>NW_027457610.1:2755000-3110000 GCF_050624435.1 Tenrec ecaudatus | reverse complement strand
AACCTAGATAGTCCAAGTGACCGCTAGTTAATATTGAGCATCCAAGTGCCCGCTAGTAACCTAGATAGTCCAAGTGCACGCTAGTTACCCTACGTAGTCCAAGGTCCGCTAGTTAACCTAGATAGTCCAAGTACTCGCTAGTTAACCTACATAGAACAAGGGCCCGGTAGTTGACCTAGATAGTCCAAGTGCCCGCTAGTTAACCTAGAAATTCCTAATGCCCGCTAGGTAACCTAAGAAGTCCAAATGTCCGATAGGGATCCTACATAGTCCAAGTGCCCGCTAGGTAACCTACATAGTCAAAGTGCCCGTTCGTTAACCTATATAGTCCAAGTGCCCGCTAGGTAACCTAGACTGTCCAAGTGCCCGCTAGGTTACCTACATAGTCCAAGTGCCCGTTCGTTAACCTAGATAGTCGAAGTGCTCGCTAGTTAACCTAGATAGTCCAAGTGCCCGCTAGTTAACCTACATAGTCCAAGTGCCTGCTAGGTAACCTAGATAGTCCAAGTGCCCACTAGTTAACCTACATAGTCCAGGTTCCCCCTAGGTAACCTAGATAGTCCAAGGGCCCGCTAGGTAACCTACATAGTCCAAATGCCCGATAGGAACCTACATAGTCCAAGTGCCCGCTAGGTATCCTACATAGTCCCAATGCTCGCTAGTTAACCTACATAGTCCAAGTGCCCGATAGGGAACCTACATAATCCAAGTGCCCGCTAGGTTACCTACATAGTCCAAGTGCCTGATAGGTAACCTACATAGTCCAAGGGCACGCTAGTTAACCTACATAGTCCAAGTGCCCGGTACTTAACTTACATAGTTCAAGTGTCCATAGGGAACATACATAGTCCAAGTGCCCGCTAGGAACATACATAGTCCAAGTGCCCGCTAGGTAACCTAGATAGTCCAAGTGCTCGCTAGTTAACCTACATAGTCCAAGTGCCTGCTAGGTAACCTAGATAGTCCAAGTGCCCACTAGTTAACCTACATAGTCCAGGTTCCCCCTAGGTAACCTAGATAGTCCAAGGGCCCGCTAGGTAACCTACATAATCCAAATGCCCGATAGGGAACCTACATAGTCCAAGTGCCCGCTAGGTAACCTACATAATCCAAATGCCCGCTAGTTAACCTACATAGTCCAAGTGCCCGATAGGGAACCTACATAATCCAAGTGCCCGCTAGGGAACCTACATTGTCCAAGTGCCCGTTAGGTAACCTAGATAGTCCAAATGCCCGCTAGGGAACCCACATAGTCCAAGTGCCCGCTAGGGAAATTACATAGTCCAAGGGCCCGCTAGGGAACCTACATAGTCCAAGTGCCCGTTAGTTAACCTAGATAGTCCCAGTGCCCGCTAGGTAACCTAGAAAATCCAACAGCCCGCTAGGTAACCTACATACTCCAAGTACCCGCTAGGTAACGTAGATAGTTCAAGTGCCCGCTAGGTAACCTACAAAGTCTAAGTGCCCGCTAGGTAATCTATATAGTCCAAATGACCACTAGGGAGCCTACATAGTCCAAATGCCCGCTAGGTAACCTAGGTAGTCCAAGGGCCCGCTAGGAAACCTACATAGTCCTAGTGCCCCGTAGTTAACCTACATTCTCCATGTGCCCGATAGGGAACCTACATAGTCCAAGTGCCCGCTAGGTAACGTACATAGTCCAAGTGCCCGCTAGGGAACCTACATAATCCAAGTGCCCGCTAGGGAACCTACATAGTCCAAGTGCCCGTTAGGTAACCTAGATAGTCCAAATGCCCGCCATGAAACCCACATACTCCAAGTGCCCGCTAGGGAATTTACATAGTCCAAGGGCCCGCTAGGGAACCTACATAGTCCAAGTGTCCGTTAGTTAAACTAGATAGTCCAAGTGCCCGCTTGGTAACCTAGATAGTCCAACAGCCCGCTAGGTAACCTACATACTCCAAGAACCCTCTAGGTTACGTAGATAGTTCAAGTGCAGCTAGGTAACCTAGATAGTCCAAGTGTCCTCTAGGTAACCTACAAAGTCTAAGTGCCCGCTAGTATATCTATATAGTCCAAATGCCCGCTTGGGAATCTACATAGTCCAAGGGCCCGCTAGTTAACGTAGATAGTCCAAGTGCCGCTAGTTAATCTGCATAGTACAAGGGCCCGCTAGGTAACCTAGATAGTCCAAGGGCCCGCTAGTTAACCTACATAGTCCAAGTGCCCGGTAGTTAACTTACATAGTTCAAGTGTCCATAGGGAACATACTTAGCCCAAGTGCCCGCTAGGGAAAATACATAGTCCAAGTGCCCGCTAGGTAACCTACATAGTCCAAGTGCCCGATAGGGAACCTACATAATCCAAGTGCCCGTTAGGGAATCTACATAGTCCAAGGGCCCGATAGTTAATGTAGATAGTCCAAGTTCCGCTAGTTAATCTACATAGTTCAAGGGTCCGCTAGTTAACCTACATATTCCAAGTACCCGCTAGTTAACCTAGATCGTCCATGTGTCCGCTAGTTAATCTACATAGTACAAGTGCCGGCTCGGGAATCTAGTTAGTCCAAGTGCCCGCTCTGGAAGTACTTAGTCCAAGTGCCTGCTAGGGAACCTACATATTCCAAGTGCCCACGCTGGAACATACATAGTCCAAGTGCTCGCTAGGGAATCTACATAGTCCAAGGGCCCGCTAGTTAATGTAGATAGTCCAAGTGCCACTAGTTAATCTACATAGTCCATGGGCCCGCTAGTTAACCTACATAGTCCAAGTACCCGCTAGTTAACCTAGATCGTCCAAGTGTCCGCTAGGTAACCTACATAGTCCAAGGGTCCGCTAGTTAACCTACATAGTCCAAGGGCCCGCTAGGTAACCTACATAGTCCAAGGGCCCGCTAGTTAACCTACATCGTCCAAGGGCCTGCTAGTTAACCTAGATAGTCCAAGTGCCCACTAGTTAACCTACATAGTCCAGGTTCCCCCTAGGTAACCTAGATAGTCCAAGGGCCCGCTAGGTAACCTACATAGTCCAAATGCCCGATAGGGAACCTACATAGTCCAAGTGCCCGCTAGGTAACCTACATAGTCCAAATGCCCGCTAGTTAACCTACATAGTCCAAGTGCCCGATAGGGAACCTACATAATCCAAGTGCCCGCTAGGGAACCTACATTGTCCAAGTGCCCGTTAGGTAACCTAGATAGTCCAAATGCCCGCTAGGGAACCCACATAGTCCACGTGCCCGCTAGGGAACTTACATAGTCCAAGGGCCCGCTAGGGAACCTACATAGTCCAAGTGCCTGTTAGTTAACCTAGATAGTCCCAGTGCCCGCTAGGTAACCTAGATAGTCCAACAGCCCGGTAGGTAACCTACATACTCCAAGTAACCTCTAGGTAACATAGATAGTTCAAGTGCCCGCTAGGTAACCTACAAAGTCTAAGTGCCCGCTAGGTAATCTATATAGTCCAAATGACCACTAGGGAGCCTACATAGTCCAAATGCCCGCTAGGTAAACTAGGTAGTCCAAGGGCCCGCTAGGAAACCTACATAGTCCTAGTGCCCCCTAGTTAACCTACATTCTCCAAGTGCCCGATAGGGAACCTACATAGTCCAAGTGCCCGCTAGGTAACCTACATAGTCCATGTGCCCGATAGGGAACCCACATAATCCAAGTGCCCGCTAGGGAATTTACATAGTCCAAGGGCCCGCTAGGGAACCTACATAGTCTAAGTGTCCGTTAGTTAACCTAGATAGTCCAAGTGCCCGCTTGGTATCCTAGATAGTCCAACAGCCCGCTAGGTAACCTACATACTCCAAGAACCCGCTAGGTAACGTAGATAGTTCATGTGCCAGCTAGGTAACGTAGATAGTCCAAGTGTCCGCTAGGTAACCTACAAAGTCTAAGTGCCCGCTAGTATATCTATATACTCCAAGTGCCCGCTAGGGAATCTACATAGTCCAAGGGCCCGCTAGGTAACCTAGATAGTTCAAGGGTCCGCTAGTTAACCTACATAGTCCAAGTGCCCGGTAGTTAACGTACAAAGTTCAAGTGTGCATAGGGAACATACATAGCCCAAGTGCCCGCTAGGGAACATACATAGTCCAAGTGCCCGCTAGGGAATCTACATAGTCCAAGGGCCCGCTAGTTAATGTAGATAGGCCAAGTTCCGCTAGTTAATCTACATAGTTCAAGGGCCCGCTAGTTAACCTACATAGTCCAAGTACCCGCTAGTTAACCTAGATCGTCCAAGTGTCCGCTAGTTAATCTACATAGTACAAGTGCCCGCTCGGGAATCTAGTTAGTCCAAGTGCCCGCTCTGGAAACTACATAGTCCAAGTGCCTGCTAGGGAACCTACATAGTAAAAAGTGCCCGCGCTGGAACATACATAGTCCAATTGGCCGCTAGGGAATCTACATAGTCCAAGGGCCCGCTAGTTAACCTACAGAGTCCAAGGGACCGCTAGTTAACCTACATCGTCCAAGTGCCCGCTAGTTAACCTACATAGTCCAAGTGCCCGCTAGGTAACCTAGACAGTTCAAGTGACCACTAGGTTACCTACATAGTCCAAGTGCCCGCTAGGTAACCAATATACTCCAAATGCCCGCTAGGGACCCTAATAGTCAAATGCCCGTTAGTTAGCGTAGATAGTCCAAGTGCCGCTAGTTAATCTACATAGTCCAAGGGCCCGCTAGGCAACCTAGATAGTCCATGGGCCCGCTAGTTAACCTACATAGTCCAAGTGCCCGGTAGTTCACTTACATAGTTCAAGTGTCCATAGGGAACATACATAGCCCAAGTGCCCGCTAGGCAACATACATAGTCCAAGTGCCCGCTAGGGAATCTACATAGTCCAAGGGCCCGCTAGTTAATGTAGATAGTCCAAGTTCCGCTAGTTAATCTACATAGTTCAAGGGCCCGCTAGTTAACCTACATAGTCCAAGTACCCGCTAGTTAACCTAGATCGTCCAAGTGTCCGCTAGTTAATCTACATAGTACAAGTGCCCGCTCGGGAATCTTGTTAGTCCAAGTGCCAGCTCTGGAACCTACATAGTCCAGTGCCTACTAGGGGACCTACATAGTCCAAGGGCCCGCTAGTTAACGTAGATAATCCAAGTTCCGCTAGTTAATCTACATAGTCCAAGGGCCCGCCAGTTAACCTACACAGTCCAAGTACCCGCTAGTTAACCTACATCGTCCAAGGGCCCGCTAGTTAACCTAGATAGTCCAAGTGCCCGCTAGTTAACCTACATTGTCCAAGTGCCCGCTAGGTAACCTAGACAGTTCAAGTGACCACTAGGTTACCTACATAGTCCAAGTGCCCGTTCGTTAACATACATAGTCCAAATGCCGCTAGGTAACCAATATAGTCCAAATGCCCGCTAGGGGCCCTAATAGTCCAAATGCCCGCTAGTTAACCTAGATAGACCACGTGCCCGCTAGGGATCCTATCTAGTCCAAGTACCCGCTAGGAAACGTACATAGTCCAAGTGCCCGCTAGTTAACCTACATTGTCCAAGTGCCCGCTAGGTAACCTAGACAGTTCAAGTGACCACTAGGTTACCTACATAGTCCAAGTGCCCGCTAGGTAACCTAGATAGTCCAAGTGTTCGCTAGTTAACCAACATAATCCAAGTGCCTGCTAGGTAAACTAGATAGTCCAAGTGCCCACTAGTTAACCTACATAGTCCAGGTACCCCCTAGGTAACCTAGATCGTCCAAGGGCCCGCTAGGTAACCTACATAGTCCAAATGCCCGCTAGTTAACCTACATAGTCCAAGTGCCCGATAGGGAACCTACATAATCCAAGTGCCCGCTAGGGAAGCTACATTGTCCAAGTGCCCGTTAGGTAACCTAGATAGTCCAAATGCCCGCTAGGGAACCCACAAAGTCCACGTGCTCGCTAGGGTACTTACATAGTCCAAGGGCCCGCTAGGGAACCTAGATAGTCTAACAGCCCGGTAGGTAACCTACATACTCCAAGTACCCGCTAGGTAACGTAGATAGTTCAAGTGCCCGCTAGGTAACCTACAAAGTCTAAGTGCCCGCTAGGTAATCTATATAGTCCAAATGCCCGCTAGGTAACCTAGGTAGTCCAAGGGCCCGCTAGGTAACCTACATTGTCCTAGTGCCCCCTAGTTAACCTACATTCTCCAAGTGCCCGATAGGAAACCTACATGGTCCAAATGCCCGCTAGTTAAACTACATAGTCCAAGTGCCCGATACGGAACCTACATAATCCAAGTGCCCGCTAGGGAACCTACACAGTCCAAGTGCCCGTTAGTTAACCTAGATAGTCCAAGTGCCCGCTTGGTAACCTAGATAGTCCAACAGCCCGCTAGGTAACCTACATACTCCAAGAACCCGCTAGGTAACGTAGATAGTTCATGTGCCAGCTAGGTAACCTAGATAGTCCAAGTGTCCGCTAGGTAACCTACAAAGTCTAAGTGCCCGCTAGTATATCTATATAGTCCAAATGCCCGCTAGTTAATCTACATAGTCCAAGGGCCCGCTAGGTAACTTAGATAGTCCAAGGGCCCGCTAGTTAACCTACATAGTCCAAGTGCCCGGTAGTTAACTTACATAGTTCAAGTGTCCATAGGGAACATACATAGCCCAAGTGCCTGCTAGGGAACATACATAGTCCAAGGGCCCGCTAGGGAATCTACATAGTCCAAGGGCCCGCTAGTCAATGTAGATAGTCCAAGTTCCGCTAGTTAATCTACATAGTTCAAGGGCCCGCTAGTCAACCTACATAGTCCAAGTACCCGCTAGTTAACCTAGATCGTCCAAGTGTCCGCTAGTTAATCTACATAGTGCAAGTGCCTGCTCAGGAATCTAGTTAGTCCAAGTGTCCGCTCTGGAACCTACATAGTCCAAGTGCCTGCTAGGGAACCTACATAGTCCAAGGGCCCGCTAGTTAACGTAGATAGTCCTAGGGCCGCTCGTTAATCTACATAGTCCAAGGGCCCGCTAGTTACCCTACATAGTCCAAGTACCCGCTAGTTAACCTAGATCGTCCAAGTGCCCGCTAGGTAACCTACATAGTCCAAGGGCCCGCTAGTTAACCTACATAGTCCAAGGGACCGCTAGTAAACCTACATCGTCCAAGAGCCTGCTAGTTAACCTAGATAATCCAAGTGCCCGCTAGTTAACCTACATAGTCCAAGTGCCCGCTAGGTAACCTAGACAGTTCAAGTGACCACTAGGTTACCTACATAGTCCAAGTGCCCGTTCGTTAACCTACATAGTCCAAATGCCCGGTAGGTAACCAATATAGTCCAAATGCCCGCTAGGGGCCCTAATAATCCAAATGCTCGCTAGTTAACCTAGATAGTCCAAGTGCTCACTAGTTAACCTAGATAGTCCAAAAGCCCGCTAGGGGCCCTAATAGTCCAAATGCCCGCTAGTTAACCTAGATAGTCCAAGTGCCCGCTAGTTAACCTAGATAGACCAAGTGCCCGCTAGGGAACCTATCTAATCCAAGTACCCACTAGGAAACGTACATAGTCCAAGTGCCCGCTAGTTAACCTACATTGTCCAAGTGCCCGCTAGGTAACCTAGACAGTTCAAGTGACCACTAGGTTACCTACATAGTCCAAGTGCCCGTTCGTTAACCTACATAATCCATGTGCCTGCTAGGTAACCTAGATAGTCCAAGTGCCCATTAGTTAACCTACATCATCCAGGTTCCCCCTAGGTAACCTAGATAGTCCAAGGGACCTCTAGGTAACCTACATAGTCTAAATGCCCGATAGGGAACCTACATAGTCCAAGTGCCCGCTAGGTAACCTACATATTCCAAATACCCGCTAGTTAACCTACATAGTCCAAGTGCCCGATAGGGAACCTACATAATCCAAGTGCCCGCTAGGGAACCTACATTGTCCAAGTGCCCGTTAGGAAACCTAGATAGTCCAAATGCCCGCTAGGGAACCCACATAGTCCAAGTGCCCGCTCAGGAGCTTACATAGTCCAAGGGCCCGCTAGGGAACCTACATAGTCCAAGTGCCCATTAGTTAACCTAGATAGTCCCAGTGCCCGCTAGGTAACCTAGATAGTCCAACAGCCCGGTAGGTAACCTACATACTCCAAGTACCCGCTAGGTAACGTAGATAGTTCAAGTGCCCGCTAGGTAACCTACAAAGTCTAAGTGCCCGCTAGGTAATCTATATAGTCCAAATGACCACTAGGGAGCCTACAAAGTCCTAATGCCCGCTAGGTAACCTAGGTAGTCCAAGGGCCCACTAGGAAACCTACATAGTCCTAGGCCCCCTAGTTAACCTACATTCTCCAAGTGCCCGATAGGGAACCCACATAGTCCAAGTGCCCGCTAGGGAATTTACATAGTCCAAGGGTCCGCTAGGGAACCTACGTAGTCCAAGTGTCCGTTAGTTAACCTAGATAGTCCACGTGCCCGCTTGGTAACCTAGATAGTCCAACAGCCCGCTAGGTAACCTACATACTCCAAGAACCCGCTAGGTAACGTAGATAGTTCATGTGCCAGCTAGGTAACCAAGATCGTCCAAGTGTCCGCTAGGTAACCTACAAAGTCTAAGTGCCCGCTAGTATATTTATAGTCCAAATGCCCGATAGGGAATCTACATTGTTCAAGGGCCTGCTAGTTAACATAGATAGTCCAAGTGCCGCTAGTTAATCTACATAGTCCAAGGGCCCGCTAGGTAACCTAGATAGTCCAAGGGCCTGCTAGTTAACCTACATAGTCCAAGTGCCCGGTAGTTAACTTACATAGTTCAAGTGTCCATAGGGAACATACATAGCCCAAGTGCCCGCTAGGCAACATACATAGTCCAAGTGCCCGCTAGGGAATCTACATAGTCCAAGAGCCCGCTAGTTAATGTAGATAGTCCAAGTTCCGCTAGTTAATCTACATAGTTCAAGGGCCCGCTAGTTAACCTACATAGTCCAAGTACCCGCTAGTTAACCTAGATCGTCCAAGTGTCCACTAGTTAATCTACATAGTACAAGTGCCCGCTCGGGAATCTAGTTAGTCCAAGTACCCGCTCTGGAACCTACATAGTCCAAGTGCCTGCTAGGGAACCTACATAGTCCAAGGGCCCGCAAGTTAACGTAGATAGTCCAAGTGCCGCTAGTTAATCTACATAGTCCAAGGGCCCGCTAGTTAACCTACATAGTCCAAGCGACAGCTAGCTAACCTACATCGTTCAAGAGCCTGCTAGTTAACCTAGATAGTCCAAGTGCCCGCTAGTTAACCTACATAGTCCAAGTGCCCGCTAGGTAACCTAGACAGTTCAAGTGACCACTAGGTTACCTACATAGTCCAAGTGCCCGTTCGTTAACCTACATAGTCCAAATTCCCGGTAGTTAACCAATATAGTCCAAATGCCCGCTAGGGGCCCTAATAATCCAAATGCCCGCTAGTTAAGCTAGATAGTCCAAGTGCTCACTAGTTAACCTAGATAGTCCAAGTGCCCGCTAGTTAACCTAGATAGACCAAGTGCCCCTAGGGAACCTATCTAGTCCAAGTACCCGCTAGGAAACGTACATAGTTCAAGTGCCCGCTAGGTAACATAGATAGTCCAAGTGCCCGCTAGGGAACGTACATAGTCCAAGTGCCCGCTAGGTAACCTAGATAGTCCAAGTGCTCGCTAGTTAACCTACATAGTCCAAGTGCCTGCAAGGTAACCTAGATAGTCCAAGTGCCCACTAATTAACCTACATAGTCCAGGATCCCCCTAGGTAACCTAGATAGTCCAAGGGCCCGCTAGGTAACCTACATAGTCCAAATGCCCGATAGGGAACCTACATAGTCCAAGTGCCCGCTAGGTAACCTACATAGTCCAAATGCCAGCTAGTTAACCTACATAGTCCAAGTGCCCGCTAGGTAACCTACATAGTCCAAGTGCCCGAAAGGGAACCTACATAATCCAAGTGCCCGCTAGGGAACCTACATAGTCCAAGTGTCCGTTAGGTAACCTAGATAGTGCAAATGCCCGCCAGGAAACCCACAGAGTCCAAGTGCCCGCTAGGGAATTTACATAGTCCCAGTGCCCGCTAGGTAACCTAGATAGTCCATCAGCCCGGTAGGTAACATACATACTCCAAGTACCCGCTAGGTAACGTAGATAGTTCAAATGCCAGCTAGGTAACCTAGATAGTCCAAGTGCCCGCTAGGTAACCTACAAAGTCTAAGTGCCCGCTAGGTAATCTATATAGTCCAAGTGACAACTAGGGAGCCTACATAGTCCAAATGCCCGCTAGGTAACCTAGGTAGTCCGAGGGCCCGCTAGGAAACCTACATAGTCCTAGTGCCCCCTAGTTAACCTACATTCTCCAAGTGCCCGATAGGGAACCTACATAGTCCAAGTGCCCGCTAGGGAACCTACATAGTCCAAGTGCCCTTTAGGTAACCTAGATAGTCCAAATGCCCACCAGGAAACCCACATAGTCCAAGTGCCGTTAGGGAATTTACATAGTCCAAGTGCCCGCTAGGTAACCTAGATAGTCCAAGGGCCCGCTAGTTAACATACATAGTCCAATGCCCGGTAGTTAACTTACATAGTTCAAATGTCCATAGGGAACATACATAGTCCAAGTGCCCGCTAGGGAATCTACATAGTCCAAAGGCCCGCTAGTTAAAATAGATAGTCCAAGTTCCGCTAGTAAATCTACATAGTTCAAGGGTCCTTAGTTAACCTACATAGTCCAAGTACCCGCTAGTTAACCTAGATCGTCCAAGTGTCCGCTAGTTAATCTACATAGTACAAGTGCCCGCTCAGGAATCTAGTTAGTCCAAGTGCCCGCTCTGGAACCTACATAGTCCAAGTGCCTGCTAGGGAACCTACATAGTCCAAGTGCCCAGCTGGAACATACATAGTCCAATAGGCCCCTGGGGAATCTACATAGTCCAAGGGCCCGCTAGTTAACGTAGATAATCCAAGTGCCGCTAGTTAACCTACATAGTCCAAGTGCCCGCTAGGTAACATAGGTAGTCCAAGTGCCCGCTAGGGAACGTACATAGTCCAAGTGCCCGCTAGGTAACCTAGATAGTCCAAGTGCTTGCAAGTTAACCTACATAATCCAAGTGCCTGCTAGGTAACCTAGATAGTCCAAGTGCCCACTAGTTAACCTACATAGTCCAGGTTCCCCCTAGGTAACCTAGTTAGTCCAAGGGCCCGCTAGGTAACCTACATAGTCCAAATGCCCGATAGGGAACCTACATAGTCCAAGTGCCCGCTAGGTAACCTACATAGTCCAAATGCCCGCTAGTTAACCTACATAGTCCAAGTGCCCGATAGGGAACCTATATAATCCAAGGGCCCGCTAGGGAACCTACATTGTCCAAGTGCCCGTTAGGTAACCTAGATAGTCCAAATGCCCTCTAGGGAACCCACATAGTCCAAGTGCCCGCTCGGGAACTTACATAGTCTAAGGGCCCGCTAGGGAACCTACATAGTCCAAGTGCCCTTTAGTTAACCTAGATAGTCCCAGTGCCCGCTAGGTAACCTAGATAGTCCAACAGCCCGGTAGGTAACCTACATACTCCAAGTACCCGCTAGG
Organism: Tenrec ecaudatus; assembly: GCF_050624435.1. Lineage (NCBI taxonomy): Eukaryota > Metazoa > Chordata > Mammalia > Afrosoricida > Tenrecidae > Tenrec > Tenrec ecaudatus. Next base: position 3,098,501 of record NW_027457610.1, on the reverse strand, counting down.
TAACGTAGATAGTTCAATTGCCCGCTAGGTAACCTACAAAGTCTAAGTGCCCGCTAGGTAATCTACATAGTCCAAATGACCACTAGGGAGCCTACATAGTCCAAATGCCCGCTAGGTAACCTAGGTAGTCCAAGGGCCCGCTAGGAAACCTACATAGTCCAAGTGCCCGCTAGGTAACCTACATAGTCCATGTGCCAGAAAGGGAACTTATATAATAAGTGCTCGCAAGGAAACCTACATAGTCCAAGTGCCCGTTAGGTAACCTAGATAGTCCAAATGCCCGCCATGAAACCCACATAGTCCAAGTGCCCGCTAGGGAATTTACATAGTCCAAGGGCCCGCTAGGGAACCTACATAGTCCAAGTGTCCGTTAGTTAACCTAGATAGTCCAAGTGCCCGCTTGGTAACCTAGATAGTCCAACAGCCCGCTAGGCAACCTACATACTCCAAAAACCCGCTAGGTAACGTAGATAGTTCATGTGCCAGCTAGGTAACCTAGATAGTACAAGTGTCCGCTAGGTAACCTACAAAGTCTAACTGCCCGCTAGTATATCTATATAGTCCAAATGCCCGCTAGGGAATCTACATTGTCCAAAGGCCCGCTAGTTAACATAGATATTCCAAGTGCCGCTAGTTAATCTACATAGTCCAAGGGACCGCTAGGTAACCTAGATAGTCCAAGGGCCCGCTAGTTAACCTACATAGTCCAAGTGCCCGGTAGTTAACTTACATAGTTCAAGTGTCCATAGGGAACATACATAGCCCAAGTGCCCGCTAGGGAACATACATAGTCCACATGCCCGCTAGGGAATCTACATAGTCCAAGGGCCCGCTAGTTAATGTAGATAGTCCAAGTTCCGCTAGTTAATGTACATAGTTCAAGGGCCCGCTATTTAACCTACATAGTCCAAGTACCCGCTAGTTAACCTAGATCGTCCAAGTGTCTGCTAGTTAATCTACATAGTACAAGTGCCCGCTCGGGAATCTTGTTAGTCCAAGTGCCAGCTGTGGAACCTACATAGTCCAAGGGCCCGCTAGTTAACGTAGATTGTCCAAGTGCCACTAGTTAATCTACATAGTCCAAGGGCCCGCTAGTTAACCTACATAGTCCAAGTACCCGCTAGTTAACCTAGATCGTCCAAGTGCCCGCTAGGTAACCTACATAGTCCAAGTGCCCTCTAGTTAACCTACATAGTCCCAGGGACCGCTAGTCAACCTACATTGTCCAAGATCCTGCTAGTTAGCCTAGATAGTCCAAGTGCCCGCTAGTTAACCTACATATCCAAGTGGCCGCTAGGTAACCTAGACAGTTCAAGTGACCACTAGGTTACATACATAGTTCAAATGCCCGTTCGTTAACCTACATAGTCCAAATGCCCGGTAGGTAACCAATATAGTCCAAATGCCCGCTAGGGGCCCTAATAATCCAAAGGCCCGCTGGTTAACCTAGATAGTCCAAGTGCTCACTAGTTAACCTAGATAGTCCAAGTGCCCGCTAGTTAACCTAGATAGACCAAGTGCCCGCTAGGGAACCTATCTAGTCCAAGTACCCGCTAGGAAACGTACATAGTCCAAGTGCCTGCTAGGTAACATAGATAGTCCAAGTGCCCGCTAGGGAACGTACATAGTCCAAGTGCCCGCTAGGTAACCTAGATAGTCCAAGTGCTCGCTAGTTAACCTACATAGTCCAAGTGCCTGCTAGGTAACCTAGATAGTCCAAGTGCCCACTAGTTAACCTACATAGTCCAGGTTCCCCCTAGTTAACCTAGATAGTCCAAGGGCCCGCTAGGTAACCTACATAGTCCAAATGCCCGATAGGGAACCTACATAGTCCAAGTGCCCGCTAGGTAATCTACATAGTCCAAATGCCAGCTAGTTAACCTACATAGTCCAAGTGCCCGCTAGGTAACCTACATAGTCCAAGTGCCCGAAAGGGAACCTACATAATCCAAGTGCCCGCTAGGGAACCTACATAGTCCAAGTGTCCGTTAGGTAACCTAGATAGTGCAAATGCCCGCCAGGAAACCCACAGAGTCCAAGTGCCCGCTAGGGAAGTTACATAGTCCCAGTGCCCGCTAGGTAACCTAGATAGTCCATCAGCCCGGTAGGTAACATACATACTCCAAGTACCCGCTAGGTAACGTAGATAGTTCAAATGCCAGCTAGGTAACCTAGATAGTCCAAGTGCCCGCTAGGTAACCTACAAAGTCTAAGTGCCCGCTAGGTAATCTATATAGTCCAAGTGACAACTAGGGAGCCTACATAGTCCAAATGCCCGCTAGGTAACCTAGGTAGTCCGAGGGCCCGCTAGGAAACCTACATAGTCCTAGTGCCCCCTAGTTAACCTACATTCTCCAAGTGCCCGATAGGGAACCTACATAGTCCAAGTGCCCGCTAGGGAACCTACATAGTCCAAGTGCCCTTTAGGTAACCTAGATAGTCCAAATGCCCACCAGGAAACCCACATAGTCCAAGTGCCGTTAGGGAATTTACATAGTCCAAGTGCCCGCTAGGTAACCTAGATAGTCCAAGGGCCCGCTAGTTAACATACATAGTCCAATGCCCGGTAGTTAACTTACATAGTTCAAATGTCCATAGGGAACATACATAGTCCAAGTGCCCGCTAGGGAATCTACATAGTCCAAAGGCCCGCTAGTTAAAATAGATAGTCCAAGTTCCGCTAGTAAATCTACATAGTTCAAGGGTCCTTAGTTAACCTACATAGTCCAAGTACCCGCTAGTTAACCTAGATCGTCCAAGTGTCCGCTAGTTAATCTACATAGTACAAGTGCCTGCTCAGGAATCTAGTTAGTCCAAGTGCCCGCTCTGGAACCTACATAGTCCAAGTGCCTGCTAGGGAACCTACATAGTCCAAGTGCCCAGCTGGAACATACATAGTCCAATAGGCCCCTGGGGAATCTACATAGTCCAAGGGCCCGCTAGTTAACGTAGATAATCCAAGTGCCGCTAGTTAATCTACATAGTCCAAGGGCCCTCTAGTTAACCTACATAGTCCAAGTGCCCGCTAGGTAACATAGGTAGTCCAAGTGCCCGCTAGGGAACGTACATAGTCCAAGTGCCCGCTAGGTAACCTAGATAGTCCAAGTGCTTGCAAGTTAACCTACATAATCCAAGTGCCTGCTAGGTAACCTAGATAGTCCAAGTGCCCACTAGTTAACCTACATAGTCCAGGTTCCCCCTAGGTAACCTAGTTAGTCCAAGGGCCCGCTAGGTAACCTACATAGTCCAAATGCCCGATAGGGAACCTACATAGTCCAAGTGCCCGCTAGGTAACCTACATAGTCCAAATGCCCGCTAGTTAACCTACATAGTCCAAGTGCCCGATAGGGAACCTATATAATCCAAGGGCCCGCTAGGGAACCTACATTGTCCAAGTGCCCGTTAGGTAACCTAGATAGTCCAAATGCCCTCTAGGGAACCCACATAGTCCAAGTGCCCGCTCGGGAACTTACATAGTCTAAGGGCCCGCTAGGGAACCTACATAGTCCAAGTGCCCTTTAGTTAACCTAGATAGTCCCAGTGCCCGCTAGGTAACCTAGATAGTCCAACAGCCCGGTAGGTAACCTACATACTCCAAGTACCCGCTAGGTAACGTAGATAGTTCAATTGCCCGCTAGGTAACCTACAAAGTCTAAGTGCCCGCTAGGTAATCTACATAGTCCAAATGACCACTAGGGTGCCTACATAGTCCAAATGCCCGCTAGGTAACCTAGGTAGTCCAAGGGCCCGCTAGGAAACCTACATAGTCCAAGTGCCCGCTAGGTAACCTACATAGTCCATGTGCCAGAAAGGGAACTTATATAATAAGTGCTCGCAAGGGAACCTACATAGTCCAAGTGCCCGTTAGGTAACCTAGATAGTCCAAATGCCCGCCATGAAACCCACATAGTCCAAGTGCCCGCTAGGGAATTTACATAGTCCAAGGGCCCGCTAGGGAACCTACATAGTCCAAGTGTCCGTTAGTTAACCTAGATAGTCCAAGTGCCCGCTTGGTAACCTAGATAGTCCAACAGCCCGCTAGGCAACCTACATACTCCAAAAACCCGCTAGGTAACGTAGATAGTTCATGTGCCAGCTAGGTAACCTAGATAGTACAAGTGTCCGCTAGGTAACCTACAAAGTCTAACTGCCCGCTAGTATATCTATATAGTCCAAATGCCCGCTAGGGAATCTACATAGTCCAAAGGCCCGCTAGTTAACATAGATATTCCAAGTGCCGCTAGTTAATCTACATAGTCCAAGGGACCGCTAGGTAACCTAGATAGTCCAAGGGCCCGCTAGTTAACCTACATAGTCCAAGTGCCCGGTAGTTAACTTACATAGTTCAAGTGTCCATAGGGAACATACATAGCCCAAGTGCCCGCTAGGGAACATACATAGTCCACGTGCCCGCTAGGGAATCTACATAGTCCAAGGGCCCGCTAGTTAATGTAGATAGTCCAAGTTCCGCTAGTTAATGTACATAGTTCAAGGGCCCGCTAGTTAACCTACATAGTCCAAGTACCCGCTAGTTAACCTAGATCGTCCAAGTGTCTGCTAGTTAATCTACATAGTACAAGTGCCCGCTCGGGAATCTTGTTAGTCCAAGTGCCAGCTGTGGAACCTACATAGTCCAAGGGCCCGCTAGTTAACGTAGATTGTCCAAGTGCCACTAGTTAATCTACATAGTCCAAGGGCCCGCTAGTTAACCTACATAGTCCAAGTACCCGCTAGTTAACCTAGATCGTCCAAGTGCCCGCTAGGTAACCTACATAGTCCAAGTGCCCTCTAGTTAACCTACATAGTCCCAGGGACCGCTAGTCAACCTACATTGTCCAAGATCCTGCTAGTTAGCCTAGATAGTCCAAGTGCCCGCTAGTTAACCTACATATCCAAGTGGCCGCTAGGTAACCTAGACAGTTCAAGTGACCACTAGGTTACATACATAGTTCAAATGCCCGTTCGTTAACCTACATAGTCCAAATGCCCGGTAGGTAACCAATATAGTCCAAATGCCCGCTAGGGGCCCTAATAATCCAAAGGCCCGCTGGTTAACCTAGATAGTCCAAGTGCTCACTAGTTAACCTAGATAGTCCAAGTGCCCGCTAGTTAACCTAGATAGACCAAGTGCCCGCTAGGGAACCTATCTAGTCCAAGTACCCGCTAGGAAACGTACATAGTCCAAGTGCCTGCTAGGTAACATAGATAGTCCAAGTGCCCGCTAGGGAACGTACATAGTCCAAGTGCCCGCTAGGTAACCTAGATAGTCCAAGTGCTCGCTAGTTAACCTACATAGTCCAAGTGCCTGCTAGGTAACCTAGATAGTCCAAGTGCCCACTAGTTAACCTACATAGTCCAGGTTCCCCCTAGTTAACCTAGATAGTCCAAGGGCCCGCTAGGTAACCTACATAGTCCAAATGCCCGATAGGGAACCTACATAGTCCAAGTGCCCGCTAGGTAATCTACATAGTCCAAATGCCAGCTAGTTAACCTACATAGTCCAAGTGCCCGCTAGGTAACCTACATAGTCCAAGTGCCAATAGGGAACCTACATAATCCAAGAGCCCGCTAGGGAACCTACATAGTCCAAGTGCCCGTTAGGTAACCTAGATAGTCCAAATGCCCGCCAGGAAACCCACATAGTCCAAGTGCCCGCCAGGGAATTTACATAGTCCAAGTGCCCGCTAGGTAACCTAGATAGTCCAACAGCCCGTAGGTAACCTACATCCTCCAAGTACCCGCTAGGTAATGTAGATAGTTAAAGTGCCAGATAGGTAATGTAGATAGTCCAAGTGCCCGCTAGGTAACCTACAAAGTCTAAGTGCCTGCTAGGTAATCTATATAGTCCAAATGACCAATAGGGAGCCTACATAATCCAAATGCCCGCCACGAAACCCACATAGTCCAAGTGCCGTTAGGGAATTTACATAGTCCAAGTGCCCGCTAGGTAACCTAGATAGTCCAAGGGCCCGCTAGTTAACCTACATAGTCCAAGTGCCCGGTAGTTAACTTACATAGTTCAAATGTCCATAGGGAACATACATAGTCCAAGTGCAGGCTAGGGAATCTACATAGTCCAATGGCCCGCTAGTTAAAGTAGATAGTCCAAGTTCCGCTAGTTAATGTACATTGTTCAAGGGTCCTTAGTTAACCTACATAGTCCAATTACCCTCTAGTTAACCTAGATCGTCCAAGTGTCCGCTAGTTAATCTACATAATACAAGTGCCCGCTCGGGAATCTAGTTAGTCCAAGTGCCCGCTCTGGAACCTACATAGTCCAAGTGCCTGCTAGGGAACCTACATAGTCCAAGTGCCCGGTAGTTAACTTACATAGTTCAAATGTCCATAGGGAACATACATAGTCCAAGTGCACGCTAGGGAATCTACATAGTCCAATGGCCCGCTAGTTAAAGTAGATAGTCCAAGTTCCGCTAGTTAATGTACATTGTTCAAGGGTCCTTAGTTAACCTACATAGTCCAATTACCCGCTAGTTAACCTAGATCGTCCAAGTGTCCGCTAGTTAATCTACATAATACAAGTGCCCGCTCGGGAATCTAGTTAGTCCAAGTGCCCGCTCTGGAACCTACATAGTCCAAGTGCCTGCTAGGGAACCTACATAGTCCAAGTGCCCGCGCTGGAACATACATAGTCCAATTGGCCGCTAAGGAATCTACATAGTCCAAGGGCCCGCTAGATAACGTAGATTGTCCAAGTGCCGCTAGTTAAACTACATAGTACAAGTATCCGCTCGGGAATCTCGTTAGTCCAAGTTCCCGCTCTGGAACTTACATAGTCCAAGTGCCTGCTAGGAAACCTACCTAGTCCAAGGGCCCGCTAGTTAACGTAGATTGTCCAAGTGCCGCTAGTTAATCTACATAGTCAAAGGGCCCGCTAGTTAACCTAGATAGTCCAAGTGCCCGCTAGTTAACCTACATTGTCCAAGTGCCCGCTAGGTAACCTAGATCGTCCAAGTGCCCGCTAGGTAACCTACATAGTCCAAGCGCCCGCTAGTTAACCTACATATTCCAAGGGACCGCTAGTTAACCTACATCGTCCAAGAGCCTGCTAGTTAACCTAGATAGTCCAAGTGCCCGCTAGTTAACCTACATAGTCCAAGTGCCCGCTAGGTAACCTAGACAGTTCAAGTGACCACTAGGATACCTACATAGTCCAAGTGCCCGTTCATTAACCTACATAGTCCAAATGCCCGGTAGGTAACCAATATAGTCCAAATGCCCGCTAGGGGCCCTAATAATCCAAATGCCCGTTAGTTAACCTAGATAGTCCAAATGCTCACTAGTTAACCTAGATAGTCCAAGTGCCCGCTAGTTTACCTAGATAGACCAAGTACCCGCTAGGGAACCTATCTAGTCCAATTACCCGCTAGGAAACGTACATAGTCCAAGTGCCCGCTAGGTAACATAGATAGTCCAAGTGCCCGCTAGGGAACGTACATAGTCCAAGTGCCCGCTAGGTAACCTAGATAGTCCAAATGCTCGCTAGTTAACCTACATAGTCCAGGTTCCCCCTAGGTAACCTAGATAGTCCAAGGGCCCGCTAGGTAACCTACATAGTCCAAATGCCCGATAGGGAACCTACATAGTCCAAATGCCCGCTAGTTATCCTACATAGTCCAAGTGCCCGATAGGGAACCTACATAATCCAAGTGCCCGCTAGGGAACCTAAATTGTAGAAGTGCCCGTTAGGTAACCTAGATAGTCCAAATGCCCGCTAGGGAACCCACATAGTCCAAGTGCCCGCTAGGGAACTTACATAGTCCAAGGGCACGCTAGGGAACCTACATAGTCCAAGTGCCCGTTAGTTAACCTCGATAGTCCCAGTGCCCGCTAGGTAACCTAGATAGTCCAACAGCCCGGTAGGTAACCTACATACTCCAAGTACCCGCTAGGTAACGTAGATAGTTCAAGTGCCAGCTAGGTAACCTAGATAGTCCAAGTGTCCGCTAGGTAACCTACAAAGTCTAAGTGCCCGCTAGGTAATCTATATAGTCCAAATGACCACTAGGGAGCCTACATAGTCCAAATGCCCGCTAGGTAACCTAGGTAGTCCAAGGGCCCGCTAGGAAACCTACATAGTCCTAGTGCCTCCTAGTTAACCTACATTCTCCATATGCCCGATAGGGAACCTACATAGCCCACGTGCCCGCTAGGTAACCTACATAGTCCAAGTGCCCGATAGGGAACCTACATAATAAGTGCCCGCTAGGGAACCTACATAGTCCAAGTACCCGTTAGGTAACCTAGATAGTCCAAATGCCCGCCAGGAAACCCACATAGTCCAAGTGCCCGCTAGGGAATTTACATAGTCCAAGGGCCCGCTAGGGAACCTACATAGTCCAAGTGTCCGTTAGTTAACCTAGATAGTCCAAGTGCCCGCTTGGTAACCTAGATAGTCCAACAGCCCGCTAGGTAACCTACATACTCCTAGAACCCGCTAGGTAACGTAGATAGTTCATGTGCCAGCTAGGTAACATAGATAGTCCAAGTGTCCGCTAGGTAACCTACAAAGTCTAAGTGCCCGCTAGTATATCTATATAGTCCAAATGCCCGCTAGGGAATCTACATAGTCCAAGGGCCCGCTAGGGAACCTACATAGTCCAAGTGTCCGCTAGTTAATCTACATAGTACAAGTGCCCGCTCGGGAATCTAGTTAGTCCAAGTGCCCGCTCTGGAACCTACATAGTCCAAGTGCCTGCTAGGGAACCTACATAGTCCAAGTGCCCGCGCTGTAACATACATAGTCCAATTGGCCGCTAGGGAATCTACATAGTCCAATGGCCCGCTAGTTAACCTACATCGTCCAAGTGCCCGCTAGTTAACCTACATAGTCCAAGTGCCCGCTAGGTAACCTAGACAGTTCAAGTGACCACTAGGTTACCTACATAGTCCAAGTGCCCGTTCGTTAACCTACATAGTCCAAATGCTCTGTAGGTAACCAATATAGTCCAAATGCCCGCTAGGGGCCCTAATAATCCAAATGCCCGCTAGTTAACCTAGATAGTCCAAGTGCTCACTAGTTAACCTAGATAGTCCAAGTGCCCGCTAGTTAACCTAGATAGACAAGTGCCCGCTAGGGAACCTATCTAGTCCAAGTACCCGCTAGGAAATGTACATAGTCCATGTGCCCGCTAGGTAACATAGATAGTCCAAGTGCCCGCTAGGGAACGTATATAGTCCAAGTGCCCGCTAGGTAACCTAGATAGTCCAAGTGCTCACTAGTTAACCAACATAGTCCAGGTGCCTGCTAGGTAATCTAGACAGTCCAAGTCCCCACTAGTTAACCTACATAGTCCAGGTTCCCCCTAGGTAACCTAGATAGTCCAAGGGCCAGCTAGGTAACCTACATAGTCCAAATGCCCGATAGGGAACCTACATAGTCCAAGTGCCCGCTAGGTAACCTACATAGTCCAAATGCCAGCTAGTTAACGTACATAGTCCAAGTGCCCGCTAGGTAACCTATATAGTCCAAGTGCCCGATAGGGAACCTACATAATCCAAGTGCCCGCTAGGGAACCTACATAGTCCAAGTGCCCGTTAGGTAACCTAGATAGTCCAAATGCACGCCAGGAATCCCACATAGTCCAAGTGCCCGCTAGGTAACCTAGATAGTCCAAGGGCCCGCTAGTTAACCTACATAGTCCAAGTGCCCGGTAGTTAACTTACATAGTTCAAATGTCCATAGGGAACATACATAGTCCAAGTGCCCGCTAGGGAATCTAGAGAGTCCAATGGCCCGCTCGTTAAAGTAGATAGTCCAAGTTCCGCTAGTTAATCTACATAGTTCAAGGGTCCGCTAGTTAACCTACATAGTCCAAGTACCCGCTAGTTAACCTAGATCGTCCAAGTGTCCGCTAGTTAATCTACATAGTACAAGTGCCCGCTCGGGAATCTAGTTAGTCCAAGTGCCCGCTCTGGAACCTACATAGTCCAAGTGCCTGCTAGGGAACCTACATAGTCCAAGTGCCCGCGCTGCAACATACATAGTCCAATTGGCCGCTAGGGAATCTACATAGTCCAAAGGCCCGCTAGTTAACGTAGATAGTCCAAGTGCCCCTAGTTAATCTACATAGTCCAAGGCCGTCTAGTTAACCTACATAGTCCACGTTCCCCCTAGGTAACCTAGATAGTCCAAGGGCCCGCTAGGTAACCTAAATAGTCCAAATGCACGATAGGGAACCTACATAGTCCAAGGGCCCGCTAGTTAACCTACATAGTCCAAGGGACAGCTAGCTAACCTACATCGTCCAAGAGCCTGCTAGTTAACATAGATAGTCCAAGTGGCGCTAGTTAATCTACATAGTCCAAGGGCCCGCTAGGTAACCTAGATAGTTCAAGGGCCCGCTAGTTAACCTACATAGTCGAAGTGCCCGGTAGTTAACGTACAAAGTTCAAGTGTGTATAGGGAACATACATAGCCCAAGTGCCCGCTAGGGAACATACATAGTCCAAGTGCCCGCTAGGGAATCTACATAGTCCAAGGGCCCGCTAGTTAATGTAGATAGGCCAAGTTCCGCTAGTTAATCTACATAGTTCAAGGGCCCGCTAGTTAACCTACATAGTCCAAGTACCCGCTAGTTAAACTAGATCGTCCAAGTGTCCGCTAGTTAATCTACATAGTACAAGTGCCCGCTCGGGAATCTAGTTAGTCCAAGTGCCCGCTCTGGAAACTACATAGTCCAAGGGCCCGCTAGTTAACGTAGATTGTCCAAGTGCCGCTAGTTAATCTACATAGTCCAAGGGCCCGCTAGTTAACCTACATAGTCCAAGTACCCGCTAGTTAACCTAGATCGTCCAAGTGCCCGCTAGGTAACCTACATAGTCCAAGTGCCCGCTAGTTAACCTACATAGTCCCAGGGACCGCTAGTCAACCTACATTGTCAAAGATCCTGCTAGTTAGCCTAGATAGTCCAAGTGCCCGCTAGTTAACCTACATATCCATGTGCCCGCTAGGTAACCTAGACAGTTCAAGTGACCACTAGGTTACCTACATAGTCCAAATGCCCGTTCGTTAACCTACATAGTCCAAATGCCCTGTAGGTAACCAATATAGTCCAAATGCCCGCTAGGGGCCCTAATAATCCAAATGCCCGCTAGTTAACCTAGATAGTCCAAGTGCTCACTAGTTAACCTAGATAGTCCAAGTGCCCGCTAGTTAACCTAGATAGACCAAGTGCCCGCTAGGGAACCTATCTAGTCCAAGTACCCGCTAGGAAACGTACATAGTCCAAGTGCCCGCTAGGTAACATAGATAGTCCAAGTGCCCGCTAGGGAACGTACATAGTCCAAGTGCCCGCTAGGTAACCTAGATAGTCCAAGTGCTCGCTAGTTAACCTACATAGTCCAAGTGCCTGCTAGGTAACCTAGATAGTCCAAGTGCCCACTAGTTAACCTACATAGTCCAGGTTCCCCCTAGTTAACCTAGATAGTCCAAGGGCCCGCTAGGTAACCTACATAGTCCAAATGCCCGATAGGGAACCTACATAGTCCAAGTGCCCGCTAGGTAATCTACATAGTCCAAATGCCAGCTAGTTAACCTACATAGTCCAAGTGCCCGCTAGGTAACCTACATAGTCCAAGTGCCAATAGGGAACCTACATAATCCAAGAGCCCGCTAGGGAACCTACATAGTCCAAGTGCCCGTTAGGTAACCAAGATAGTCCAAATGCCCGCCAGGAAACCCACATAGTCCAAGTGCCCGCCAGGGAATTTACATAGTCCAAGTGCCCGCTAGGTAACCTAGATAGTCCAACAGCCCGTAGGTAACCTACATCCTCCAAGTACCCGCTAGGTAACGTAGATAGTTAAAGTGCCAGATAGGTAATCTAGATAGTCCAAGTGCCCGCTAGGTAACCTACAAAGTCTAAGTGCCTGCTAGGTAATCTATATAGTCCAAATGACCAATAGGGAGCCTACATAATCCAAATGCCCGCCACGAAACCCACATAGTCCAAGTGCCGTTAGGGAATTTACATAGTCCAAGTGCCCGCTAGGTAACCTAGATAGTCCAAGGGCCCGCTAGTTAACCTACATAGTCCAAGTGCCCGGTAGTTAACTTACATAGTTCAAATGTCCATAGGGAACATACATAGTCCAAGTGCACGCTAGGGAATCTACATAGTCCAATGGCCCGCTAGTTAAAGTAGATAGTCCAAGTTCCGCTAGTTAATGTACATTGTTCAAGGGTCCTTAGTTAACCTACATAGTCCAATTACCCGCTAGTTAACCTAGATCGTCCAAGTGTCCGCTAGTTAATCTACATAATACAAGTGCCCGCTCGGGAATCTAGTTAGTCCAAGTGCCCGCTCTGGAACCTACATAGTCCAAGTGCCTGCTAGGGAACCTACATAGTCCAAGTGCCCGCGCTGGAACATACATAGTCCAATTGGCCGCTAAGGAATCTACATAGTCCAAGGGCCCGCTAGATAACGTAGATTGTCCAAGTGCCGCTAGTTAATCTACATAGTACAAGTGTCCGCTCGGGAATCTCGTTAGTCCAAGTTCCCGCTCTGGAACTTACATAGTCCAAGTGCCTGCTAGGGAACCTACCTAGTCCAAGGGCCCGCTAGTTAACGTAGATTGTCCAAGTGCCGCTAGTTAATCTACATAGTCAAAGGGCCCGCTAGTTAACCTAGATAGTCCAAGTGCCCGCTAGTTAACCTACATTGTCCAAGTGCCCGCTAGGTAACCTAGATCGTCCAAGTGCCCGCTAGGTAACCTACATAGTCCAAGCGCCCGCTAGTTAACCTACATATTCCAAGGGACCGCTAGTTAACCTACATCGTCCAAGAGCCTGCTAGTTAACCTAGATAGTCCAAGTGCCCGCTAGTTAACCTACATAGTCCAAGTGCCCGCTAGGTAACCTAGACAGTTCAAGTGACCACTAGGATACCTACATAGTCCAAGTGCCCGTTCATTAACCTACATAGTCCAAATGCCCGGTAGGTAACCAATATAGTCCAAATGCCCGCTAGGGGCCCTAATAATCCAAATGCCCGTTAGTTAACCTAGATAGTCCAAATGCTCACTAGTTAACCTAGATAGTCCAAGTGCCCGCTAGTTTACCTAGATAGACCAAGTACCCGCTAGGGAACCTATCTAGTCCAATTACCCGCTAGGAAACGTACATAGTCCAAGTGCCCGCTAGGTAACATAGATAGTCCAAGTGCCCGCTAGGGAACGTACATAGTCCAAGTGCCCGCTAGGTAACCTAGATAGTCCAAATGCTCGCTAGTTAACCTACATAGTCCAGGTTCCCCCTAGGTAACCTAGATAGTCCAAGGGCCCGCTAGGTAACCTACATAGTACAAATGCCCGATAGGGAACCTACATAGTCCAAATGCCCGCTAGTTATCCTACATAGTCCAAGTGCCCGATAGGGAACCTACATAATCCAAGTGCCCGCTAGGGAACCTAAATTGTAGAAGTGCCCGTTAGGTAACCTAGATAGTCCAAATGCCCGCTAGGGAACCCACATAGTCCAAGTGCCCGCTAGGGAACTTACATAGTCCAAGGGCACGCTAGGGAACCTACATAGTCAAAGTGCCCGTTAGTTAACCTCGATAGTCCCAGTGCCCGCTAGGTAACCTAGATAGTCCAACAGCCCGGTAGGTAACCTACATACTCCAAGTACCCGCTAGGTAACGTAGATAGTTCAAGTGCCAGCTAGGTAACCTAGATAGTCCAAGTGTCCGCTAGGTAACCTACAAAGTCTAAGTGCCCGCTAGGTAATCTATATAGTCCAAATGACCACTAGGGAGCCTACATAGTCCAAATGCCCGCTAGGTAACCTAGGTAGTCCAAGGGCCCGCTAGGAAACCTACATAGTCCTAGTGCCCCCTAGTTAACCTACATTCTCCATATGCCCGATAGGGAACCTACATAGTCCACGTGCCCGCTAGGTAACCTACATAGTCCAAGTGCCCGATAGGGAACCTACATAATAAGTGCCCGCTAGGGAACCTACATAGTCCAAGTGCCCGTTAGGTAACCTAGATAGTCCAAATGCCCGCCAGGAAACCCACATAGTCCAAGTGCCCGCTAGGGAATTTACATAGTCCAAGGGCCCGCTAGGGAACCTACATAGTCCAAGTGTCCGTTAGTTAACCTAGATAGTCCAAGTGCCCGCTTGGTAACCTAGATAGTCCAACAGCCCGCTAGGTAACCTACATACTCCTAGAACCCGCTAGGTAACGTAGATAGTTCATGTGCCAGCTAGGTAACATAGATAGTCCAAGTGTCCGCTAGGTAACCTACAAAGTCTAAGTGCCCGCTAGTATATCTATATAGTCCAAATGCCCGCTAGGGAATCTACATAGTCCAAGGGCCCGCTAGGGAACCTACATAGTCCAAGTGTCCGCTAGTTAATCTACATAGTACAAGTGCCCGCTCGGGAATCTAGTTAGTCCAAGTGCCCGCTCTGGAACCTACATAGTCCAAGTGCCTGCTAGGGAACCTACATAGTCCAAGACCCGCGCTGTAACATACATAGTCCAATTGGCCGCTAGGGAATCTACATAGTCCAATGGCCCGCTAGTTAACCTACATAGTCCAAGTGCCTGCTAGGGAACCTACATAGTCCAAGACCCGCGCTGTAACATACATAGTCCAATTGGCCGCTAAGGAATCTACATAGTCCAAGGGCCCGCTAGATAACGTAGATTGTCCAAGTGCCGCTAGTTAATCTACATAGTACAAGTGTCCGCTCGGGAATCTCGTTAGTCCAAGTTCCCGCTCTGGAACTTACATAGTCCAAGTGCCTGCTAGGGAACCTACCTAGTCCAAGGGCCCGCTAGTTAACGTAGATTGTCCAAGTGCCGCTAGTTAATCTACATAGTCAAAGGGCCCGCTAGTTAACCTAGATAGTCCAAGTGCCCGCTAGTTAACCTACATTGTCCAAGTGCCCGCTAGGTAACCTAGATCGTCCAAGTGCCCGCTAGGTAACCTACATAGTCCAAGCGCCCGCTAGTTAACCTACATATTCCAAGGGACCGCTAGTTAACCTACATCGTCCAAGAGCCTGCTAGTTAACCTAGATAGTCCAAGTGCCCGCTAGTTAACCTACATAGTCCAAGTGCCCGCTAGGTAACCTAGACAGTTCAAGTGACCACTA
Organism: Tenrec ecaudatus; assembly: GCF_050624435.1. Classification (NCBI taxonomy): domain Eukaryota; kingdom Metazoa; phylum Chordata; class Mammalia; order Afrosoricida; family Tenrecidae; genus Tenrec; species Tenrec ecaudatus. Next base: position 3,083,371 of record NW_027457610.1, on the reverse strand, counting down.
GGATACCTACATAGTCCAAGTGCCCGTTCATTAACCTACATAGTCCAAATGCCCGGTAGGTAACCAATATAGTCCAAATGCCCGCTAGGGGCCCTAATAATCCAAATGCCCGTTAGTTAACCTAGATAGTCCAAATGCTCACTAGTTAACCTAGATAGTCCAAGTGCCCGCTAGTTTACCTAGATAGACCAAGTACCCGCTAGGGAACCTATCTAGTCCAATTACCCGCTAGGAAACGTACATAGTCCAAGTGCCCGCTAGGTAACATAGATAGTCCAAGTGCCCGCTAGGGAACGTACATAGTCCAAGTGCCCGCTAGGTAACCTAGATAGTCCAAATGCTCGCTAGTTAACCTACATAGTCCAGGTTCCCCCTAGGTAACCTAGATAGTCCAAGGGCCCGCTAGGTAACCTACATAGTACAAATGCCCGATAGGGAACCTACATAGTCCAAATGCCCGCTAGTTATCCTACATAGTCCAAGTGCCCGATAGGGAACCTACATAATCCAAGTGCCCGCTAGGGAACCTAAATTGTAGAAGTGCCCGTTAGGTAACCTAGATAGTCCAAATGCCCGCTAGGGAACCCACATAGTCCAAGTGCCCGCTAGGGAACTTACATAGTCCAAGGGCACGCTAGGGAACCTACATAGTCCAAGTGCCCGTTAGTTAACCTCGATAGTCCCAGTGCCCGCTAGGTAACCTAGATAGTCCAACAGCCCGGTAGGTAACCTACATACTCCAAGTACCCGCTAGGTAACGTAGATAGTTCAAGTGCCAGCTAGGTAACCTAGATAGTCCAAGTGTCCGCTAGGTAACCTACAAAGTCTAAGTGCCCGCTAGGTAATCTATATAGTCCAAATGACCACTAGGGAGCCTACATAGTCCAAATGCCCGCTAGGTAACCTAGGTAGTCCAAGGGCCCGCTAGGAAACCTACATAGTCCTAGTGCCCCCTAGTTAACCTACATTCTCCATATGCCCGATAGGGAACCTACATAGTCCACGTGCCCGCTAGGTAACCTACATAGTCCAAGTGCCCGATAGGGAACCTACATAATAAGTGCCCGCTAGGGAACCTACATAGTCCAAGTGCCCGTTAGGTAACCTAGATAGTCCAAATGCCCGCCAGGAAACCCACATAGTCCAAGTGCCCGCTAGGGAATTTACATAGTCCAAGGGCCCGCTAGGGAACCTACATAGTCCAAGTGTCCGTTAGTTAACCTAGATAGTCCAAGTGCCCGCTTGGTAACCTAGATAGTCCAACAGCCCGCTAGGTAACCTACATACTCCTAGAACCCGCTAGGTAACGTAGATAGTTCATGTGCCAGCTAGGTAACATAGATAGTCCAAGTGTCCGCTAGGTAACCTACAAAGTCTAAGTGCCCGCTAGTATATCTATATAGTCCAAATGCCCGCTAGGGAATCTACATAGTCCAAGGGCCCGCTAGGGAACCTACATAGTCCAAGTGTCCGCTAGTTAATCTACATAGTACAAGTGCCCGCTCGGGAATCTAGTTAGTCCAAGTGCCCGCTCTGGAACCTACATAGTCCAAGTGCCTGCTAGGGAACCTACATAGTCCAAGACCCGCGCTGTAACATACATAGTCCAATTGGCCGCTAGGGAATCTACATAGTCCAATGGCCCGCTAGTTAACCTACATCGTCCAAGTGCCCGCTAGTTAACCTACATAGTCCAAGTGCCCGCTAGGTAACCTAGACAGTTCAAGTGACCACTAGGTTACCTACATAGTCCAAGTGCCCGTTCGTTAACCTACATAGTCCAAATGCTCTGTAGGTAACCAATATAGTCCAAATGCCCGCTAGGGGCCCTAATAATCCAAATGCCCGCTAGTTAACCTAGATAGTCCAAGTGCTCACTAGTTAACCTAGATAGTCCAAGTGCCCGCTAGTTAACCTAGATAGACCAAGTGCCCGCTAGGGAACCTATCTAGTCCAAGTACCCGCTAGGAAATGTACATAGTACAAGTGCCCGCTAGGTAACATAGATAGTCCAAGTGCCCGCTAGGGAACGTACATAGTCCAAGTGCCCGCTAGGTAACCTAGATAGTCCAAGTGCTCACTAGTTAACCAACATAGTCCAGGTGCCTGCTAGGTAATCTAGACAGTCCAAGTCCCCACTTGTTAACCTACATAGTCCAGGTTCCCCCTAGGTAACCTAGATAGTCCAAGGGCCAGCTAGGTAACCTACATAGTCCAAATGCCCGATAGGGAACCTACATAGTCCAAGTGCCCGCTAGGTAACCTACATAGTCCAAATGCCAGCTAGTTAACCTACATAGTCCAAGTGCCCGCTAGGTAACCTATATAGTCCAAGTGCCCGATAGGGAACCTACATAATCCAAGTGCCCGCTAGGGAACCTACATAGTCCAAGTGCCCGTTAGGTAACCTAGATAGTCCAAATGCACGCCAGGAATCCCACATAGTCCAAGTGCCCGCTAGGTAACCTAGATAGTCCAAGGGCCCGCTAGTTAACCTACATAGTCCAAGTGCCCGGTAGTTAACTTACATAGTTCAAATGTCCATAGGGAACATACATAGTCCAAGTGCCCGCTAGGGTATCTATAGAGTCCAATGGCCCGCTCGTTAAAGTAGATAGTCCAAGTTCCGCTAGTTAATCTACATAGTTCAAGGGTCCGCTAGTTAACCTACATAGTCCAAGTACCCGCTAGTTAACCTAGATCGTCCAAGTGTCCGCTAGTTAATCTACATAGTACAAGTGCCCGCTCGGGAATCTAGTTAGTCCAAGTGCCCGCTCTGGAACCTACATAGTCCAAGTGCCTGCTAGGGAACCTACATAGTCCAAGTGCCCGCGCTGCAACATACATAGTCCAATTGGCCGCTAGGGAATCTACATAGTCCAATGGCCCGCTAGTTAACGTAGATAGTCCAAGTGCCGCTAGTTAATCTACATAGTCCAAGGCCGTCTAGTTAACCTACATAGTCCACGTTCCCCCTAGGTAACCTAGATAGTCCAAGGGCCCGCTAGGTAACCTAAATAGTCCAAATGCACGATAGGGAACCTACATAGTCCAAGTACACGCTAGGTAACCTACATAGTCCAAATGCCCGCTAGTTAACCAACATAGTCCAAGTGCCCGATAGGGAACCTACATAATCCAAGTGTCCGCTAGGGAACCTACATTGTTCAAGTGCCCGTAAGGTAACCTAGAGAGTCCAAATGCCCGCTAGGGAACCCACATAGTCCAAGTGCCCGCTAGGGAACTTACATAGTCCAAGGGCCCGCTAGGGAACCTACATAGTCCAAGTGCCCGTTAGTTAACCTAGATAATCCCAGTGCCCGCTAGGTAACCTAGATAGTCCAACAGTCCGGTAGGTAACCTACATACTCCAAGTACCCGCTAGATAACGTAGATAGTTGAAGTCCCAGCTAGGTAACCTAGATAGTCCAAGTGCCCGCTAGGTAACCTACAAAGTCTAAGTGCCCGCTAGGTAATCTATATAGTCCAAATGACCACTAGGGAGCCTACATAGTCCAAATGCCCGCTAGGTAACCTAGGCAGTCCAAGGGCCCGCTAGGAAACCTACATAGTCGTAGTGCCCCCTAGTTAACCTACATTCTCCATATGCCCTATAGCAACCTACATAGTCCAAGTGCCCGATAGGGAACCTACATAGTCCAAGTGCCCAATAGGAAACCTAGATAATAAGTGCCCGCTAGGGAACCTACATAGTCCAAGTGCCCCTTAGGTAACCTAGATATTCCAAATGCCCGCCAGGAAGCCCACATAGTCCAAGTGCCTGCTAGGGAATTTACGTAGTCGAAGGGCCCGCTAGGGAACCTACATAATCCAAGTGTCCGTTAGTTAACCTAGATAGTCCAAGTGCCCGCTTGGTAACCTAGATAGTCCAACAGCCCGCTAGGTAACCTACATACTCCAAGAACCCGCTAGGTAACGTAGATAGTTCATGTGCCAGCTAGGTAACCTAGATAGTCAAAGTGTCCTCTAGGTAACCTACAAAGTCTAAGTGCCCGCTAGTATATCTATATAGTCCAAATGCCCGCTAGTTAATCTACATAGTCCAAGGGCCCGCTAGGTAATCCAGATAGTCCAAGGGCCCGCTAGTTAACCTACATAGTCCAAGTGCCCGGTTGTTAACTTACATAGTTAAAGTGTCCATAGGGAACATACATAGCCCAATTGCCCGCTATGGATCATACATAGTCCAAGTGCCCGCTAGGGAATCTACATAGTCCAAGGGCCCGCTAGTTAATGTAGATAGTCCAAGTTCCGCTAGTTAATCTACATAGTTCAAGGGCCCGCTAGTTAACCTACATAGTCCAAATACCCGCTAGTTAACCTAGATCGTCCAAGTGTCCGCTAGTTAATCTACATAGTACAAGTGTCCGCTCGGGAATCACGTTAGTCCAAGTTTCCGCTCTGGAACTTACATAGTCCAAGTGCCTGCTAGGGAACCTACCTAGTCCAAGGGCCCGCTAGTTAACGTAGATTGTCCAAGTGCCGCTAGTTAATCTACATAGTCAAAGGGCCCGCTAGTTAACCTAGATAGTCCAAGTGCCTGCTAGTTAACCTACATTGTCCAAGTGCCCGCTAGGTAACCTAGATCGTCCAAGTGCCCGCTAGGTAACCTACATAGTCCAAGCGCCCGCTAGTTAACCTACATATTCCAAGGGACCGCTAGTTAACCTACATCGTCCAAGAGCCTGCTAGTTAACCTAGATAGTCCAAGTGCCCGCTAGTTAACCTACATAGTCCAAGTGCCCGCTAGGTAACCTAGACAGTTCAAGTGACCACTAGGATACCTACATAGTCCAAGTGCCCGTTCATTAACCTACATAGTCCAAATGCCCGGTAGGTAACCAATATAGTCCAAATGCCCGCTAGGGGCCCTAATAATCCAAATGCCCGTTAGTTAACCTAGATAGTCCAAATGCTCACTAGTTAACCTAGATAGTCCAAGTGCCCGCTAGTTTACCTAGATAGACCAAGTACCCGCTAGGGAACCTATCTAGTCCAATTACCCGCTAGGAAACGTACATAGTCCAAGTGCCCGCTAGGTAACATAGATAGTCCAAGTGCCCGCTAGGGAACGTACATAGTCCAAGTGCCCGCTAGGTAACCTAGATAGTCCAAATGCTCGCTAGTTAACCTACATAGTCCAGGTTCCCCCTAGGTAACCTAGATAGTCCAAGGGCCCGCTAGGTAACCTACATAGTCCAAATGCCCGATAGGCAACCTACATAGTCCAAGTGCCCGCTACGTAACCTACATAGTCCAAATGCCAGCTAGTTAATCTACATAGTCCAAGTGCCTGCTAGGTACCCTAGATAGTCCAAGTGCCCACAAGTTAACCTACATAGTCCAGGTTCCCTTTGGGTAACCTAGATAGTCCAAGGGCCCGCTAGGTAACCTACATAGTCCAAATGCCCAATAGGGAACCTACATAGTCCAAGTGCCCGCTAGGTAACCTACATAGTCCAAATGCCCGCTAGTTAACCTACATAGTCCAAGTGCCCGCTAGGGAACCTACATAATCCAAGTGCCCGCTAGGGAACCTACATTGTTTAAGTGCCCGTTAGGTAACCTGGATAGTCCAAATGCCCGCTAGGGAACCCACATAGTCAAAGTGCCTGCTAGGGAACTAACATAGTCCAAGGGCCCGCTAGTTAACCTAAATAGTCCTAGTGCCCCCTAGTTAACCTACATTTTCCTAGTGTCCGATAGGGAACCTACATAGTCCAAGTGACCGCTCGGTAACCTACATAGTCCAAATGCCCTCTAGTTATTCTACATAGTCCAAGTGCCCGCTAGGTAACCAACATAGTCCAAGTGCCCGATAGGGAACCTACATAGTCCAAGTGCCCGTTAGGTATCCTAGATAGTCCAAATGCCCGCCAGTAAACCCACATAGTCCAAGTGCCCGCTAGGGTATTTACATAGTCCAAGGTCCCGCTAGGGAACCTACATAGTCCAAGTGCCCGTTAGTTAACCTAGATAGTCCAAGTGCCCGCTTGGTAACCTAGATAGTCCAACAGCCCGCTAGGTAACATACATACTCCAAGAACCCGCTAGGTAACGTAGATAGTTCATGTGCCAGCTATGTAACCTAGATAGTCCAAGTGTCCTCTAGGTAACCTATAAAGTCTATGTGCCCGCTAGATTATCTATATAGTCCAAATGCCCGCTAGGGAATCTACATAGTCCAAGGGCCCGCTAGTTAACGTAGATAGTCCAAGTGCCGCTAGTTAATCTACATAGCCCAAGGGCCCGCTAGTTAACCTACATAGTCCAAGTACCCGCTAGGTAACCTAGATCGTCCAAGTGCCCGCTAGGTAACCTACATAGTCCAAGGGCCCGCTAGTTAACCTACATAGTCCAAGGGCCCGCTATGTAACCTACAAAGTCTAAGTGCCCGCTAGGTTATCTATATAGTCCAAATGCCCCCTAGGGAACCTACATAGTCCAAGTGCCTGCTAGGTAACCTAGATAATCCAAGTGCCCCCTAGTTAACCTAAATAGTCCTAGTGCCCGCTAATTAACCTAGATCGTCCAAGTGCCCGCTAGTTAACCAACATAGTCAATGGCCCCGCTCATTAACCTACATAGTGCAAGAGCCCGCTAGTTAACCTAGATCGTGCAAGTGTCCGCTAGTTAACCTACATATTCCAAGTGCCAGTTAGCTAACCTAGATAGTCCAAGGGCCCGCTAGTTAACCTACATAGTCCAAGTGCCCGCTGGGTAACCTAGATAATCCATGTGCCCGCTAGGGAACCTTCATAGTCCAATTGCCAGCTAGGTAACCTAGATAGTCCAAGTGCCCGCTAGTTAACCTAGATAGTCCTATTTCCCGTTAGTTAACCTAGAGTGTCCAAGTGCCCACTAGGGGACGTACTTAGTCCAAGTGCCCGTTAGCTAACCTAGATAGTCCAAGTGTCCTCTAGTTAATCTACATAGTCCAAGTGCCCGCTAGTTAACCTATATACCAAGTGCCCGCTACGTAACCTAGATAGTCCAAGGGCACGCCAGTTAACCTACATAGTCCAAGTGCCCGCTAGGCAACCTAGATAATCCAAGTGCCCGCTAGTTAACCTAGATAGTCCAAGTGCCTGCTAGGTAACCTACATAGTGCAAGTGTCTACTAGTTAACCTAGATAGTTCAAGTATCCGCTAGGTAACCTAGATCGTCCAAGGGCACCCTAGTTAGCCTACATAGTCCAAGTGCCCGCTAGGTAACCTAGATAGTCCAAGTGCCTGTTCGGTAACCTAGATAGTCCAAGTGCCCTTTAGGGAACCTAGATAGTCCAAGGGCCCGCTAGTAAACCTCTATAGTCCATGGGCCCGCTAGTTAACCTACATATTCCAAGTGCCCGCTAGTTAACATAGATAGTCCAAGTGCCGGCTAGGTAACCTAGATAGTACAAGTGCCCGCTAGGGAATCTAGATAGTCCAAGTGCCTGTTAGCTAACCTAGATAGTCCAATTGGTGGCTAGGTAACCTACATAGTCCAAGTGCCCGTTCGTTAACCTACATAATCCATGGGCCCGCTAATTAACCTACATAGTTCAAGGGCCCGCTAGTTAACCTAGATCGTGCAAGTGTCCGCTAGTTAGCCTATATACCAAGTGCCCGATACGTAACCTAGATAGTCCAAGGGCACGCTTGTTAACCTACATAGTGCAAGTGCCCGCTAGACAACCTAGATAGTCCAAGTGCCCGCTAAGGAACCTACATAGTCCAGGTGCACGCTAGTTAACCTACATATTCCAAGGGACCGCTAGTTAACCTACATCGTCCAAGAGCCTGCTAGTTAACCTAGATAGTCCAAGTGCCCGCTAGTTAACCTACATAGTCCAAGTGCCCGCTAGGTAACCTAGACAGTTCAAGTGACCACTAGGATACCTACATAGTCCAAGTGCCCGTTCATTAACCTACATAGTCCAAATGCCCGGTAGGTAACCAATATAGTCCAAATGCCCGCTAGGGGCCCTAATAATCCAAATGCCCGTTAGTTAACCTAGATAGTCCAAATGCTCACTAGTTAACCTAGATAGTCCAAGTGCCCGCTAGTTTACCTAGATAGACCAAGTACCCGCTAGGGAACCTATCTAGTCCAATTACCCGCTAGGAAACGTACATAGTCCAAGTGCCCGCTAGGTAACATAGATAGTCCAAGTGCCCGCTAGGGAACGTACATAGTCCAAGTGCCCGCTAGGTAACCTAGATAGTCCAAATGCTCGCTAGTTAACCTACATAGTCCAGGTTCCCCCTAGGTAACCTAGATAGTCCAAGGGCCCGCTAGGTAACCTACATAGTCCAAATGCCCGATAGGCAACCTACATAGTCCAAGTGCCCGCTACGTAACCTACATAGTCCAAATGCCAGCTAGTTAATCTACATAGTCCAAGTGCCTGCTAGGTACCCTAGATAGTCCAAGTGCCCACAAGTTAACCTACATAGTCCAGGTTCCCTTTGGGTAACCTAGATAGTCCAAGGGCCCGCTAGGTAACCTACATAGTCCAAATGCCCAATAGGGAACCTACATAGTCCAAGTGCCCGCTAGGTAACCTACATAGTCCAAATGCCCGCTAGTTAACCTACATAGTCCAAGTGCCCGCTAGGGAACCTACATAATCCAAGTGCCCGCTAGGGAACCTACATTGTTTAAGTGCCCGTTAGGTAACCTGGATAGTCCAAATGCCCGCTAGGGAACCCACATAGTCAAAGTGCCTGCTAGGGAACTTACATAGTCCAAGGGCCCGCTAGTTAACCTAAATAGTCCTAGTGCCCCCTAGTTAACCTACATTTTCCTAGTGTCCGATAGGGAACCTACATAGTCCAAGTGACCGCTCGGTAACCTACATAGTCCAAATGCCCTCTAGTTATTCTACATAGTCCAAGTGCCCGCTAGGTAACCAACATAGTCCAAGTGCCCGATAGGGAACCTACATAGTCCAAGTGCCCGTTAGGTATCCTAGATAGTCCAAATGCCCGCCAGTAAACCCACATAGTCCAAGTGCCCGCTAGGGTATTTACATAGTCCAAGGTCCCGCTAGGGAACCTACATAGTCCAAGTGCCCGTTAGTTAACCTAGATAGTCCAAGTGCCCGCTTGGTAACCTAGATAGTCCAACAGCCCGCTAGGTAACATACATACTCCAAGAACCCGCTAGGTAACGTAGATAGTTCATGTGCCAGCTATGTAACCTAGATAGTCCAAGTGTCCTCTAGGTAACCTATAAAGTCTATGTGCCCGCTAGATTATCTATATAGTCCAAATGCCCGCTAGGGAATCTACATAGTCCAAGGGCCCGCTAGTTAACGTAGATAGTCCAAGTGCCGCTAGTTAATCTACATAGCCCAAGGGCCCGCTAGTTAACCTACATAGTCCAAGTACCCGCTAGGTAACCTAGATCGTCCAAGTGCCCGCTAGGTAACCTACATAGTCCAAGGGCCCGCTAGTTAACCTACATAGTCCAAGGGCCCGCTATGTAACCTACAAAGTCTAAGTGCCCGCTAGGTTATCTATATAGTCCAAATGCCCCCTAGGGAACCTACATAGTCCAAGTGCCTGCTAGGTAACCTAGATAATCCAAGTGCCCGCTGGTTAACCTAAATAGTCCTAGTGCCCGCTAATTAACCTAGATCGTCCAAGTGCCCGCTAGTTAACCAACATAGTCAATGGCCCCGCTCATTAACCTACATAGTGCAAGAGCCCGCTAGTTAACCTAGATCGTGCAAGTGTCCGCTAGTTAACCTACATATTCCAAGTGCCAGTTAGCTAACCTAGATAGTCCAAGGGCCCGCTAGTTAACCTACATAGTCCAAGTGCCCGCTGGGTAACCTAGATAATCCATGTGCCCGCTAGGGAACCTTCATAGTCCAATTGCCAGCTAGGTAACCTAGATAGTCCAAGTGCCCGCTAGTTAACCTAGATAGTCCTATTTCCCGTTAGTTAACCTAGAGTGTCCAAGTGCCCACTAGGGGACGTACTTAGTCCAAGTGCCCGTTAGCTAACCTAGATAGTCCAAGTGTCCTCTAGTTAATCTACATAGTCCAAGTGCCCGCTAGTTAACCTATATACCAAGTGCCCGCTACGTAACCTAGATAGTCCAAGGGCACGCCAGTTAACCTACATAGTCCAAGTGCCCGCTAGGCAACCTAGATAATCCAAGTGCCCGCTAGTTAACCTAGATAGTCCAAGTGCCTGCTAGGTAACCTACATAGTGCAAGTGTCTACTAGTTAACCTAGATAGTTCAAGTATCCGCTAGGTAACCTAGATCGTCCAAGGGCACCCTAGTTAGCCTACATAGTCCAAGTGCCCGCTAGGTAACCTAGATAGTCCAAGTGCCTGTTCGGTAACCTAGATAGTCCAAGTGCCCTTTAGGGAACCTAGATAGTCCAAGGGCCCGCTAGTAAACCTCTATAGTCCATGGGCCCGCTAGTTAACCTACATATTCCAAGTGCCCGCTAGTTAACATAGATAGTCCAAGTGCTGGCTAGGTAACCTAGATAGTACAAGTGCCCGCTAGGGAATCTAGATAGTCCAAGTGCCTGTTAGCTAACCTAGATAGTCCAATTGGTGGCTAGGTAACCTACATAGTCCAAGTGCCCGTTCGTTAACCTACATAATCCATGGGCCCGCTAATTAACCTACATAGTTCAAGGGTCCGCTAGTTAACCTAGATCGTGCAAGTGTCCGCTAGTTAGCCTATATACCAAGTGCCCGCTACGTAACCTAGATAGTCCAAGGGCACGCTTGTTAACCTACATAGTGCAAGTGCCCGCTAGACAACCTAGATAGTCCAAGTGCCCGCTAAGGAACCTACATAGTCCAGGTGCACGCTAGTTAACCTACATATTCCAAGGGACCGCTAGTTAACCTACATCGTCCAAGAGCCTGCTAGTTAACCTAGATAGTCCAAGTGCCCGCTAGTTAACCTACATAGTCCAAGTGCCCGCTAGGTAACCTAGACAGTTCAAGTGACCACTAGGATACCTACATAGTCCAAGTGCCCGTTCATTAACCTACATAGTCCAAATGCCCGGTAGGTAACCAATATAGTCCAAATGCCCGCTAGGGGCCCTAATAATCCAAATGCCCGTTAGTTAACCTAGATAGTCCAAATGCTCACTAGTTAACCTAGATAGTCCAAGTGCCCGCTAGTTTACCTAGATAGACCAAGTACCCGCTAGGGAACCTATCTAGTCCAATTACCCGCTAGGAAACGTACATAGTCCAAGTGCCCGCTAGGTAACATAGATAGTCCAAGTGCCCGCTAGGGAACGTACATAGTCCAAGTGCCCGCTAGGTAACCTAGATAGTCCAAATGCTCGCTAGTTAACCTACATAGTCCAGGTTCCCCCTAGGTAACCTAGATAGTCCAAGGGCCCGCTAGGTAACCTACATAGTCCAAATGCCCGATAGGCAACCTACATAGTCCAAGTGCCCGCTACGTAACCTACATAGTCCAAATGCCAGCTAGTTAATCTACATAGTCCAAGTGCCTGCTAGGTACCCTAGATAGTCCAAGTGCCCACAAGTTAACCTACATAATCCAGGTTCCCTTTGGGTAACCTAGATAGTCCAAGGGCCCGCTAGGTAACCTACATAGTCCAAATGCCCAATAGGGAACCTACATAGTCCAAGTGCCCGCTAGGTAACCTACATAGTCCAAATGCCCGCTAGTTAACCTACATAGTCCAAGTGCCCGCTAGGGAACCTACATAATCCAAGTGCCCGCTAGGGAACCTACATTGTTTAAGTGCCCGTTAGGTAACCTGGATAGTCCAAATGCCCGCTAGGGAACCCACATAGTCAAAGTGCCTGCTAGGGAACTTACATAGTCCAAGGGCCCGCTAGTTAACCTAAATAGTCCTAGTGCCCCCTAGTTAACCTACATTTTCCTAGTGTCCGATAGGGAACCTACATAGTCCAAGTGACCGCTCGGTAACCTACATAGTCCAAATGCCCTCTAGTTATTCTACATAGTCCAAGTGCCCGCTAGGTAACCAACATAGTCCAAGTGCCCGATAGGGAACCTACATAGTCCAAGTGCCCGTTAGGTATCCTAGATAGTCCAAATGCCCGCCAGTAAACCCACATAGTCCAAGTGCCCGCTAGGGTATTTACATAGTCCAAGGTCCCGCTAGGGAACCTACATAGTCCAAGTGCCCGTTAGTTAACCTAGATAGTCCAAGTGCCCGCTTGGTAACCTAGATAGTCCAACAGCCCGCTAGGTAACATACATACTCCAAGAACCCGCTAGGTAACGTAGATAGTTCATGTGCCAGCTATGTAACCTAGATAGTCCAAGTGTCCTCTAGGTAACCTATAAAGTCTATGTGCCCGCTAGATTATCTATATAGTCCAAATGCCCGCTAGGGAATCTACATAGTCCAAGGGCCCGCTAGTTAACGTAGATAGTCCAAGTGCCGCTAGTTAATCTACATAGCCCAAGGGCCCGCTAGTTAACCTACATAGTCCAAGTACCCGCTAGGTAACCTAGATCGTCCAAGTGCCCGCTAGGTAACCTACATAGTCCAAGGGCCCGCTAGTTAACCTACATAGTCCAAGGGCCCGCTATGTAACCTACAAAGTCTAAGTGCCCGCTAGGTTATCTATATAGTCCAAATGCCCCCTAGGGAACCTACATAGTCCAAGTGCCTGCTAGGTAACCTAGATAATCCAAGTGCCCGCTGGTTAACCTAAATAGTCCTAGTGCCCGCTAATTAACCTAGATCGTCCAAGTGCCCGCTAGTTAACCAACATAGTCAATGGCCCCGCTCATTAACCTACATAGTGCAAGAGCCCGCTAGTTAACCTAGATCGTGCAAGTGTCCGCTAGTTAACCTACATATTCCAAGTGCCAGTTAGCTAACCTAGATAGTCCAAGGGCCCGCTAGTTAACCTACATAGTCCAAGTGCCCGCTGGGTAACCTAGATAATCCATGTGCCCGCTAGGGAACCTTCATAGTCCAATTGCCAGCTAGGTAACCTAGATAGTCCAAGTGCCCGCTAGTTAACCTAGATAGTCCTATTTCCCGTTAGTTAACCTAGAGTGTCCAAGTGCCCACTAGGGGACGTACTTAGTCCAAGTGCCCGTTAGCTAACCTAGATAGTCCAAGTGTCCTCTAGTTAATCTACATAGTCCAAGTGCCCGCTAGTTAACCTATATACCAAGTGCCCGCTACGTAACCTAGATAGTCCAAGGGCACGCCAGTTAACCTACATAGTCCAAGTGCCCGCTAGGCAACCTAGATAATCCAAGTGCCCGCTAGTTAACCTAGATAGTCCAAGTGCCTGCTAGGTAACCTACATAGTGCAAGTGTCTACTAGTTAACCTAGATAGTTCAAGTATCCGCTAGGTAACCTAGATCGTCCAAGGGCACCCTAGTTAGCCTACATAGTCCAAGTGCCCGCTAGGTAACCTAGATAGTCCAAGTGCCTGTTCGGTAACCTAGATAGTCCAAGTGCCCTTTAGGGAACCTAGATAGTCCAAGGGCCCGCTAGTAAACCTCTATAGTCCATGGGCCCGCTAGTTAACCTACATATTCCAAGTGCCCGCTAGTTAACATAGATAGTCCAAGTGCCGGCTAGGTAACCTAGATAGTACAAGTGCCCGCTAGGGAATCTAGATAGTCCAAGTGCCTGTTAGCTAACCTAGATAGTCCAATTGGTGGCTAGGTAACCTACATAGTCCAAGTGCCCGTTCGTTAACCTACATAATCCATGGGCCCGCTAATTAACCTACATAGTTCAAGGGCCCGCTAGTTAACCTAGATCGTGCAAGTGTCCGCTAGTTAGCCTATATACCAAGTGCCCGCTACGTAACCTAGATAGTCCAAGGGCACGCTTGTTAACCTACATAGTGCAAGTGCCCGCTAGACAACCTAGATAGTCCAAGTGCCCGCTAAGGAACCTACATAGTCCAGGTGCACGCTAGTTAACCTATATAGTCCAAGTGCCCGCTAGTTAACCTAGATAGTCCAAGTGCCTGCTAGGTAACCTACATAGTGCAAGGGTCCGCTAGTTAACCTACATAGTCCAAGTGGCCGCTAGTTAACCTAGATAGTTCAAGTACCCGCTAGGTAACCTAGATAGTCCAAGGGACCCCTAGTTAGCCTACATAGTCCAAGTGCCCGCTAGGTAACCTACATTGTCCAAGTGCCCGCTAGGTAACCTAGATCGTCCAAGTGCCCGCTAGGTAACCTACATAGTCCAAGCGCCCGCTAGTTAACCTACATATTCCAAGGGACCGCTAGTTAACCTACATCGTCCAAGAGCCTGCTAGTTAACCTAGATAGTCCAAGTGCCCGCTAGTTAACCTACATAGTCCAAGTGCCCGCTAGGTAACCTAGACAGTTCAAGTGACCACTAGGATACCTACATAGTCCAAGTGCCCATTCATTAACCTACATAGTCCAAATGCCCGGTAGGTAACCAATATAGTCCAAATGCCCGCTAGGGGCCCTAATAATCCAAATGCCCGTTAGTTAACCTAGATAGTCCAAATGCTCACTAGTTAACCTAGATAGTCCAAGTGCCCGCTAGTTTACCTAGATAGACCAAGTACCCGCTAGGGAACCTATCTAGTCCAATTACCCGCTAGGAAACGTACATAGTCCAAGTGCCCGCTAGGTAACATAGATAGTCCAAGTGCCCGCTAGGGAACGTACATAGTCCAAGTGCCCGCTAGGTAACCTAGATAGTCCAAATGCTCGCTAGTTAACCTACATAGTCCAGGTTCCCCCTAGGTAACCTAGATAGTCCAAGGGCCCGCTAGGTAACCTACATAGTCCAAATGCCCGATAGGCAACCTACATAGTCCAAGTGCCCGCTACGTAACCTACATAGTCCAAATGCCAGCTAGTTAATCTACATAGTCCAAGTGCCTGCTAGGTACCCTAGATAGTCCAAGTGCCCACAAGTTAACCTACGTAGTCCAGGTTCCCCTTGGGTAACCTAGATAGACCAAGGGCCCGCTAGGTAACCTACATAGTCCAAATGCCCGATAGGGAACCTACATAGTCCAAGTGCCCGCTAGGTAACCTACATAGTCCAAATGCCCGCTAGTTAACCTACATAGTCCAAGTGCCCGCTAGGGAACCTACATAATCCAAGTGCCCGCTAGGGAACCTACATTGTTTAAGTGCCCGTTAGGTAACCTGGATAGTCCAAATGCCCGCTAGGGAACCCACATAGTCAAAGTGCCTGCTAGGGAACTTACATAGTCCAAGGGCCCGCTAGTTAACCTAAATAGTCCTAGTGCCCCCTAGTTAACCTACATTTTCCTAGTGTCCGATAGGGAACCTACATAGTCCAAGTGACCGCTCGGTAACCTACATAGTCCAAATGCCCTCTAGTTATTCTACATAGTCCAAGTGCCCGCTAGGTAACCAACATAGTCCAAGTGCCCGATAGGGAACCTACATAGTCCAAGTGCCCGTTAGGTATCCTAGATAGTCCAAATGCCCGCCAGTAAACCCACATAGTCCAAGTGCCCGCTAGGGAATTTACATAGTCCAAGGTCCCGCTAGGGAACCTACATAGTCCAAGTGCCCGTTAGTTAACCTAGATAGTCCAAGTGCCCGCTTGGTAACCTAGATAGTCCAACAGCCCGCTAGGTAACATACATACTCCAAGAACCCGCTAGGTAACGTAGATAGTTCATGTGCCAGCTATGTAACCTAGATAGTCCAAGTGTCCTCTAGGTAACCTATAAAGTCTATGTGCCCGCTAGATTATCTATATAGTCCAAATGCCCGCTAGGGAATCTACATAGTCCAAGGGCCCGCTAGTTAACCTAAATAGTCCTAGTGCCCGCTAATTAACCTAGATCGTCCAAGTGCCCGCTAGTTAACCAACATAGTCAATGGCCCCGCTCATTAACCTACATAGTGCAAGAGCCCGCTAGTTAACCTAGATCGTGCAAGTGTCCGCTAGTTAACCTACATATTCCAAGTGCCAGTTAGCTAACCTAGATAGTCCAAGGGCCCGCTAGTTAACCTACATAGTCCAAGTGCCCGCTGGGTAACCTAGATAATCCATGTGCCCGCTAGGGAACCTTCATAGTCCAATTGCCAGCTAGGTAACCTAGATAGTCCAAGTGCCCGCTAGTTAACCTAGATAGTCCTATTTCCCGTTAGTTAACCTAGAGTGTCCAAGTGCCCACTAGGGGACGTACTTAGTCCAAGTGCCCGTTAGCTAACCTAGATAGTCCAAGTGTCCTCTAGTTAATCTACATAGTCCAAGTGCCCGCTAGTTAACCTATATACCAAGTGCCCGCTACGTAACCTAGATAGTCCAAGGGCACGCCAGTTAACCTACATAGTCCAAGTGCCCGCTAGGCAACCTAGATAATCCAAGTGCCCGCTAGTTAACCTAGATAGTCCAAGTGCCTGCTAGGTAACCTACATAGTGCAAGTGTCTACTAGTTAACCTAGATAGTTCAAGTACCCGCTAGGTAACCTAGATCGTCCAAGGGCACCCTAGTTAGCCTACATAGTCCAAGTGCCCGCTAGGTAACCTAGATAGTCCAAGTGCCTGTTCGGTAACCTAGATAGTCCAAGTGCCCTTTAGGGAACCTAGATAGTCCAAGGGCCCGCTAGTAAACCTCTATAGTCCATGGGCCCGCTAGTTAACCTACATATTCCAAGTGCCCGCTAGTTAACATAGATAGTCCAAGTGCCGGCTAGGTAACCTAGATAGTACAAGTGCCCGCTAGGGAATCTAGATAGTCCAAGTGCCTGTTAGCTAACCTAGATAGTCCAATTGGTGGCTAGGTAACCTACATAGTCCAAGTGCCCATTCGTTAACCTACATAATCCATGGGCCCGCTAATTAACCTACATAGTTCAAGGGCCCGCTAGTTAACCTAGATCGTGCAAGTGTCCGCTAGTTAGCCTATATACCAAGTGCCCGCTACGTAACCTAGATAGTCCAAGGGCACGCTTGTTAACCTACATAGTGCAAGTGCCCGCTAGGCAACCTATATAGTCCAAGTGCCCGCTAAGGAACCTACATAGTCCAGGTGCACGCTAGTTAACCTATATAGTCCAAGTGCCCGCTAGTTAACCTAGATAGTCCAAGTGCCTGCTAGGTAACCTACATAGTGCAAGTGTCCGCTAGTTAACCTACATAGTCCAAGTGCCCGCTAGTTAACCTAGATAGTTCAAGTACCCGCTAGGTAACCTAGATAGTCCAAGGGACCCCTAGTTAGCCTACATAGTCCAAGTGCCCGCTAGGTAACCTAGATAGTCCAAGTGCCTTTTCGGTAACCTAGATAGTCCAAGTGCCCTTTAGGGAACCTAGATAGCGAAGGGCCTGCAAGTAAACCTACATAGTCCAAGGGCCCGCTAGTTAACCTACATATTCCAAGTGCCCGCTAGTTAACCTACATAATCTAAGTGCCCGTTAGCTAACCTAGATAGTCCTAGGGCCCGCTAGTTGACCTACATAGTCCAAGTGCCAGCTAGGTATCCTAGATAGTACAAGTGTGCGCTAGGTAACCTAGATAGTCCAAGTGCCCGTTAGTTAACCTAGATAGTCCAAGTGCCCACTAGGGGACGTACTTAGTCCATGTGCCCATTAGCTAACCTAGATAGTCCAAGTGCCCGCTAGTTAACATTGATCATCCAAGTGCCCGCTAGTTAACCTAGATAGTCCAAGTGCCCTCTAGTTAACATAGATCGTCCAAGTGCCCGCAAGTTAACCAACATAGTCCAAAGGCCCGCTAGTTAACCTACATAGTCCAAGGTCCGGTAGTTAACCTAGATAGTCCAAGTGCTCGCTAGTTAACCTACATAGTACAAGGGCCCACTAGTTGACCTAGATAGTCCAAGTGCCCGCTATCTGACCTAGATAGTCCAAGTGCCCGCTAGGTATCCTAAGTAGTCCAAATATCCTATAGGGATCCTACATAGTCCAAGTGCCCGCTAGGTAACCTACATTGTCCAAGTGCCCGTTCCTTAACCTAGATAGCCCAAGTGCCCCCTGGGTAACCTAGACTGTCCAAGTGCCCGCTAGGTTACCTACATAGTCCAAGTGCCCGCTAGGTAACCTAGATAGTCCAAGTGCCCGCTAGGAAACCTACATAGTCCAAGGGCCCGCTAGGTAACCTAGATAGTCCAAGTTTCCGCTAGATAACCTAGAGTCCAAGTGCTCGTTAGTTAACCTACATAGTCCAAGTGCCTGCTATGTAACCTAGATAGTCAAAGTGCCCGTTAGGTAACCTAGATAGTCCAAATGCCCGCTAGGTAACTTACATTGTCCAAGTTCCCGCTAGGTAACCTAGATACTCAAAGTGCCCGTTACCTAACCTAGATAGTCCACGTGCCCGCTAGGCAACCTACATAGTCCAAGAGCCCGTTCATTAACCTAGAAGTCCAAGTGCCCGCTAGGTAACCTAGACAGTCCAAGTGCCCGCTAGGTTACCTGCATATTCCAAGTGCCCATTCGTTAACCTAGATAGTCCAAGTGCCCACTAGGTAACCTACATAGTCCAAGTGCCCGCTAGGCAACCTATATAGTCCAAGTGCCCGCTAGGGAACCTAGATAGTCCAAGGGCCCGCTATTTAACCTACCTAGTCCAAGGGCTCACTTGTTCACTTTGATAGGCCAAGTGCCCGATAGTTAACGTAGATCTTCCAAGAGCCCGCTAGGTAACCTAGATTGTCCAAGTGCCCGCTAGTTAACCTACATAGTCCAAGGGCACGCTAGTTAACCTATATCGTCCAAGTGCCCGCTAAGGAACCTACATAGTCCAAGTGCACGCTAGTTATCCAAGATAGTCCAAGTGCCCGCTAGTTAACCTAGATAGTCCAAGTGCCTGCTAGGTAACCTACATAGTGCAAGTGTCCGCTAGTTAACCTATATATTCCAAGTGCCCGCTAGTTAACATAGATAGTCCAAGTGCCCTCTAGGGAACGTACATAGTCCAAGTGCCCGCTAGGTAACCTAGATACTGCAAGTGCCCGCTAGTTAACCTAGATAGTTCAAGTACCCGCTAGGTAACCTAGATCGTCCAAGGGCACCCTAGTTAGCCTACATAGTCCAAGTGCCCGCTAGGCAACCTAGATAGTCCAAGTGCCCGTTCGTTAACCTAGATAGTCCAAGTGCCCTTTAGGGAACCTAGATAGTCCAAGTGCCCGCTAGTAAACATACAAAGTCCATGGGCCCGCTAGTTAACCTTCATAGTGCAAGTGTCCGCTACTTTACCTACATATTCCAAGTGCCCGATAGTTAACCTACATAATCTAAGTGCCCGTTGGCTAACCTAGATAGTCCAAGGGCCCGCTAGTTGACCTACATAGTCCAAGTGCCCGCAGGTTAACCTAGATAGTCCAAGTGCCTGCTAGGTAACCTACATAGTGCAAGTGTCCGCTAGTTAACCTACATATTCCACGTGCTCGCTAGTTAACATAGATAGTTCAAGTGCCCGCTCGGGAACGTACATAATCCAAGTGCCCGCTAGGTAACCTAGATAGTTCAAGTACCCGCTAGGTATCCCAGATCATCAAAGGGCCCCCTAGTTAGCCTACATAATCCAAGTGCCCGCTAGGTAACCTAGATAGTCCCAGTGCCCTTTAGGGAACCTAGATAGCCCAAGTGCCTATTAGGGAACCTAGATTGTCCAAGGGCCCGCTAGTAAACCTACATAATCCATGGGCCCGCTAGTTAACCTACATATTCAAAGTTCCCGCTAGTTAACCTACATAATCTAAGTGCCTGTTGGCTAACCTAGATAGTCCAAGGGCCTGCTAGTTGACCTACATAGTCAAAGTGCCAGCTAGGTAACCTAGGTAGTACAAGTGCCCGCTAGGAAACCTAGATAGTCCAAGTGCCTGTTAGCTAAACTAGATAGTCCAAGTGGCAGCTAGGTAACCTACATAGTCAAAGTGCCCGTTCGTTAACCTAGATAATCCAAGTGCCCGTTCGTTAACCGAGATAATCCAAGT
Source organism: Tenrec ecaudatus (assembly GCF_050624435.1). Classification (NCBI taxonomy): domain Eukaryota; kingdom Metazoa; phylum Chordata; class Mammalia; order Afrosoricida; family Tenrecidae; genus Tenrec; species Tenrec ecaudatus. Next base: position 3,063,412 of record NW_027457610.1, on the reverse strand, counting down.
GCCCACTAGGTAACCTAGACAGTCCAAGTGCCCGCTAGTTAACCTACAAAGTCCAAGTGCCCTATAGGGAACCTACATAATCCAAGTGCCCGCTAGGCAACCTGCATAGTCCAAGTGCCCGTTAGTTAACCTAGATAGTCAAAGTGCCTGCTAGGTAACCTAGATAGTCCAAGTGCCCGCTAAGTAACCTAAATAGTCCAAATGCCTGCTAGGGAAACTACATAGTCCAAGTGCCCGCTAGTTAACCTAGATCGTCCAAGTGCCTGCTAGTAAACCTATATAATCCATGGGCCCGCTAGTTAACCTACATAGTGCAAGGGCCTGCTAGTTAACCTAGATCGTGCAAGTGTCCGCTAGTTAGCCTATATAGTCCAAGTGCCCGCTCTTTAACCTATATACCAAGTGCCCGCTACGTAACCTAGATAGTCCAAGGGCACGCTAGTTAACCTACATAGTGCAAGTGCCCGCTAGGCAACATAGATAGTCCAAGTGCCCGCTAAGGAACCTACATAGTCCAAGTGCACGCTAGTTAACCTATATAGTCCAAGTGCCCGCTAGTTAACCTAGATAGTCCAAGTGCCTGCTAGGTAACCTACATAGTGCAAGTGTCCGCTAGTTAACCTACATAGTCCAAGTGCCCGCTAGTTAACCTAGATAGTTCAAGTACCCGCTAGGTAACCTAGATAGTCCAAGGGCCCCCTAGTTAGCCTACATAGTCCAAGTGCCCGCTAGGTAACCTAGATAGTCCAAGTGCCTTTTCGGTAACCTAGATAGTCCAAGTGCCCTTCAGGGAACTTAGATAGTCGAAGGGCCCGCAAGTAAACCTACATATTCCAAGGGCCCGCTAGTTAACCTACATATTCCAAGTGCCCGCTAGTTAACCTACATAATCTAAGTGCCCGTTAGCTAACCTAGATAGTCCAAGGGCCCGCTAGTTGACCTACATAGTCCAAGTGCCAGCTAGGTATCCTAGATACTACAAGTGTCCGCTAGGTAACCTAGATAGTCCAAGTGCCCGTTAGTTAACCTAGATAGACCAAGTGCCCACTAGGGGACGTACTTAGTCCATGTGCCCATTAGCTAACCTAGATAGTCCAAGTGCCTGCTAGTTAACATTGATCATCCAAGTGCTCGTTAGTTAACCTACATAGTCCAAGTGCCTGCTATGTAACCTAGATAGTCAAAGTGCCCGTTAGGTAACCTAGATAGTCCAAATGCCCGCTAGGTAACTTACATTGTCCAAGTTCCCGCTAGGTAACCTAGATACTCAAAGTGCCCGTTACCTAACCTAGATAGTCCACGTGCCCGCTAGGCAACCTACATAGTCCAAGAGCCCGTTCATTAACCTAGAAGTCCAAGTGCCCGCTAGGTAACCTAGACAGTCCAAGTGCCCGCTAGGTTACCTGCATATTCCAAGTGCCCATTCGTTAACCTAGATAGTCCAAGTGCCCACTAGGTAACCTACATAGTCCAAGTGCCCGCTAGGCAACCTATATAGTCCAAGTGCCCGCTAGGGAACCTAGATAGTCCAAGGGCCCGCTATTTAACCTACCTAGTCCAAGGGCTCACTTGTTCACTTTGATAGGCCAAGTGCCCGATAGTTAACGTAGATCTTCCAAGAGCCCGCTAGGTAACCTAGATTGTCCAAGTGCCCGCTAGTTAACCTACATAGTCCAAGGGCACGCTAGTTAACCTATATCGTCCAAGTGCCCGCTAAGGAACCTACATAGTCCAAGTGCACGCTAGTTATCCAAGATAGTCCAAGTGCCCGCTAGTTAACCTAGATAGTCCAAGTGCCTGCTAGGTAACCTACATAGTGCAAGTGTCCGCTAGTTAACCTATATATTCCAAGTGCCCGCTAGTTAACATAGATAGTCCAAGTGCCCTCTAGGGAACGTACATAGTCCAAGTGCCCGCTAGGTAACCTAGATACTGCAAGTGCCCGCTAGTTAACCTAGATAGTTCAAGTACCCGCTAGGTAACCTAGATCGTCCAAGGGCACCCTAGTTAGCCTACATAGTCCAAGTGCCCGCTAGGCAACCTAGATAGTCCAAGTGCCCGTTCGTTAACCTAGATAGTCCAAGTGCCCTTTAGGGAACCTAGATAGTCCAAGTGCCCGCTAGTAAACATACAAAGTCCATGGGCCCGCTAGTTAACCTTCATAGTGCAAGTGTCCGCTACTTTACCTACATATTCCAAGTGCCCGATAGTTAACCTACATAATCTAAGTGCCCGTTGGCTAACCTAGATAGTCCAAGGGCCCGCTAGTTGACCTACATAGTCCAAGTGCCCGCAGGTTAACCTAGATAGTCCAAGTGCCTGCTAGGTAACCTACATAGTGCAAGTGTCCGCTAGTTAACCTACATATTCCACGTGCTCGCTAGTTAACATAGATAGTTCAAGTGCCCGCTCGGGAACGTACATAATCCAAGTGCCCGCTAGGTAACCTAGATAGTTCAAGTACCCGCTAGGTATCCCAGATCATCAAAGGGCCCCCTAGTTAGCCTACATAATCCAAGTGCCCGCTAGGTAACCTAGATAGTCCCAGTGCCCTTTAGGGAACCTAGATAGCCCAAGTGCCTATTAGGGAACCTAGATTGTCCAAGGGCCCGCTAGTAAACCTACATAATCCATGGGCCCGCTAGTTAACCTACATATTCAAAGTTCCCGCTAGTTAACCTACATAATCTAAGTGCCTGTTGGCTAACCTAGATAGTCCAAGGGCCTGCTAGTTGACCTACATAGTCAAAGTGCCAGCTAGGTAACCTAGGTAGTACAAGTGCCCGCTAGGAAACCTAGATAGTCCAAGTGCCTGTTAGCTAAACTAGATAGTCCAAGTGGCAGCTAGGTAACCTACATAGTCAAAGTGCCCGTTCGTTAACCTAGATAATCCAAGTGCCCGTTCGTTAACCGAGATAATCCAAGTGCCCACTAGGTAACCTAGACAGTCCAAGTGCCCGCTAGTTAACCTACAAAGTCCAAGTGCCCTATAGGGAACCTACATAATCCAAGTGCCCGCTAGGCAACCTGCATAGTCCAAGTGCCCGTTAGTTAACCTAGATAGTCAAAGTGCCTGCTAGGTAACCTAGATAGTCCAAGTGCCCGCTAAGTAACCTAAATAGTCCAAATGCCTGCTAGGGAAACTACATAGTCCAAGTGCCCGCTAGTTAACCTAGATCGTCCAAGTGCCTGCTAGTAAACCTATATAATCCATGGGCCCGCTAGTTAACCTACATAGTGCAAGGGCCTGCTAGTTAACCTAGATCGTGCAAGTGTCCGCTAGTTAGCCTATATAGTCCAAGTGCCCGCTCTTTAACCTATATACCAAGTGCCCGCTACGTAACCTAGATAGTCCAAGGGCACGCTAGTTAACCTACATAGTGCAAGTGCCCGCTAGGCAACATAGATAGTCCAAGTGCCCGCTAAGGAACCTACATAGTCCAAGTGCACGCTAGTTAACCTATATAGTCCAAGTGCCCGCTAGTTAACCTAGATAGTCCAAGTGCCTGCTAGGTAACCTACATAGTGCAAGTGTCCGCTAGTTAACCTACATAGTCCAAGTGCCCGCTAGTTAACCTAGATAGTTCAAGTACCCGCTAGGTAACCTAGATAGTCCAAGGGCCCCCTAGTTAGCCTACATAGTCCAAGTGCCCGCTAGGTAACCTAGATAGTCCAAGTGCCTTTTCGGTAACCTAGATAGTCCAAGTGCCCTTCAGGGAACTTAGATAGTCGAAGGGCCCGCAAGTAAACCTACATATTCCAAGGGCCCGCTAGTTAACCTACATATTCCAAGTGCCCGCTAGTTAACCTACATAATCTAAGTGCCCGTTAGCTAACCTAGATAGTCCAAGGGCCCGCTAGTTGACCTACATAGTCCAAGTGCCAGCTAGGTATCCTAGATACTACAAGTGTCCGCTAGGTAACCTAGATAGTCCAAGTGCCCGTTAGTTAACCTAGATAGACCAAGTGCCCACTAGGGGACGTACTTAGTCCATGTGCCCATTAGCTAACCTAGATAGTCCAAGTGCCTGCTAGTTAACATTGATCATCCAAGTGCCCGCTAGTTAACCTAGATAGTCCAAGTGCCCTCTAGTTAACCTAGATCGTCCAAGTGCCCGCAAGTTAACCTACATAGTCCAAAGGCCCGCTAGTTAACCTACATAGTCCAAGGTCCGCTAGTTAACCTAGATAGTCCAAGTGCTCGCTAGTTAGCCTACATAGTACAAGGGCCCACTAGTTGACCTAGATAATCCAAGTGCCCGCTATCTAACCTAGATAGTCCAAGTGCCCGCTAGGTAACCTACATTGTCCAAGTGCCCGTTCCTTAACCTAGATAGTCCAAGTGCCCCCTGGGTAACCTAGACTGTCCAAGTGCCCGCTAGGTTACTTACATAGTCCAAGTGCCCGTTCGTTAACCTAGATAGTCCATGCCCGCTAGGAAACCTACATAGTCCAAGGGCCCAATAGGTAACCTAGATAGTCCAAGTGTCCGCTAGGTAACCTAGAGTCCAAGTGCTCGCTAGTTAACCTACATAGTCCAAGTGCCGCTATGTAACCTAGATAGTCCAAGTGCCCGCTAGGTAACTTACATTGTCCAAGTTCCCGCTAGGTAACCTAGGTAGTCCAAGTGCCCGTTACCTAACCTACATATTCCAAGTGCCCGCTAGGCAACCTACATTTTCCAAGTGCCCATTCGTTAACCTAGAAGTCCAAGTGCCCACTAGGTAACCTATATAGTCCAAGTGCCCGCTAGGTAACCTAGATAGTCCACGTGCCCGCTATTTAACCTACATAGTCCAAGTGTCCGCTAGTTAACCTATATACCAAGTGCCCGCTACGTAACGTAGATAGTCCAAGGGCCCACTAGTTAACCTAGATATTCCAAGTGCCTGCTAGTAAACCTATATAATCCATGGGTCCGCTAGTTAACCTACATAGTGCAAGGGCCTGGTAGTTAACCTAGATCGTGCAAGTGTCCGCTAGTTAGTCTGTATACCAAGTGCCCGCTACGTAACCTAGATAGTCCAAGGGCACGCTAGTTAACCTACATAGTGCAAGTGCCCGCTAGGCAACCTAGATAGTCCAAGTGTCCGCTAAGGAACCTACATAGTCCAGGTGCACGCTAGTTATCCTATATAGTCCAAGTGCCGGCTAGTTAACCTAGATAGTCCAAGTGCCTGCTAGGTAACCTACATAGTGCAAGTGTCCGCTAGTTAACCTACATAGTCCAAGTGCCCGCTAGTTAACCTAGATAGTTCAAGTACCCTCTAGGTAACCTAGATAGTCCAAGGGCCCCCTAGTTAGCCTACATAGTCCAAGTGCCCTCTAGGTAACCTAGATAGTCCAAGTGCCTTTTCGGTAACCTAGATAGTCCAAGTGCCCTTTAGGGAACCTAGATAGCGAAGGGCCTGCAAGTAAACCTACATAGTCCAAGGGCCCGCTAGTTAACCTACATATTCCAAGTGCCCGCTAGTTAACCTACATAATCTATGTGCCCGTTAGCTAACCTAGATAGTCCAAGGGCCCGCTAGTTGACCTACATAGTCCAAGTGCCAGCTAGGTATCCTAGATAGTAAAAGTGCCCGCTAGGTAACCTAGATAGTCCAAGTGCCCGTTAGTTAACCTAGATAGTCCAAGTGCCCACTAGGGGACGTACTTAGTCCATGTGCCCATTAGGTAACCTAGGTAGTCCAAGTGCCCGCTAGTTAACATTGATCATCCAAGTGCCCGCTAGTTAACCTAGATAGTCCAAGTGCCCTCTAGTTAACCTAGATCGTCCAAGTGCCCGCAAGTTAACCAACATAGTCCAAAGGCCCGCTAGTTAACCTACATAATCTAAGTGCCCTTTGGCTAACCTAGATAGTCCAAGGGCCCGCTAGTTGACCTACATAGTCCAAGTGCCCGCAGGTTAACCTAGATAGTCCAAGTGCCTGCTAGGTAACCTACATAGTGCAAGTGTCCGCTAGTTAACCTACATATTCCAAGTGCCCGCTAGTTAACATAGATAGTCCAAGTGCCCGCTAGGGAACGTACATAGTCCAAGTGCCCACTAGGTAACCCAGATCATCAAAGGGCCCCATAGTTAGTCTGCATAATCCAAGTGCCCGCTAGGTAACCTAGATAGTCCCAGTGCCCTTTAGGGAACCTAGATAGTCCAAGTGCCCTTTAGGGAACCTAGATAGTCCAAGGGCCCGCTAGTAAACCTACATAGTCCATGGGCCCGCTAGTTAAGCTACATATTCCAAGTTCCCGCTAGTTAACCTACATAATCTAAGTGCCTGTTGGCTAACCTAGATAGTCCAAGGGCCTGCTAGTTGACCTACATAGTCAAAGTGCCAGCTAGGTAACCTAGGTAGTACAAGTGCCCGCTAGGAAACCTAGATAGTCCAAGTGCCTGTTAGCTAAACTAGATAGTCCAAGTGGCAGCTAGGTAACCTACATAGTCCAAGTGCCCGTTCATTAACCTAGATAATCCAAGTGCCCGTTCGTTAACCGAGATAATCCAAGTGCCCACTAGGTAACCTAGACAGTCCAAGTGCCCGCTAGTTAACCTACAAAGTCCAAGTGCCCTATAGGGAACCTACATAATCCAAGTGCCCGCTAGGCAACCTGCATAGTCCAAGTGCCCGTTAGTTAACCTAGATAGTCAAAGTGCCTGCTAGGTAACCTAGATAGTCCAAGTGCCCGCTAGGTAACCTAAATAGTCCAAATGCCTGCTAGGGAAACTACATAGTCCAAGTGCCCGCTAGTTAACCTAGATAGTCCAAGTGCCTGCTAGTAAACCTATATAATCCATGGGCCCGTTAGTTAACCTACATAGTGCAAGGGCCCGCTAGTTAACCTAGATCGTGCAAGTGTCCGCTAGTTAGCCTATATAGTCCAAGTGCCCGCACTTTAACCTATATACCAAGTGCCCACTAGGTAACCTAGATAGTCCAAGTGCCTGTTCGGTAACCTAGATAGTCCAAGTGCCCTTTAGGGAACCTAGATAGTCCAAGGCCCCGCTAGTAAACCTACATAGTCCATGGGCCCGCTAGTTAACCTTCATAGTGCAAGTGTCCGCTACTTAACCTACATATTCCAAGTGCCCGCTAGTTAACCTACATAATCTAAGTGCCCGTTGGCTAACCTAGATAGTCCAAGTGCCTGCTAGGTAACCTACATAGTGCAAGTGTCCGCTAGTTAACCTACATATTCCAAGTGCCCACTAGTTAACATAGATAGTCCAAGTGCCCGCTAGGGAACGTACATACTCCAAGTGCCCGCTAGGTAACCTAGATAGTTCAAGTACCCGCTAGGTAACCTAGATCATCAAAGGGGCCCCTAGTTAGCCTACATAGTCCAAGTGCCCGCTAGGTAACCTAGATAGTCCAAGTGCCTTTAAGGGAACCTAGATAGTCCAAGTGCCCTATAGGGAACCTAGATAGTCCAAGGGCCCGCTAGTAAACCTACATAGTCCATGGGCCCGCTAGTTAACCTACATATTCCAAGTTCCCGCTAGTTAACCTACATAATCTAAGTGCCCGTTGGCTAACCTAGATAGTCCAAGGGCCCGCTAGTTGACCTACATAGTCAAAGTGCCAGCTAGGTAACCTACGTAGTACAAGTGCCCGCTAGGGAACCTAGATAGTCCAAGTGCCTGTTAGCTAAACTAGATAGTCCAAGTGGCGGCCAGGTAACCTACATAGTCCAAGTGCCCGTTCGTTAACCTAGATAATCCCAGTGCCCGTTCGTTAACCGAGATAATCCAAGTGCCCACTAGTTATCCTACAAAGTCCAAGTGCCCTATAGGGAACCTACATAATCCAAGTGCCCGCTAGGCAACCTACATAGTCCAAGTGCCCGTTAGTTAACCTAGATAGTCAAAGTGCCTGCTAGGTAACCTAGATAGTCCAAGTGCCCGCTAGGTAACCTACATAGTCCAAGTGCCCGCTAGGTAATCTAAATAGTCCAAATGCCCGCTAGGGAAACTACGAAGTCCAAGTGCCCGCTAGTTAACATAGATAGTCAAAGTGTCTGCTAGTAAACCTACATAATCCATGGGCCCGCTAGTTAGCCTTCATAGTGCAAGGGCCCGCTAGTTAACCTACATCATCCAAGGGCCCGCTAGTTAACCTAGATAGTCCAAGTGCCCGCTAGTTAACCTACATAGTCTAAGTGCCCGCTAGGTAACCTAGACAGTTCAAGTGACCACTAGGTTACCTACATAGTCCATGTGCCCATTCGTTATCCTACATAGTCCAAGTGCCCGCTAGGTAACCAATATAGTCCAAATGCCCGCTAGGGGCCCTAATATTCCAAATGCCCGCTGGCTAACCTAGATGGTCCAAGTGCTCGCTATTTAACCTAGATAGTCCAAGTGCCTGCTAGTTAACCTACATAGACCAAGTGCCCGCTAAGGAACCTATCTAGTCCAAGTACCAACTATGAAACGTACATAGTCCAAGTGCCCGCTAGGTAACGTACATAGTCCAAGTGCCCGCTAGGTAACGTAGATAGTCCAAGTGCCCGCAAGGGAACGTAGATAGGCCAAGTGCCCGCTAGGTAACCTAGATAATCCAAGTGCCCGCTAGTTAACCTACATAGTCCAAGTGCCTGCTAGGTAACCTAGATAGTCCAAGTGCCCACTAGTTAACCTACATAGTCCAGGTTCCCCCTAGGTAACCTAGATAGTCCAAGGGCCCACTAGGTAACCTACATAGTCCAAATGCCTGATAGGAAACCTATATAGTCCAAGTGCCCGCTAGGTAACCTACATATTCCAAGTGCCCGCTAGTTAACCTACATAATCTATGTGCCCGTTAGCTAACCTAGATAGTCCAAGGGCCCGCTAGTTGACCTACATAGTCCAAGTGCCAGCTAGGTATCCTAGATAGTAAAAGTGCCCGCTAGGTAACCTAGATAGTCCAAGTGCCCGTTAGTTAACCTAGATAGTCAAAGTGCCCACTAGGGGACGTACTTAGTCCATGTGCCCATTAGGTAACCTAGGTAGTCCAAGTGCCCGCTAGTTAACATTGATCATCCAAGTGCCCGCTAGTTAACCTAGATAATCCAAGTGCCCTCTAGTTAACCTAGATCGTCCAAGTGCCCGCAAGTTAACCAACATAGTCCAAAGGCCCGCTAGTTAACCTACATAATCTAAGTGCCCTTTGGCTAACCTAGATAGTCCAAGGGCCCGCTAGTTGACCTACATAGTCCAAGTGCCCGCAGGTTAACCTAGATAGTCCAAGTGCCTGCTAGGTAACCTACATAGTGCAAGTGTCCGCTAGTTAACCTACATATTCCAAGTGCCCGCTAGTTAACATAGATAGTCCAAGTGCCCGCTAGGGAACGTACATAGTCCAAGTGCCCACTAGGTAACCCAGATCATCAAAGGGCCCCATAGTTAGTCTACATAATCCAAGTGCCCGCTAGGTAACCTAGATAGTCCCAGTGCCCTTTAGGGAACCTAGATAGTCCAAGTGCCCTTTAGGGAACCTAGATAGTCCAAGGGCCCGCTAGTAAACCTACATAGTCCATGGGCCCGCTAGTTAACCTACATATTCCAAGTTCCCGCTAGTTAACCTACATAATCTAAGTGCCTGTTGGCTAACCTAGATAGTCCAAGGGCCTGCTAGTTGACCTACATAGTCAAAGTGCCAGCTAGGTAACCTAGGTAGTACAAGTGCCCGCTAGGAAACCTAGATAGTCCAAGTGCCTGTTAGCTAAACTAGATAGTCCAAGTGGCAGCTAGGTAACCTACATAGTCCAAGTGCCCGTTCATTAACCTAGATAATCCAAGTGCCCGTTCGTTAACCGAGATAATCCAAGTGCCCACTAGGTAACCTAGACAGTCCAAGTGCCCGCTAGTTAACCTACAAAGTCCAAGTGCCCTATAGGGAACCTACATAATCCAAGTGCCCGCTAGGCAACCTGCATAGTCCAAGTGCCCGTTAGTTAACCTAGATAGTCAAAGTGCCTGCTAGGTAACCTAGATAGTCCAAGTGCCCGCTAGGTAACCTAAATAGTCCAAATGCCTGCTAGGGAAACTACATAGTCCAAGTGCCCGCTAGTTAACCTAGATAGTCCAAGTGCCTGCTAGTAAACCTATATAATCCATGGGCCCGTTAGTTAACCTACATAGTGCAAGGGCCCGCTAGTTAACCTAGATCGTGCAAGTGTCCGCTAGTTAGCCTATATAGTCCAAGTGCCCGCACTTTAACCTATATACCAAGTGCCCACTAGGTAACCTAGATAGTCCAAGTGCCTGTTCGGTAACCTAGATAGTCCAAGTGCCCTTTAGGGAACCTAGATAGTCCAAGGCCCCGCTAGTAAACCTACATAGTCCATGGGCCCGCTAGTTAACCTTCATAGTGCAAGTGTCCGCTACTTAACCTACATATTCCAAGTGCCCGCTAGTTAACCTACATAATCTAAGTGCCCGTTGGCTAACCTAGATAGTCCAAGTGCCTGCTAGGTAACCTACATAGTGCAAGTGTCCGCTAGTTAACCTACATATTCCAAGTGCCCACTAGTTAACATAGATAGTCCAAGTGCCCGCTAGGGAACGTACATACTCCAAGTGCCCGCTAGGTAACCTAGATAGTTCAAGTACCCGCTAGGTAACCTAGATCATCAAAGGGGCCCCTAGTTAGCCTACATAGTCCAAGTGCCCGCTAGGTAACCTAGATAGTCCAAGTGCCTTTAAGGGAACCTAGATAGTCCAAGTGCCCTATAGGGAACCTAGATAGTCCAAGGGCCCGCTAGTAAACCTACATAGTCCATGGGCCCGCTAGTTAACCTACATATTCCAAGTTCCCGCTAGTTAACCTACATAATCTAAGTGCCCGTTGGCTAACCTAGATAGTCCAAGGGCCCGCTAGTTGACCTACATAGTCAAAGTGCCAGCTAGGTAACCTACGTAGTACAAGTGCCCGCTAGGGAACCTAGATAGTCCAAGTGCCTGTTAGCTAAACTAGATAGTCCAAGTGGCGGCCAGGTAACCTACATAGTCCAAGTGCCCGTTCGTTAACCTAGATAATCCCAGTGCCCGTTCGTTAACCGAGATAATCCAAGTGCCCACTAGTTATCCTACAAAGTCCAAGTGCCCTATAGGGAACCTACATAATCCAAGTGCCCGCTAGGCAACCTACATAGTCCAAGTGCCCGTTAGTTAACCTAGATAGTCAAAGTGCCTGCTAGGTAACCTAGATAGTCCAAGTGCCCGCTAGGTAACCTACATAGTCCAAGTGCCCGCTAGGTAATCTAAATAGTCCAAATGCCCGCTAGGGAAACTACGAAGTCCAAGTGCCCGCTAGTTAACATAGATAGTCAAAGTGTCTGCTAGTAAACCTACATAATCCATGGGCCCGCTAGTTAGCCTTCATAGTGCAAGGGCCCGCTAGTTAACCTACATCATCCAAGGGCCCGCTAGTTAACCTAGATAGTCCAAGTGCCCGCTAGTTAACCTACATAGTCTAAGTGCCCGCTAGGTAACCTAGACAGTTCAAGTGACCACTAGGTTACCTACATAGTCCATGTGCCCATTCGTTATCCTACATAGTCCAAGTGCCCGCTAGGTAACCAATATAGTCCAAATGCCCGCTAGGGGCCCTAATATTCCAAATGCCCGCTGGCTAACCTAGATGGTCCAAGTGCTCGCTATTTAACCTAGATAGTCCAAGTGCCTGCTAGTTAACCTACATAGACCAAGTGCCCGCTAAGGAACCTATCTAGTCCAAGTACCAACTATGAAACGTACATAGTCCAAGTGCCCGCTAGGTAACGTACATAGTCCAAGTGCCCGCTAGGTAACGTAGATAGTCCAAGTGCCCGCAAGGGAACGTAGATAGGCCAAGTGCCCGCTAGGTAACCTAGATAATCCAAGTGCCCGCTAGTTAACCTACATAGTCCAAGTGCCTGCTAGGTAACCTAGATAGTCCAAGTGCCCACTTGTTAACCTACATAGTCCAGGTTCCCCCTAGGTAACCTAGATAGTCCAAGGGCCCACTAGGTAACCTACATAGTCCAAATGCCTGATAGGGAACCTATATAGTCCAAGTGCCCGCTAGGTAACCTACATTCTCCAAGTGCCCGATAGGTAACCTACATAGTCCAAGTACCCAATAGGTAAACTACATGGTCCAAATGCCCGCTAGTTAACCTACAAAGTCCAAGTGCCCGATAGGGAACCTACATAATCCAAGTGCCCACTAGGGAACCTACATTGTCCAAGTGCCCATTAGGTAACCTAGATAGTCCAAATGCCCGCTAGGGAACCCACATAGTCCAAGTGCTCGCTAGGGAATCTACACAGTCCAAGGGCCCGCTAGGGAACCTACATAGTCCAAATTCCTGTTAGTTAACCTAGATAGTCCCAGTGCCCGCTTGGTAACTTAGATAATCCAACAGCCCTCTAGGTAACCTACATACTCCAAAAACCCACTATAACGTAGATAGTTCAAGTGCCAGCTAGGTAACCTAGATAGTTCTTGTGCCGCTAGGTAACCTACAAAGTCTAAGTGCCTGCTAGGTTATCTATATAGTCCAAATGCCCGCTAGGGAATCTACATAGTCCAAGGGCCCGCTAGTTAACGTAGATAGTCCAAGTGCCGCTAGTTAATCTACATAGTCCAAGGGCCCGCTAGTTAACCTACATAGTCCAAGTACCCGCTAAAAACCTAGATAGTCCAAGTGCACGCTAGTTAACCTAGATAGTCCAAGTGCCCTCTAGTTAACCTATATCGTCCAAGTGCCCGCTAAGAAACCTAGATAGTCCAAGTGCCCGTTACCTAACCTAGATAGTCCAATTGCCCGCTATGCAACATACATAGTCCAAGTGCCCGTTCGTTAACCTAGAAGTCCAAGGGCCCGCTAGGTAACCTAGACTCTCCAGGTGCCCGCTAGGTTACCTACATAGTCCAAATGCCCGTTCGGTATCCTAGATAGTGCAATTGCCCGCTAGGGAACCTACATATTCCAAGTGCCCGCTAGGCAATCTACATAGTTCAAGGGACCGCTCGTTAACCTACATAGTCCAAGTGCCACTATGTAACCTAGATAGTCAGAGTGCCTGTTAGGTAACCTAGATTGTCCAAGTGCCCGCTAGGTAACTTACATTGTCCAAGTTCCCGCTAGGTAACCTAGATAGTCCAAGTGCCCGTTACCTAACCTAAATATTCCAAGTGCCCCCTAGGCAACCTACATTTTCCAAGTGCCCATTCGTTAACCTAGAAGTCCAAGTGCCCACTAGGTAACCTACATAGTCCAAGTGCCCGCTATAAAACCTAGATAGTCCAAGTGCCCGCTAGGTAACCTAGATAGTCCAAGGGCCCGCTAGTAAACCTACATAGTCCATGGGCCCGCTAGTTAACCTACATATTCCAAGTTCCCGCTAGTTAACCTACATAATCTAAGTGCCTGTTGGCTAACCTAGATAGTCCAAGGGCCTGCTAGTTGACCTACATAGTCAAAGTTCCAGCTAGGTAACCTAGGTAGTACAAGTGCCCTCTAGGGAACCTAGATAGTCCAAGTGCCTGTTAGCTAAACTAGATAATCCAAGTGGCAGCTAGGTAACCTACATAGTCCAATTGCCCGTTCGTTAACCAAGATAATCCACGTGCCCGTTCGTTACCCAAGATAATCCAAGTGCCCACTAGGTAACCCAGACTGTCCAAGTGCCCGCTAGGTAACCTAGATCGTCCAAGTGCCCGCTAGGTAACCTACATAGTCCAAGCGCCCGCTAGTTAACCTACATATTCCAAGGGACCGCTAGTTAACCTACATCGTCCAAGAGCCTGGTAGTTAACCTAGATAGTCCAAGTGCCCGCTAGTTAACCTACATAGTCCAAGTGCCCGCTAGGTAACCTAGACAGTTCAAGTGACCACTAGGATACCTACATAGTCCAAGTGCCCATTCATTAACCTACATAGTCCAAATGCCCGGTAGGTAACCAATATAGTCCAAATGCCCGCTAGGGTCCCTAATAATCCAAATGCCCGTTAGTTAACCTAGATAGTCCAAATGCTCACTAGTTAACCTAGATAGTCCAAGTGCCCGCTAGTTTACCTAGATAGACCAAGTACCCGCTAGGGAACCTATCTAGTCCAATTACCCGCTAGGAAACGTACATAGTCCAAGTGCCCGCTAGGTAACATAGATAGTCCAAGTGCCCGCTAGGGAACGTACATAGTCCAAGTGCCCGCTAGGTAACCTAGATAGTCCAAATGCTCGCTAGTTAACCTACATAGTCCAGGTTCCCCCTAGGTAACCTAGATAGTCCAAGGGCCCGCTAGGTAACCTACATAGTCCAAATGCCCGATAGGCAACCTACATAGTCCAAGTGCCCGCTACGTAACCTACATAGTCCAAATGCCAGCTAGTTAATCTACATAGTCCAAGTGCCTGCTAGGTACCCTAGATAGTCCAAGTGCCCACAAGTTAACCTACATAGTCCAGGTTCCCCTTGGGTAACCTAGATAGTCCAAGGGCCCGCTAGGTAACCTACATAGTCCAAATGCCCGATAGGGAACCTACATAGTCCAAGTGCCCGCTAGGTAACCTACATAGTCCAAATGCCCGCTAGTTAACCTACATAGTCCAAGTGCCCGCTAGGGAACCTACATAATCCAAGTGCCCGCTAGGGAACCTACATTGTTTAAGTGCCCGTTAGGTAACCTGGATAGTCCAAATGCCCGCTAGGGAACCCACATAGTCAAAGTGCCTGCTAGGGAACTTACATAGTCCAAGGGCCCGCTAGTTAACCTAAATAGTCCTAGTGCCCCCTAGTTAACCTACATTTTCCTAGTGTCCGATAGGGAACCTACATAGTCCAAGTGACCGCTCGGTAACCTACATAGTCCAAATGCCCTCTAGTTATTCTACATAGTCCAAGTGCCCGCTAGGTAACCAACATAGTCCAAGTGCCCGATAGGGAACCTACATAGTCCAAGTGCCCGTTAGGTATCCTAGATAGTCCAAATGCCCGCCAGTAAACCCACATAGTCCAAGTGCCCGCTAGGGAATTTACATAGTCCAAGGTCCCGCTAGGGAACCTACATAGTCCAAGTGCCCGTTAGTTAACCTAGATAGTCCAAGTGCCCGCTTGGTAACCTAGATAGTCCAACAGCCCGCTAGGTAACATACATACTCCAAGAACCCGCTAGGTAACGTAGATAGTTCATGTGCCAGCTATGTAACCTAGATAGTCCAAGTGTCCTCTAGGTAACCTATAAAGTCTATGTGCCCGCTAGATTATCTATATAGTCCAAATGCCCGCTAGGGAATCTACATAGTCCAAGGGCCCGCTAGTTAACGTAGATAGTCCAAGTGCCGCTAGTTAATCTACATAGCCCAAGGGCCCGCTAGTTAACCTACATAGTCCAAGTACCCGCTAGGTAACCTAGATCGTCCAAGTGCCCGCTAGGTAACCTACATAGTCCAAGGGCCCGCTAGTTAACCTACATAGTCCAAGGGCCCGCTATGTAACCTACAAAGTCTAAGTGCCCGCTAGGTTATCTATATAGTCCAAATGCCCCCTAGGGAACCTACATAGTCCAAGTGCCTGCTAGGTAACCTAGATAATCCAAGTGCCCGCTAGTTAACCTAAATAGTCCTAGTGCCCGCTAATTAACCTAGATCGTCCAAGTGCCTGCTAGTTAACCAACATAGTCAATGGCCCCGCTCATTAACCTACATAGTGCAAGAGCCCGCTAGTTAACCTAGATCGTGCAAGTGTCCGCTAGTTAACCTACATATTCCAAGTGCCAGTTAGCTAACCTAGATAGTCCAAGGGCCCGCTAGTTAACCTACATAGTCCAAGTGCCCGCTGGGTAACCTAGATAATCCATGTGCCCGCTAGGGAACCTTCATAGTCCAATTGCCAGCTAGGTAACCTAGATAGTCCAAGTGCCCGCTAGTTAACCTAGATAGTCCTATTTCCCGTTAGTTAACCTAGAGTGTCCAAGTGCCCACTAGGGGACGTACTTAGTCCAAGTGCCCGTTAGCTAACCTAGATAGTCCAAGTGTCCTCTAGTTAATCTACATAGTCCAAGTGCCCGCTAGTTAACCTATATACCAAGTGCCCGCTACGTAACCTAGATAGTCCAAAGGCACGCCAGTTAACCTACATAGTCCAAGTGCCCGCTAGGCAACCTAGATAATCCAAGTGCCCGCTAGTTAACCTAGATAGTCCAAGTGCCTGCTAGGTAACCTACATAGTGCAAGTGTCTACAAGTTAACCTAGATAGTTCAAGTACCCGCTAGGTAACCTAGATCGTCCAAGGGCACCCTAGTTAGCCTACATAGTCCAAGTGCCCGCTAGGTAACCTAGATAGTCCAAGTGCCCGTTCGGTAACCTAGATAGTCCAAGTGCCCTTTAGGGAACCTAGATAGTCCAAGGGCCCGCTAGTAAACCTCTATAGTCCATGGGCCCGCTAGTTAACCTACATATTCCAAGTGCCCGCTAGTTAACATAGATAGTCCAAGTGCCGGCTAGGTAACCTAGATAGTACAAGTGCCCGCTAGGGAATCTAGATAGTCCAAGTGCCTGTTAGCTAACCTAGATAGTCCAATTGGTGGCTAGGTAACCTACATAGTCCAAGTGCCCGTTCGTTAACCTACATAATCCATGGGCCCGCTAATTAACCTACATCGTTCAAGGGCCCGCTAGTTAACCTAGATCGTGCAAGTGTCCGCTAGTTAGCCTATATACCAAGTGCCCGCTACGTAACCTAGATAGTCCAAGGGCACGCTTGTTAACCTACATAGTGCAAGTGCCCGCTAGGCAACCTAGATAGTCCAAGTGCCCGCTAAGGAACCTACATAGTCCAGGTGCACGCTAGTTAACCTATATAGTCCAAGTGCCCGCTAGTTAACCTAGATAGTCCAAGTGCCTGCTAGGTAACCTACATAGTGCAAGGGTCCGCTAGTTAACCTACATAGTCCAAGTGCCCGCTAGTTAACCTAGATAGTTCAAGTACCCGCTAGGTAACCTAGATAGTCCAAGGGACCCCTAGTTAGCCTACATAGTCCAAGTGCCCGCTAGGTAACCTACATTGTCCAAGTGCCCGCTAGGTAACCTAGATCGTCCAAGTGCCCGCTCGGTAACCTACATAGTCCAAGCGCCCGCTAGTTAACCTACATATTCCAAGGGACCGCTAGTTAACCTACATCGTCCAAGAGCCTGCTAGTTAACCTAGATAGTCCAAGTGCCCGCTAGTTAACCTACATAGTCCAAGTGCCCGCTAGGTAACCTAGACAGTTCAAGTGACCACTAGGATACCTACATAGTCCAAGTGCCCGTTCATTAACCTACATAGTCCAAATGCCCGGTAGGTAACCAATATAGTCCAAATGCCCGCTAGGGGCCCTAATAATCCAAATGCCCGTTAGTTAACCTAGATAGTCCAAATGCTCACTAGTTAACCTAGATAGTCCAAGTGCCCGCTAGTTTACCTAGATAGACCAAGTACCCGCTAGGGAACCTATCTAGTCCAATTACCCGCTAGGAAACGTACATAGTCCAAGTGCCCGCTAGGTAACATAGATAGTCCAAGTGCCCGCTAGGGAACGTACATAGTCCAAGTGCCCGCTAGGTAACCTAGATAGTCCAAATGCTCGCTAGTTAACCTACATAGTCCAGGTTCCCCCTAGGTAACCTAGATAGTCCAAGGGCCCGCTAGGTAACCTACATAGTCCAAATGCCCGATAGGCAACCTACATAGTCCAAGTGCCCGCTACGTAACCTACATAGTCCAAATGCCAGCTAGTTAATCTACATAGTCCAAGTGCCTGCTAGGTACCCTAGATAGTCCAAGTGCCCACAAGTTAACCTACATAGTCCAGGTTCCCCTTGGGTAACCTAGATAGACCAAGGGCCCGCTAGGTAACCTACATAGTCCAAATGCCCGATAGGGAACCTACATAGTCCAAGTGCCCGCTAGGTAACCTACATAGTCCAAATGCCCGCTAGTTAACCTACATAGTCCAAGTGCCCGCTAGGGAACCTACATAATCCAAGTGCCCGCTAGGGAACCTACATTGTTTAAGTGCCCGTTAGGTAACCTGGATAGTCCAAATGCCCGCTAGGGAACCCACATAGTCAAAGTGCCTGCTAGGGAACTTACATAGTCCAAGGGCCCGCTAGTTAACCTAAATAGTCCTAGTGCCCCCTAGTTAACCTACATTTTCCTAGTGTCCGATAGGGAACCTACATAGTCCAAGTGACCGCTCGGTAACCTACATAGTCCAAATGCCCTCTAGTTATTCTACATAGTCCAAGTGCCCGCTAGGTACCCAACATAGTCCAAGTGCCCGATAGGGAACCTACATAGTCCAAGTGCCCGTTAGGTATCCTAGATAGTCCAAATGCCCGCCAGTAAACCCACATAGTCCAAGTGCCCGCTAGGGAATTTACATAGTCCAAGGTCCCGCTAGGGAACCTACATAGTCCAAGTGCCCGTTAGTTAACCTAGATAGTCCAAGTGCCCGCTTGGTAACCTAGATAGTCCAACAGCCCGCTAGGTAACATACATACTCCAAGAACCCGCTAGGTAACGTAGATAGTTCATGTGCCAGCTATGTAACCTAGATAGTCCAAGTGTCCTCTAGGTAACCTATAAAGTCTATGTGCCCGCTAGATTATCTATATAGTCCAAATGCCCGCTAGCGAATCTACATAGTCCAAGGGCCCGCTAGTTAACGTAGATAGTCCAAGTGCCGCTAGTTAATCTACATAGCCCAAGGGCCCGCTAGTTAACCTACATAGTCCAAGTACCCGCTAGGTAACCTAGATCGTCCAAGTGCCTGCTAGGTAACCTACATAGTCCAAGGGCCCGCTAGTTAACCTACATAGTCCAAGGGCCCGCTATGTAACCTACAAAGTCTAAGTGCCCGCTAGGTTATCTATATAGTCCAAATGCCCCCTAGGGAACCTACATAGTCCAAGTGCCTGCTAGGTAACCTAGATAATCCAAGTGCCCGCTGGTTAACCTAAATAGTCCTAGTGCCCGCTAATTAACCTAGATCGTCCAAGTGCCCGCTAGTTAACCAACATAGTCAATGGCCCCGCTCATTAACCTACATAGTGCAAGAGCCCGCTAGTTAACCTAGATCGTGCAAGTGTCCGCTAGTTAACCTACATATTCCAAGTGCCAGTTAGCTAACCTAGATAGTCCAAGGGCCCGCTAGTTAACCTACATAGTCCAAGTGCCCGCTGGGTAACCTAGATAATCCATGTGCCCGCTAGGGAACCTTCATAGTCCAATTGCCAGCTAGGTAACCTAGATAGTCCAAGTGCCCGCTAGTTAACCTAGATAGTCCTATTTCCCGTTAGTTAACCTAGAGTGTCCAAGTGCCCACTAGGGGACGTACTTAGTCCAAGTGCCCGTTAGCTAACCTAGATAGTCCAAGTGTCCTCTAGTTAATCTACATAGTCCAAGTGCCCGCTAGTTAACCTATATACCAAGTGCCCGCTACGTAACCTAGATAGTCCAAGGGCACGCCAGTTAACCTACATAGTCCAAGTGCCCGCTAGGCAACCTAGATAATCCAAGTGCCCGCTAGTTAACCTAGATAGTCCAAGTGCCTGCTAGGTAACCTACATAGTGCAAGTGTCTACTAGTTAACCTAGATAGTTCAAGTACCCGCTAGGTAACCTAGATCGTCCAAGGGCACCCTAGTTAGCCTACATAGTCCAAGTGCCCGCTAGGTAACCTAGATAGTCCAAGTGCCCGTTCGGTAACCTAGATAGTCCAAGTGCCCTTTAGGGAACCTAGATAGTCCAAGGGCCCGCTAGTAAACCTCTATAGTCCATGGGCCCGCTAGTTAACCTACATATTCCAAGTGCCCGCTAGTTAACATAGATAGTCCAAGTGCCGGCTAGGTAACCTAGATAGTACAAGTGCCCGCTAGGGAATCTAGATAGTCCAAGTGCCTGTTAGCTAACCTAGATAGTCCAATTGGTGGCTAGGTAACCTACATAGTCCAAGTGCCCGTTCGTTAACCTACATAATCCATGGGCCCGCTAATTAACCTACATAGTTCAAGGGCCCGCTAGTTAACCTAGATCGTGCAAGTGTCCGCTAGTTAGCCTATATACCAAGTGCCCGCTACGTAACCTAGATAGTCCAAGGGCACGCTTGTTAACCTACATAGTGCAAGTGCCCGCTAGGCAACCTAGATAGTCCAAGTGCCCGCTAAGGAACCTACATAGTCCAGGTGCACGCTAGTTAACCTATATAGTCCAAGTGCCCGCTAGTTAACCTAGATAGTCCAAGTGCTGCTAGGTAACCTACATAGTGCAAGGGTCCGCTAGTTAACCTACATAGTCCAAGTGCCCGCTAGTTAACCTAGATAGTTCAAGTACCCGCTAGGTAACCTAGATAGTCCAAGGGACCCCTAGTTAGCCTACATAGTCCAAGTGCCCGCTAGGTAACCTAGATAGTCCAAGTGCCATTTCGGTAACCTAGATAGTCCAAGTGCCCTTTAGGGAACCTAGATAGCGAAGGGCCTGCAAGTAAACCTACATAGTCCAAGGGCCCGCTAGTTAACCTACATATTCCAAGTGCCCGCTAGTTAACCTACATAATCTAAGTGCCCGTTAGCTAACCTAGATAGTCCAAGGGCCCGCTAGTTGACCTACATAGTCCAAGTGCCAGCTAGGTATCCTAGATAGTACAAGTGTGCGCTAGGTAACCTAGATAGTCCAAGTGCCCGTTAGTTAACCTAGATAGTCCAAGTGCCCACTAGGGGACGTACTTAGTCCATGTGCCCATTAGCTAACCTAGATAGTCCAAGTGCCCGCTAGTTAACATTGATCATCCAAGTGCCCGCTAGTTAACCTAGATAGTCCAAGTGCCCTCTAGTTAACATAGATCGTCCAAGTGCCCGCATTTAACCAACATAGTCCAAAGGCCCGCTAGTTAACCTACATAGTCCAAGGTCCGGTAGTTAACCTAGATAGTCCAAGTGCTCGCTAGTTAACCTACATAGTACAAGGGCCCACTAGTTGACCTAGATAGTCCAAGTGCCCGCTATCTGACCTAGATAGTCCAAGTGCCCGCTAGGTATCCTAAGTAGTCCAAATATCCGATAGGGATCCTACATAGTCCAAGTGCCCGCTAGGTAACCTACATTGTCCAAGTGCCCGTTCCTTAACCTAGATAGCCCAAGTGCCCCCTGGGTAACCTAGACTGTCCAAGTGCCCGCTAGGTTACCTACATAGTCCAAGTGCCCGCTAGGTAACCTAGATAGTCCAAGTGCCCGCTAGGAAACCTACATAGTCCAAGGGCCCGCTAGGTAACCTAGATAGTCCAAGTTTCCGCTAGATAACCTAGAGTCCAAGTGCTCGTTAGTTAACCTACATAGTCCAAGTGCCTGCTATGTAACCTAGATAGTCAAAGTGCCCGTTAGGTAACCTAGATAGTCCAAGTGCCCGCTAGGTAACTTACATTGTCCAAGTTCCCGCTAGGTAACCTAGATACTCAAAGTGCCCGTTACCTAACCTAGATAGTCCACGTGCCCGCTAGGCAACCTACATAGTCCAAGAGCCCGTTCATTAACCTAGAAGTCCAAGTGCCCGCTAGGTAACCTAGACAGTCCAAGTGCCTGCTAGGTTACCTGCATATTCAAGTGCCCATTCGTTAACCTAGATAGTCCAAGTGCCCACTAGGTAACCTACATAGTCCAAGTGCCCGCTAGGCAACCTATATAGTCCAAGTGCCCGCTAGGGAACCTAGATAGTCCAAGGGCCCGCTAGTTAACCTACCTAGTCCAAGGGCTCACTTGTTCACTTTGATAGGCCAAGTGCCCGATAGTTAACGTAGATCTTCCAAGAGCCCGCTAGGTAACCTAGATTGTCCAAGTGCCCGCTAGTTAACCTACATAGTCCAAGGGCACGCTAGTTAACCTATATCGTCCAAGTGCCCGCTAAGGAACCTACATAGTCCAAGTGCACGCTAGTTATCCAAGATAGTCCAAGTGCCCGCTAGTTAACCTAGATAGTCCAAGTGCCTGCTAGGTAACCTACATAGTGCAAGTGTCCGCTAGTTAACCTATATATTCCAAGTGCCCGCTAGTTAACATAGATAGTCCAAGTGCCCTCTAGGGAACGTACATAGTCCAAGTGCCCGCTAGGTAACCTAGATACTGCAAGTGCCCGCTAGTTAACCTAGATAGTTCAAGTACCCGCTAGGTAACCTAGATCGTCCAAGGGCACCCTAGTTAGC
The DNA here is from genome assembly GCF_050624435.1 of Tenrec ecaudatus. Taxonomy (NCBI): domain Eukaryota; kingdom Metazoa; phylum Chordata; class Mammalia; order Afrosoricida; family Tenrecidae; genus Tenrec; species Tenrec ecaudatus. Next base: position 3,041,206 of record NW_027457610.1, on the reverse strand, counting down.
CTACATAGTCCAAGTGCCCGCTAGGCAACCTAGATAGTCCAAGTGCCCGTTCGTTAACCTAGATAGTCCAAGTGCCCTTTAGGGAACCTAGATAGTCCAAGTGCCCGCTAGTAAACATACAAAGTCCATGGGCCCGCTAGTTAACCTTCATAGTGCAAGTGTCCGCTACTTTACCTACATATTCCAAGTGCCCGATAGTTAACCTACATAATCTAAGTGCCCGTTGGCTAACCTAGATAGTCCAAGGGCCCGCTAGTTGACCTACATAGTCCAAGTGCCCGCAGGTTAACCTAGATAGTCCAAGTGCCTGCTAGGTAACCTACATAGTGCAAGTGTCCGCTAGTTAACCTACATATTCCACGTGCTCGCTAGTTAACATAGATAGTTCAAGTGCCCGCTCGGGAACGTACATAGTCCAAGTGCCCGCTAGGTAACCTAGATAGTTCAAGTACCCGCTAGGTATCCCAGATCATCAAAGGGCCCCCTAGTTAGCCTACATAATCCAAGTGCCCGCTAGGTAACCTAGATAGTCCCAGTGCCCTTTAGGGAACCTAGATAGTCCAAGTGCCTATTAGGGAACCTAGATTGTCCAAGGGCCCGCTAGTAAACCTACATAATCCATGGGCCCGCTAGTTAACCTACATATTCAAAGTTCCCGCTAGTTAACCTACATAATCTAAGTGCCTGTTGGCTAACCTAGATAGTCCAAGGGCCTGCTAGTTGACCTACATAGTCAAAGTGCCAGCTAGGTAACCTAGGTAGTACAAGTGCCCGCTAGGAAACCTAGATAGTCCAAGTGCCTGTTAGCTAAACTAGATAGTCCAAGTGGCAGCTAGGTAACCTACATAGTCAAAGTGCCCGTTCGTTAACCTAGATAATCCAAGTGCCCGTTCGTTAAACGAGATAATCCAAGTGCCCACTAGGTAACCTAGACAGTCCAAGTGCCCGCTAGTTAACCTACAAAGTCCAAGTGCCCTATAGGGAACCTACATAATCCAAGTGCCCGCTAGGCAACCTGCATAGTCCAAGTGCCCGTTAGTTAACCTAGATAGTCAAAGTGCCTGCTAGGTAACCTAGATAGTCCAAGTGCCCGCTAAGTAACCTAAATAGTCCAAATGCCTGCTAGGGAAACTACATAGTCCAAGTGCCCGCTAGTTAACCTAGATCGTCCAAGTGCCTGCTAGTAAACCTATATAATCCATGGGCCCGCTAGTTAACCTACATAGTGCAAGGGCCTGCTAGTTAACCTAGATCGTGCAAGTGTCCGCTAGTTAGCCTATATAGTCCAAGTGCCCGCTCTTTAACCTATATACCAAGTGCCCGCTACGTAACCTAGATAGTCCAAGGGCACGCTAGTTAACCTACATAGTGCAAGTGCCCGCTAGGCAACATAGATAGTCCAAGTGCCCGCTAAGGAACCTACATAGTCCAAGTGCACGCTAGTTAACCTATATAGTCCAAGTGCCCGCTAGTTAACCTAGATAGTCCAAGTGCCTGCTAGGTAACCTACATAGTGCAAGTGTCCGCTAGTTAACCTACATAGTCCAAGTGCCCGCTAGTTAACCTACATAGTTCAAGTACCCGCTAGGTAACCTAGATAGTCCAAGGGCCCCCTAGTTAGCCTACATAGTCCAAGTGCCCGCTAGGTAACCTAGATAGTCCAAGTGCCTTTTCGGTAACCTAGATAGTCCAAGTGCCCTTCAGGGAACTTAGATAGTCGAAGGGCCCGCAAGTAAACCTACATATTCCAAGGGCCCGCTAGTTAACCTACATATTCCAAGGGCCCGCTAGTTAACCTACATAATCTAAGTGCCCGTTAGCTAACCTAGATAGTCCAAGGGCCCGCTAGTTGACCTACATAGTCCAAGTGCCAGCTAGGTATCCTAGATACTACAAGTGTCCGCTAGGTAACCTAGATAGTCCAAGTGCCCGTTAGTTAACCTAGATAGACCAAGTGCCCACTAGGGGACGTACTTAGTCCATGTGCCCATTAGCTAACCTAGATAGTCCAAGTGCCTGCTAGTTAACATTGATCATCCAAGTGCCCGCTAGTTAACCTAGATAGTCCAAGTGCCCTCTAGTTAACCTAGATCGTCCAAGTGCCCGCAAGTTAACCTACATAGTCCAAAGGCCCGCTAGTTAACCTACATAGTCCAAGGTCCGCTAGTTAACCTAGATAGTCCAAGTGCTCGCTAGTTAGCCTACATAGTACAAGGGCCCACTAGTTGACCTAGATAATCCAAGTGCCCGCTATCTAACCTAGATAGTCCAAGTGCCCGCTAGGTAACCTACATTGTCCAAGTGCCCGTTCCTTAACCTAGATAGTCCAAGTGCCCCCTGGGTAACCTAGACTGTCCAAGTGCCCGCTAGGTTACTTACATAGTCCAAGTGCCCGTTCGTTAACCTAGATAGTCCATGCCCGCTAGGAAACCTACATAGTCCAAGGGCCCAATAGGTAACCTAGATAGTCCAAGTGTCCGCTAGGTAACCTAGAGTCCAAGTGCTCGCTAGTTAACCTACATAGTCCAAGTGCCGCTATGTAACCTAGATAGTCCAAGTGCCCGCTAGGTAACTTACATTGTCCAAGTTCCCGCTAGGTAACCTAGGTAGTCCAAGTGCCCGTTACCTAACCTACATATTCCAAGTGCCCGCTAGGCAACCTACATTTTCCAAGTGCCCATTCGTTAACCTAGAAGTCCAAGTGCCCACTAGGTAACCTATATAGTCCAAGTGCCCGCTAGGTAACCTAGATAGTCCACGTGCCCGCTATTTAACCTACATAGTCCAAGTGTCCGCTAGTTAACCTATATACCAAGTGCCCGCTACGTAACGTAGATAGTCCAAGGGCCCACTAGTTAACCTAGATATTCCAAGTGCCTGCTAGTAAACCTATATAATCCATGGGCCCGCTAGTTAACCTACATAGTGCAAGGGCCTGGTAGTTAACCTAGATCGTGCAAGTGTCCGCTAGTTAGTCTGTATACCAAGTGCCCGCTACGTAACCTAGATAGTCCAAGGGCACGCTAGTTAACCTACATAGTGCAAGTGCCCGCTAGGCAACCTAGATAGTCCAAGTGCCCGCTAAGGAACCTACATAGTCCAGGTGCACGCTAGTTATCCTATATAGTCCAAGTGCCGGCTAGTTAACCTAGATAGTCCAAGTGCCTGCTAGGTAACCTACATAGTGCAAGTGTCCGCTAGTTAACCTACATAGTCCAAGTGCCCGCTAGTTAACCTAGATAGTTCAAGTACCCGCTAGGTAACCTAGATAGTCCAAGGGCCCCCTAGTTAGCCTACATAGTCCAAGTGCCCTCTAGGTAACCTAGATAGTCCAAGTGCCTTTTCGGTAACCTAGATAGTCCAAGTGCCCTTTAGGGAACCTAGATAGCGAAGGGCCTGCAAGTAAACCTACATAGTCCAAGGGCCCGCTAGTTAACCTACATATTCCAAGTGCCCGCTAGTTAACCTACATAATCTATGTGCCCGTTAGCTAACCTAGATAGTCCAAGGGCCCGCTAGTTGACCTACATAGTCCAAGTGCCAGCTAGGTATCCTAGATAGTAAAAGTGCCCGCTAGGTAACCTAGATAGTCCAAGTGCCCGTTAGTTAACCTAGATAGTCCAAGTGCCCACTAGGGGACGTACTTAGTCCATGTGCCCATTAGGTAACCTAGGTAGTCCAAGTGCCCGCTAGTTAACATTGATCATCCAAGTGCCCGCTAGTTAACCTAGATAGTCCAAGTGCCCTCTAGTTAACCTAGATCGTCCAAGTGCCCGCAAGTTAACCAACATAGTCCAAAGGCCCGCTAGTTAACCTACATAATCTAAGTGCCCTTTGGCTAACCTAGATAGTCCAAGGGCCCGCTAGTTGACCTACATAGTCAAAGTGCCCGCAGGTTACCCTAGATAGTCCAAGTGCCTGCTAGGTAACCTACATAGTGCAAGTGTCCGCTAGTTAACCTACATATTCCAAGTGCCCGCTAGTTAACATAGATAGTCCAAGTGCCCGCTAGGGAACGTACATAGTCCAAGTGCCCACTAGGTAACCCAGATCATCAAAGGGCCCCATAGTTAGTCTACATAATCCAAGTGCCCGCTAGGTAACCTAGATAGTCCCAGTGCCCTTTAGGGAACCTAGATAGTCCAAGTGCCCTTTAGGGAACCTAGATAGTCCAAGGGCCCGCTAGTAAACCTACATAGTCCATGGGCCCGCTAGTTAAGCTACATATTCCAAGTTCCCGCTAGTTAACCTACATAATCTAAGTGCCTGTTGGCTAACCTAGATAGTCCAAGGGCCTGCTAGTTGACCTACATAGTCAAAGTGCCAGCTAGGTAACCTAGGTAGTACAAGTGCCCGCTAGGAAACCTAGATAGTCCAAGTGCCTGTTAGCTAAACTAGATAGTCCAAGTGGCAGCTAGGTAACCTACATAGTCCAAGTGCCCGTTCATTAACCTAGATAATCCAAGTGCCCGTTCGTTAACCGAGATAATCCAAGTGCCCACTAGGTAACCTAGACAGTCCAAGTGCCCGCTAGTTAACCTACAAAGTCCAAGTGCCCTATAGGGAACCTACATAATCCAAGTGCCCGCTAGGCAACCTGCATAGTCCAAGTGCCCGTTAGTTAACCTAGATAGTCAAAGTGCCTGCTAGGTAACCTAGATAGTCCAAGTGCCCGCTAGGTAACCTAAATAGTCCAAATGCCTGCTAGGGAAACTACATAGTCCAAGTGCCCGCTAGTTAACCTAGATAGTCCAAGTGCCTGCTAGTAAACCTATATAATCCATGGGCCCGTTAGTTAACCTACATAGTGCAAGGGCCCGCTAGTTAACCTAGATCGTGCAAGTGTCCGCTAGTTAGCCTATATAGTCCAAGTGCCCGCACTTTAACCTATATACCAAGTGCCCACTAGGTAACCTAGATAGTCCAAGTGCCTGTTCGGTAACCTAGATAGTCCAAGTGCCCTTTAGGGAACCTAGATAGTCCAAGGCCCCGCTAGTAAACCTACATAGTCCATGGGCCCGCTAGTTAACCTTCATAGTGCAAGTGTCCGCTACTTAACCTACATATTCCAAGTGCCCGCTAGTTAACCTACATAATCTAAGTGCCCGTTGGCTAACCTAGATAGTCCAAGTGCCTGCTAGGTAACCTACATAGTGCAAGTGTCCGCTAGTTAACCTACATATTCCAAGTGCCCACTAGTTAACATAGATAGTCCAAGTGCCCGCTAGGGAACGTACATACTCCAAGTGCCCGCTAGGTAACCTAGATAGTTCAAGTACCCGCTAGGTAACCTAGATCATCAAAGGGGCCCCTAGTTAGCCTACATAGTCCAAGTGCCCGCTAGGTAACCTAGATAGTCCAAGTGCCTTTAAGGGAACCTAGATAGTCCAAGTGCCCTATAGGGAACCTAGATAGTCCAAGGGCCCGCTAGTAAACCTACATAGTCCATGGGCCCGCTAGTTAACCTACATATTCCAAGTTCCCGCTAGTTAACCTACATAATCTAAGTGCCCGTTGGCTAACCTAGATAGTCCAAGGGCCCGCTAGTTGACCTACATAGTCAAAGTGCCAGCTAGGTAACCTACGTAGTACAAGTGCCCGCTAGGGAACCTAGATAGTCCAAGTGCCTGTTAGCTAAACTAGATAGTCCAAGTGGCGGCCAGGTAACCTACATAGTCCAAGTGCCCGTTCGTTAACCTAGATAATCCCAGTGCCCGTTCGTTAACCGAGATAATCCAAGTGCCCACTAGTTATCCTACAAAGTCCAAGTGCCCTATAGGGAACCTACATAATCCAAGTGCCCGCTAGGCAACCTACATAGTCCAAGTGCCCGTTAGTTAACCTAGATAGTCAAAGTGCCTGCTAGGTAACCTAGATAGTCCAAGTGCCCGCTAGGTAACCTACATAGTCCAAGTGCCCGCTAGGTAATCTAAATAGTCCAAATGCCCGCTAGGGAAACTACGAAGTCCAAGTGCCCGCTAGTTAACCTAGATAGTCAAAGTGTCTGCTAGTAAACCTACATAATCCATTGGCCCGCTAGTTAGCCTTCATAGTGCAAGGGCCCGCTAGTTAACCTACATCATCCAAGGGCCCGCTAGTTAACCTAGATAGTCCAAGTGCCCGCTAGTTAACCTACATAGTCTAAGTGCCCGCTAGGTAACCTAGACAGTTCAAGTGACCACTAGGTTACCTACATAGTCCATGTGCCCATTCGTTATCCTACATAGTCCAAGTGCCTGCTAGGTAACCAATATAGTCCAAATGCCCGCTAGGGGCCCTAATATTCCAAATGCCCGCTGGCTAACCTAGATGGTCCAAGTGCTCGCTATTTAACCTAGATAGTCCAAGTGCCTGCTAGTTAACCTACATAGACCAAGTGCCCGCTAAGGAACCTATCTAGTCCAAGTACCAACTATGAAACGTACATAGTCCAAGTGCCCGCTAGGTAACGTACATAGTCCAAGTGCCCGCTAGGTAACGTAGATAGTCCAAGTGCCCGCAAGGGAACGTAGATAGGCCAAGTGCCCGCTAGGTAACCTAGATAATCCAAGTGCCCGCTAGTTAACCTACATAGTCCAAGTGCCTGCTAGGTAACCTAGATAGTCCAAGTGCCCACTAGTTAACCTACATAGTCCAGGTTCCCCCTAGGTAACCTAGATAGTCCAAGGGCCCACTAGGTAACCTACATAGTCCAAATGCCTGATAGGGAACCTATATAGTCCAAGTGCCCGCTAGGTAACCTACATAGTCCAAGTGCCCGCTAGGTAACCTACATAGTCCAAATGCCCACTAGTTAACCTACGTAATCCAAGTGCCCGATAGGGAACCTACATAATCCAAGTGCCCACTAGGGAACCTACATTGTCCAAGTGCCCATTAGGTAACCTAGATAGTCCAAATGCCCGCTAGGGAACCCACATAGTCCAAGTGCTCGCTAGGGAATCTACACAGTCCAAGGGCCCGCTAGGGAACCTACATAGTCCAAATTCCTGTTAGTTAACCTAGATAGTCCCAGTTCCCGCTTGGTAACTTAGATAATCCAACAGCCCTCTAGGTAACCTACATACTCCAAAAACCCACTATAACGTAGATAGTTCAAGTGCCAGCTAGGTAACCTAGATAGTTCTTGTGCCGCTAGGTAACCTACAAAGTCTAAGTGCCTGCTAGGTTATCTATATAGTCCAAATGCCCGCTAGGGAATCTACATAGTCCAAGGGCCCGCTAGTTAACGTAGATAGTCCAAGTGCCGCTAGTTAATCTACATAGTCCAAGGGCCCGCTAGTTAACCTACATAGTCCAAGTACCCGCTAAAAACCTAGATAGTCCAAGTGCACGCTAGTTAACCTAGATAGTCCAAGTGCCCTCTAGTTAACCTATATCGTCCAAGTGCCCGCTAAGAAACCTAGATAGTCCAAGTGCCCGTTACCTAACCTAGATAGTCCAATTGCCCGCTATGCAACATACATAGTCCAAGTGCCCGTTCGTTAACCTAGAAGTCCAAGGGCCCGCTAGGTAACCTAGACTCTCCAAGTGCCCGCTAGGTTACCTACATAGTCCAAATGCCCGTTCGGTATCCTAGATAGTGCAATTGCCCGCTAGGGAACCTACATATTCCAAGTGCCCGCTAGGCAATCTACATAGTTCAAGGGACCGCTCGTTAACCTACATAGTCCAAGTGCCACTATGTAACCTAGATAGTCAAAGTGCCTGTTAGGTAACCTAGATTGTCCAAGTGCCCGCTAGGTAACTTACATTGTCCAAGTTCCCGCTAGGTAACCTAGATAGTCCAAGTGCCCGTTACCTAACCTAAATATTCCAAGTGCCCGCTAGGCAACCTACATTTTCCAAGTGCCCATTCGTTAACCTAGAAGTCCAAGTGCCCACTAGGTAACCTACATAGTCCAAGTGCCCGCTATAAAACCTAGACAGTCCAAGTGCCCGCTAGGTAACCTAGATAGTCCAAGGGCCCGCTAGTAAACCTACATAGTCCATGGGCCCGCTAGTTAACCTACATATTCCAAGTTCCCGCTAGTTAACCTACATAATCTAAGTGCCTGTTGGCTAACCTAGATAGTCCAAGGGCCTGCTAGTTGACCTACATAGTCAAAGTTCCAGCTAGGTAACCTAGGTAGTACAAGTGCCCGCTAGGGAACCTAGATAGTCCAATTGCCTGTTAGCTAAACTAGATAATCCAAGTGGCAGCTAGGTAACCTACATAGTCCAATTGCCCGTTCGTTAACCAAGATAATCCAAGTGCCCGTTCGTTACCCAAGATAATCCAAGTGCCCACTAGGTAACCCAGACTGTCCAAGTGCCCGCTAGTTAACCTACAAAGTCCAAGTGCCCTATAGGGAACCTACATAATCCAAGTGCCCTCTAGGCAACCTGCATAGTTCAAGTGCCCGTTAGTTAACCTAAATAGTCAAAGTGCCTGCTAGGTAACCTAGATAGTCCAAGTGCCCGCTAGGTAACCTAAATAGTCTAAATGCCAGCTAGGGAAACTACATAGTCCATGTGCCCGCTAGTTAACCTAGATAGTCCAAGTGCCTGCTAGTAAACCTATATAATCCATGGGCCCGCTAGTTAACCTACATAGTGCAAGGGCCCGCTAGTTAACCTATATAGTCCAAGTGCCCGCTCTTTAACCTATATACCAAGTGCCCGCTACGTAACCTAGATAGTCCAAGGGAACGCTAGTTAACCTACATAGTGCAAGTGTCCGCTAGTTAACCTACATAGTCCAAGTGCCCGCTAGTTAACCTAGATAGTTCAAGTACCCGCTAGGTAACCTAGATAGTCCAAGGGCCCCCTAGTTAGCCTACATAATCCAAGTGCCCGCTAGGTAACCTAGATAGTCCAAGTGCCTTTTCGGTAACCTAGATAGTACAAGTGCCCTTTAGGGAACCTAGATAGTCGAAGGGCCCGCAAGTAAACCTACATATTCCAAGGGCCCGCTAGTTAACCTACATATTCCAAGTGCCCGCTAGTTAACCTACATAATCTAAGTGCCCGTTAGCTAACCTTGATAGTCCAAGGGCCCGCTAGTTGACCTACATAGTCCAAGTGCCAGCTAAGGTATCCTAGATACTACAAGTGCCCGCTAGGTAACCTAGATAGTCCAAGTGCCCGTTAGTTAACCTAGATAGACCAAGTGCCCCCTAGGGGACGTACTTAGTCCATGTGCCCATTAGCTAACCTAGATAGTCCAAGTGCCCGCTAGTTAACATTGATCATCCAAGTGCCCGCTAGTTAACCTAGATAGTTCAAGTGCCCTCTAGTTAAGCTAGATCGTCAAAGTGCCCGCAAGTTAACCTACATAGTCCAAAGGCCCCCTAGTTAACCTACATAGTCCAAGGTCCGCTAGTTAACCTAGATAGTCCAAATGCTCGCTAGTTAGCCTACATAGTACAAGGGCCCACTAGTTGACCTAGATAATCCAAGTGCCCGCTATCTAACCTAGATAGTCCAAGTGCCCGCTAGGTAACCTACATTGTCCAAGTGCCCGTTCCTTAACCTAGATAGTCCAAGTTCCCCCTTGGGTAACCTAGACTGTCCAAGTGCCCGCTAGGTTACTTACATAGTCCAAGTGCCCGTTCGTTAACCTAGATAGTCCAAGTGCCCGCTAGGAAACCTACATAGTCCAAGGGCCCATTAGGTAACCTAGATAGTCCAAGTGTCCGCTAGATAACCTAGAGTCCAAGTGCTCGCTAGTTAACCTACATAGTCCAAGTGCCGCTATGTAACCTAGATAGTCAAAGTGCCCGTTAGGTAACCTAGATAGTCCAAGTGCCCGCTAGGTAACTTACATTGTCCAAGTTCCCGCTAGGTAACCTAGGTAGTCCAAGTGCCCGTTACCTAACCTAGATTTTCCAAGTGCCCGCTAGGCAACCTACATTTTCCAAGTGCCCATTCGTTAACCTAGAAGTCCAAGTGCCCACTAGGTAACCTATATAGTCCCAGTGCCCGCTAGGTAACCTAGATAGTCCAAGTGCCCGCTACGTAACCTACATAGTCCAAGGGCCCACGAGTTAACCTAGATAGTCCAAGTGCCTGCTAGTAAACCTATATAATCCATGGGCCCGCTAGTTAACCTACATAGTGCAAGGGCCCGGTAGTTAACCTAGATCGTGCAAGTGTCCGCTAGTTAGCCTATATAGTCCAAGTGCCCACTCTTTAACCTATATACCAAGTGCCTGCTACATAACCTAGATAGTCCAAGTGCCCGCTAGGTAACCTAGTAGTCCAAGTGCCCGCTAGTTAACCTACATAGTCCAAGTGCCCGCTAGTTAACCTATATACCAAGTGCCCGCAACGTAACCTAGATAGTCCAAGGGCCCACTAGTTAACCTACCTAGTCCAAGGGCTCACTTGTTCACTTTGATAGTCCAAGTGCCCGCTAGTTAACCTAGATCTTCCAAGTGCCCGCTAGTTACCTAGATTGTCCAAGTGCGCGCTCGTTAACCTACATAGTCCAAGGGCCCACTAATTAACCTAGATCGTCCAAGAGCCCCCTAGTTAGCCTACATAGTCCAAGTGCCCACTAGGTAACCTAGATAGTCCAAGTGCCTGTTCGGTAACCTAGAGAGTCCAAGTGCCCTTTAGGGAACCTAGATAGTCCAAGGGCCCGCTAGTAAACCTACATAGTCCATGGGCCCGCTAGTTAACCTTCATAGTGCAAGTGTCCGCTACTTAACCTACATATTCCAAGTGCCCGCTAGTTAACCTACATAATCTAAGTGCCCGTTGGCTAACCTAGATAGTCCAAGTGCCTGCTAGGTAACCTACATAGTGCAAGTGTCCGCTAGTTAACCTACATATTCCAAGTGCCCGCTAGTTAACATAGATAGTCCAAGTGCCCGCTAGGAAAAGTACATAGTCCAAGTGCCCGCTAGGTAACCTAGATAGTTCTAGTACCCGCTAGGTAACCTAGATCATCAAAGGGGCCCCTAGTTAGCCTACATAGTCCAAGTGCCCGCTAGGTAACCTAGATAGTCCAAGTGCCCTTAAGGGAACCTAGATAGTCCAAGTGCCCTTTAGGGAACCTAGATAGTCCAAGGGCCCGCTAGTAAACCTACATATTCCAAGGGCCCGCTAGTTAACCTACATATTCCAAGTTCCCGCTAGTTAACCTACATAATCTAAGTGCCCGTTGGCTAACCTAGATAGTCCAAGGGCCCGCTAGTTGACCTACATAGTCAAAGTGCCAGCTAGGTAACCTACGTAGTACAAGTGCCCGCTAGGGAACCTAGATAGACCAAGTGCCTGTTAGCTAACCTAGATAGTCCAAGAGGCGGCCAGGTAACCTACATAGTCCAAGTGCCCGTTCGTTAACCTAGATAATCCAAGTGCCCGTTCGTTAACCGAGATAATCCATGTGCCCACTAGGTAACCTAGACAGTCCAAGTGCCTGCTAGTTATCCTACAAAGTCCAAGTGCCCTATAGGGAACCTACATAATCCAAGTGCCCGCTAGGCAACTTACATAGTCCAAGTGCCCGCTAGGTAACCTACATAGTCCAAGTGCCCGCTAGGTAACCTAAATAGTCCAAATGCCCGCTAGGGAAACTACGTAGTCCAAGTGCCCGCTATTTAACCTAGATAGTCAAAGTGTCTGCTAGTAAACCTACGTAATCCATGGGCCCGCTAGTTAGCCTTCATAGTGCAAGGGCCCGCTAGTTAACCTACATCGTCCAAGGGCCCGCTAGTTAACCTAGATAGTCCATGTGCCCGCTAGGTAACCTACATAGTCCAAATGCCCACTAGTTAACCTACATGATCCAAGTGCCCGATAGGGAACCTACATAATCCAAGTGCCCACTAGGGAACCTACATTGTCCAAGTGCCCATTAGGTAACCTAGATAGTCCAAATGCCCGCTAGGGAACCCACATAGTCCAAGTGCTCGCTAGGGAATCTACACAGTCCAAGGGCCCGCTAGGGAACCTACATAGTCCAAATTCCCGTTAGTTAACCTAGATAGTCCCAGTGCCCGCTTGGTAACTTAGATAATCCAACAGCCCTCTAGGTAACCTACATACTCCAAAAACCCGCTATAACGTAGATACTTCACGTGCCAGCTAGGTAACCTAGATAGTTCTTGTGCCGCTAGGTAACCTACAAAGTCTAAGTGCCTGCTAGGTTATCTATATAGTCCAAATGCCCGCTAGGGAATCTACATAGTCCAAGGGCCCGCTAGTTAACGTAGATATTCCAAGTGCCGCTAGTTAATCTACATAGTCCAAGGGCCCGCTAGTTAACCTACATAGTCCAAGTACCCGCTAAAAACCTAGATAGTCCAAGTGCACGCTAGTTAACCTAGATAGTCCAAGTGCCCTCTAGTTAACCTATATCGTCCAAGTGCCCGCTAAGAAACCTAGACTGTCCAAGTGCCCGTTACCTCACCTAGATAGTCCAATTGCCCGCTATGCAACATACATAGTCCAAGTGCCCGTTCGTTAACCTAGAAGTCCAAGGGCCCGCTAGGTAACCTAGACTCTCCAAGTGCCCGCTAGGTTACCTACATAGTCCAAATGCCCGTTCGGTAACCTAGATAGTGCAAGTGCCCGGTAGTTAACCTGCATAGTCCAAGTGCCCGCTAGGTAACCTAGATAGTCCAAGGGCCCGCTAGTTAACCTACATAGTCCAAGTGCCCGGTAGTTAACTTACATAGTTCACGTGTCCGTAGGGAACATACAGAGTCCAAGTGCCCGCTAGGGAACCTACATATTCCAAGTGCCCGCTAGGCAATCTACATAGTCCAAGGGCCCGCTAGTTAATGTAGAGAGTCCAAGTGCCGCTAGTTAATCTACATAGTTCAAAGCCCGCTAGTTAACCTACATAGTTCAAGTGCCGCTATGTAACCTAGATTGTCAAAGTGCCCATTAGGTAACCTAGATAGTCCAAGTGCCCGCTAGGTAACTTACATTGTCCAAGTTCCCGCTAGGTAACCTAGATAGTCCAAGTGCCCGTTACCTAACCTAGATAGTCCAATTGCCCGCTATGCAACATACATAGTCCAAGTGCCCGTTCGTTAACCTAGAAGTCCAAGGGCCCGCTAGGTAACCTAGACTCTCCAAGTGCCCGCTAGGTTACCTACATAGTCCAAATGCCCGTTCGGTAACCTAGATAGTGCATGTGCCCGGTAGTTAACCTGCATAGTCCAAGTGCCCGCTAGGTAACCTAGATAGTCCAAGGGCCCGCTAGTTAACCTACATAGTCCAGGTGCCCGGTAGTTAACTTACATACTTCACGTGTCCGTAGGGAACATACAGAGTCCTAGTGCCCTCTAGGGAACCTACATATTCCAAGTGCCCATTCGTTAACCTAGAAGTCCAAGTGCCCACTAGGTAACCTACATAGTCCAAGTGCCCGCTAGGTAACCTAGATAGTCCAAGTGCCCGCTAGGTAACCTAGATAGTCCAAGTGCCCACTAGTTAACCTACATTTTCCAAGGGCCCACTAGTTAACCTAGATAGTCCAAGTGTCCTCTAGTTAACCTACATAGTCCAAGTGCCCACTAGTTAACCTATATACCAAGTGCCCGCTACGTAACCTAGATAGTCCAAGGGCCCGCTAGTTACCCTACCTAGTCCAAGGGCTCACTTGTTCACTTTGATAGTCCAAGTGCCCGCTAGTTAACCTAGATCTTCCAAGTGCCCGCTAGTTACCTAGATTGTCTAAGTGCCCGCTAGTTAACCTACATAGTCCAAGGGCCCACTAATTAACCTAGATCGTCCAAGGGCCCCCTAGTTAGCCTACATAGTCCAAGTGCCCACTAGGTAACCTAGATAGTCCAAGTGCCTGTTCGGTAACCTAGATAGTCCAAGTGCCCTTTAGGGAACCTAGATATTGCAAGGGCCCGCTAGTAAACCTACATAGTCCATGGGCCCACTAGTTAACCTTCATAGTGCAAGTGTCTGCTACTTAACCTACATATTCCAAGTGCCCGCTAGTTAACCTACATAATCTAAGTGCCCGTTGGCTAACCTAGATAGTCCAAGTGCCTGCTCGGTAACCTACATAGTGCAAGTGTCTGCTAGTTAACCTATATATTCCAAGTGCCCGCTAGTTAACATAGATAGTCCAAGTGCCCGCTAGGGAACGTACATAGTAAAAGTGCCCGCTAGGTAACCTAGATAGTTCAAGTACCCGCTAGGTAACCTAGATCATCAAACGGCCCCCTAGTTAGCCTACATAGTCCAAGTGCCCGCTAGGTAACCAAGATAGTCCAAGTGCCTGCTAGGTAACCTACATAGTGCAAGTGTCCGCTAGTTAACCTACATATTCCAAGTGCCCGCTAGTTAACATAGATAGTCCAAGTGCCCGCTAGGGAACGTACATAGTCCAAGAACCCGCTAGGTAACCTAGATAGTTCAAGTACCCGCTAGGTAACCTAGATCATCAAGGGCCCCCTAGTTAGCCTACATAGTCCAAGTGCCCTTAAGGGAACCTAGATAGTCCAAGTGCCCTTTAGGGAACCTAGATAGTCCAAGGGCCCGCTAGTAAACCTACATAGTCCATGGGCCCGCTAGTTATCCTACATATCCCAAGTTCCCGCTAGTTAACCTACATAATCTAAGTGCCCGTTGGCTAACCTAGATAGTCCAAGGGCCCACTAGTTGACCTACATAGTCAAAGTGCCAGCTAGGTAACCTACATAGTACAAGTGCCCGTTAGGGAACCTAGATAGTCCAAGTGCCTGTTAGCTAACCTAGATAGTCAAATTGGCGGCCAGGTAACCTACATAGTCCAAGTGCCCGTTCGTTAACCTAGATAATCCAAGTGCCCGTTCGTTAACCGAGATAATCCAAGTGCCCACTAGGTAACCTAGACAGTCCAAGTGCCCGCTAGTTAACCTACAAAGTCCAAGTGCCCTATAGGGAACCTACATAATCCAAGTGCCCGCTAGGCAACCTACATAGTCCAAGTGCCCATTAGTTAACCTAGATATTCAAAGTGCCTGCTAGGTAACCTAGATAGTCCAAATGCCCGCTAGGGAAACTACATAGTCTAAGTGCCCGCTAGGTAACCTAGACAGTTCAATTGATCACTAGGTTACCTACATAGTCCAAGTGCACGTTCGTTAACCCACATAGTCCAAGTGCCCGCTAGGTAACCAATATAGTCCAAATGCCCGCTAGGGGCCCTAATAGTCCAACAGCCCGCTAGGTAACCTACATACTCCAAGAACCCGCTATAACGTAGATAGTTCAAGTGCCAGCTAGGTAACCTAGATAGTTCTTGTGCCCGTTACCTAACCTAGATAGTCCAAGTGCCCGCTAGGGGACCTATCTAGTCCAAGTGCCCGCTAGTTAATCTAGATAGTCAAAGTGTCTGCTAGTAAACCTACATAATCCATGGGCCCGCTAGTTAGCCTACATAGTGCAAGGGCCCGCTAGTTAACCTACATCGTCCAAGGGACCGCTAGTTAACCTAGACAGTCCAAGTGCCCGCTAGTTAACCTACATAGTCTAAGTGCCCGCTAGGTAACCTAGACAGTTCAATTGATCACTAGGTTACCTACATAGTCCAAGTGCACGTTCGTTAACCCACATAGTCCAAGTGCCCGCTAGGTAACCAATATAGTCCAAATGCCCGCTAGGGGCCCTAATAATCCAAATGCCCGCTAGTTAACCTACATGGTCCAAGTGCTCGCTAGTTAACCTAGATAGTCCAAGTGCCCGCTAGCTAACCTAGATAGACCAAGTGCCCGCTAGGGAACCTATCTAGTCCAAATACACGCTAGGAAACGTACATAGTCCAAGTGCCCGCTAGGTAACGTACATAGTCCAAGTGCCCGCTAGGTAACGTAGATAGTCCAAGTGCCCGCTAGGGAACGTACATAGTCCAAGTGCCCGCTAGGTTACCTACATAATCCAAGTGCCCGCTAGTTAACCTACATAGTCTAAGTGCCTGCTAGGTAACCTAGATAGTCCAAGTGCCCACTAGTTAACCTACATAGTCCAGGTTCCCCCTAGGTAACCTAGATAGTCCAAGGGCCCGCTAGGTAACCTACATAGTCCAAATGCCTGATAGGGAACCTATATAGTCCAAGTGCCCGCTAGGTAACCTACATAGTCCATGTGCCCGCTAGGTAACCTACATAGTCCAAATGCCCACTAGTTAACCTACATAGTCCAAGTACCCGCTAAAAACCTAGATAGTCCAAGTGCACGCTAGTTAACCTAGATAGTCCAAGTGCCCTCTAGTTAACCTATATCGTCCAAGTGCCCGCTAAGAAACCTAGACTGTCCAAGTGCCCGTTACCTCACCTAGATAGTCCAATTGCCCGCTATGCAACATACATAGTCCAAGTGCCCGTTCGTTAACCTAGAAGTCCAAGGGCCCGCTAGGTAACCTAGACTCTCCAAGTGCCCGCTAGGTTACCTACATAGTCCAAATGCCCGTTCGGTAACCTAGATAGTGCAAGTGCCCGGTAGTTAACCTGCATAGTCCAAGTGCCCGCTAGGTAACCTAGATAGTCCAAGGGCCCGCTAGTTAACCTACATAGTCCAAGTGCCCGGTAGTTAACTTACATAGTTCACGTGTCCGTAGGGAACATACAGAGTCCAAGTGCCCGCTAGGGAACCTACATATTCCAAGTGCCCGCTAGGCAATCTACATAGTCCAAGGGCCCGCTAGTTAATGTAGAGAGTCCAAGTGCCGCTAGTTAATCTACATAGTTCAAAGCCCGCTAGTTAACCTACATAGTTCAAGTGCCGCTATGTAACCTAGATTGTCAAAGTGCCCATTAGGTAACCTAGATAGTCCAAGTGCCCGCTAGGTAACTTACATTGTCCAAGTTCCCGCTAGGTAACCTAGATAGTCCAAGTGCCCGTTACCTAACCTAGATAGTCCAATTGCCCGCTATGCAACATACATAGTCCAAGTGCCCGTTCGTTAACCTAGAAGTCCAAGGGCCCGCTAGGTAACCTAGACTCTCCAAGTGCCCGCTAGGTTACCTACATAGTCCAAATGCCCGTTCGGTAACCTAGATAGTGCATGTGCCCGGTAGTTAACCTGCATAGTCCAAGTGCCCGCTAGGTAACCTAGATAGTCCAAGGGCCCGCTAGTTAACCTACATAGTCCAGGTGCCCGGTAGTTAACTTACATACTTCACGTGTCCGTAGGGAACATACAGAGTCCTAGTGCCCTCTAGGGAACCTACATATTCCAAGTGCCCATTCGTTAACCTAGAAGTCCAAGTGCCCACTAGGTAACCTACATAGTCCAAGTGCCCGCTAGGTAACCTAGATAGTCCAAGTGCCCGCTAGGTAACCTAGATAGTCCAAGTGCCCACTAGTTAACCTACATTTTCCAAGGGCCCACTAGTTAACCTAGATAGTCCAAGTGTCCTCTAGTTAACCTACATAGTCCAAGTGCCCACTAGTTAACCTATATACCAAGTGCCCGCTACGTAACCTAGATAGTCCAAGGGCCCGCTAGTTACCCTACCTAGTCCAAGGGCTCACTTGTTCACTTTGATAGTCCAAGTGCCCGCTAGTTAACCTAGATCTTCCAAGTGCCCGCTAGTTACCTAGATTGTCTAAGTGCCCGCTAGTTAACCTACATAGTCCAAGGGCCCACTAATTAACCTAGATCGTCCAAGGGCCCCCTAGTTAGCCTACATAGTCCAAGTGCCCACTAGGTAACCTAGATAGTCCAAGTGCCTGTTCGGTAACCTAGATAGTCCAAGTGCCCTTTAGGGAACCTAGATATTCCAAGGGCCCGCTAGTAAACCTACATAGTCCATGGGCCCACTAGTTAACCTTCATAGTGCAAGTGTCTGCTACTTAACCTACATATTCCAAGTGCCCGCTAGTTAACCTACATAATCTAAGTGCCCGTTGGCTAACCTAGATAGTCCAAGTGCCTGCTCGGTAACCTACATAGTGCAAGTGTCTGCTAGTTAACCTATATATTCCAAGTGCCCGCTAGTTAACATAGATAGTCCAAGTGCCCGCTAGGGAACGTACATAGTAAAAGTGCCCGCTAGGTAACCTAGATAGTTCAAGTACCCGCTAGGTAACCTAGATCATCAAACGGCCCCCTAGTTAGCCTACATAGTCCAAGTGCCCGCTAGGTAACCAAGATAGTCCAAGTGCCTGCTAGGTAACCTACATAGTGCAAGTGTCCGCTAGTTAACCTACATATTCCAAGTGCCCGCTAGTTAACATAGATAGTCCAAGTGCCCGCTAGGGAACGTACATAGTCCAAGAACCCGCTAGGTAACCTAGATAGTTCAAGTACCCGCTAGGTAACCTAGATCATCAAGGGCCCCCTAGTTAGCCTACATAGTCCAAGTGCCCTTAAGGGAACCTAGATAGTCCAAGTGCCCTTTAGGGAACCTAGATAGTCCAAGGGCCCGCTAGTAAACCTACATAGTCCATGGGCCCGCTAGTTATCCTACATATCCCAAGTTCCCGCTAGTTAACCTACATAATCTAAGTGCCCGTTGGCTAACCTAGATAGTCCAAGGGCCCACTAGTTGACCTACATAGTCAAAGTGCCAGCTAGGTAACCTACATAGTACAAGTGCCCGTTAGGGAACCTAGATAGTCCAAGTGCCTGTTAGCTAACCTAGATAGTCAAATTGGCGGCCAGGTAACCTACATAGTCCAAGTGCCCGTTCGTTAACCTAGATAATCCAAGTGCCCGTTCGTTAACCGAGATAATCCAAGTGCCCACTAGGTAACCTAGACAGTCCAAGTGCCCGCTAGTTAACCTACAAAGTCCAAGTGCCCTATAGGGAACCTACATAATCCAAGTGCCCGCTAGGCAACCTACATAGTCCAAGTGCCCATTAGTTAACCTAGATATTCAAAGTGCCTGCTAGGTAACCTAGATAGTCCAAATGCCCGCTAGGGAAACTACATAGTCTAAGTGCCCGCTAGGTAACCTAGACAGTTCAATTGATCACTAGGTTACCTACATAGTCCAAGTGCACGTTCGTTAACCCACATAGTCCAAGTGCCCGCTAGGTAACCAATATAGTCCAAATGCCCGCTAGGGGCCCTAATAGTCCAACAGCCCGCTAGGTAACCTACATACTCCAAGAACCCGCTATAACGTAGATAGTTCAAGTGCCAGCTAGGTAACCTAGATAGTTCTTGTGCCCGTTACCTAACCTAGATAGTCCAAGTGCCCGCTAGGGGACCTATCTAGTCCAAGTGCCCGCTAGTTAATCTAGATAGTCAAAGTGTCTGCTAGTAAACCTACATAATCCATGGGCCCGCTAGTTAGCCTACATAGTGCAAGGGCCCGCTAGTTAACCTACATCGTCCAAGGGACCGCTAGTTAACCTAGACAGTCCAAGTGCCCGCTAGTTAACCTACATAGTCTAAGTGCCCGCTAGGTAACCTAGACAGTTCAATTGATCACTAGGTTACCTACATAGTCCAAGTGCACGTTCGTTAACCCACATAGTCCAAGTGCCCGCTAGGTAACCAATATAGTCCAAATGCCCGCTAGGGGCCCTAATAATCCAAATGCCCGCTAGTTAACCTACATGGTCCAAGTGCTCGCTAGTTAACCTAGATAGTCCAAGTGCCCGCTAGCTAACCTAGATAGACCAAGTGCCCGCTAGGGAACCTATCTAGTCCAAATACACGCTAGGAAACGTACATAGTCCAAGTGCCCGCTAGGTAACGTACATAGTCCAAGTGCCCGCTAGGTAACGTAGATAGTCCAAGTGCCCGCTAGGGAACGTACATAGTCCAAGTGCCCGCTAGGTTACCTACATAATCCAAGTGCCCGCTAGTTAACCTACATAGTCTAAGTGCCTGCTAGGTAACCTAGATAGTCCAAGTGCCCACTAGTTAACCTACATAGTCCAGGTTCCCCCTAGGTAACCTAGATAGTCCAAGGGCCCGCTAGGTAACCTACATAGTCCAAATGCCTGATAGGGAACCTATATAGTCCAAGTGCCCGCTAGGTAACCTACATAGTCCATGTGCCCGCTAGGTAACCTACATAGTCCAAATGCCCACTAGTTAACCTACATAATCCAAGTGCCCGCTAGGGAACCTACAAAGTTCAAGTGCCCGTTAGGTAACCTAGATAGTCCAAATGCCCGCTAGGGAACCCACATAGTCCAAGTGCTCGCTAGGGAACCTACATATTCCAAGGGCCCGCTAGGGAACCTACATAGTCCAAGTTCCCCTTAGTTAACCTAGATAGTCCCAGTGCCCCCTTGGTAACTTAGATAATCCAACAGCCCTCTAGGTAACCTACATACTCCAAAAACCCGCTATAACGTAGATAGTTCAAGTGCCAGCTAGGTAACCTAGATAGTTCTTGTGCCGCAAGGTAACCTACAAAATCTAAGTGCCTGCTAGGTTATCTATATAGTCCAAATGCCCGCTAGGGAATCTACATAGTCCAAGGGCCCGCTAGTTAACTTAGATAGTCCAAGTGCCGCTAGTTAATCTACATAGTCCAAGGGCCCGCTAGTTAACCTACATAGTCCAAGTACCCGCTTAAAACCTAGATTGTCCAAGTGCACGCTAGTTAACCTAGATAGTACAAGTGCACTCTAGTTAACCTAGATCGTCCAAGTGCCCGCTAAGAAACCTAGATAGTCCAAGTGCCCGTTACCTAACCTAGATAGTCCAATTGCCCGCTATGCAACATACATAGTCCAAGTGCCCGTTCGTAAACCTAGAAGTCCAAGGGCCCGCTAGGTAACCTAGACTCTCCAAGTGCCCGCTAGGTTACCTACATAGTCCAAATGCCCGCTAGGTAACCTAGATAGTCCAAGGGCCCGCTAGTTAACCTACATAGTCCAAGTGCCCGGTAGTTAACTTACATAGTTCAAGTGTCCGTAGGGAACATACAGAGTCCAAGTGCCCGCTAGGGAACCTACATATTCCAAGTGCCCGCTAGGCAATCTACATAGTCCATGGGCCCGATAGTTAATGTAGATAGTGCAAGTGCCGCTAGTTAATCTACATAGTTCAAGGGCCCGCTAGTTAACCTACATAATCCAAGTACCCGCTAGTTCACCTAGATCGTCCAAGTGTCCGCTAATTAACCTACATAGTACAAGTGCCCGCTAGGGAACCTAGATAGTCCAAGTGCCCGCTCTGGAACCTACTTAGTCCAAGTGACTGCTAAGGAACCTACATAGTCCAAGTGCCCGCTCTGGAACATACATAGTCCAAGTGCCCGCTATGGAATCTACATAGTGCAATGGCCCGCTAGTTAACCTACATAGTCCAAGTACCTGCTAGTTAACCTAGATCATCCAAGTGCCCACTAGGTAACCTATATAGTCCAAGGGCCCGCTAGTTAACCTATATAGTCCAAGGGCCCGCTAGTTAACCTACATCGTCCAAGGGCCCGCTAGTTAACCTACATAGTCCAAGGGCCCGCTAGTTAACCTACATCGTCCAAGGGCCAGCTACGTAACCTAGATAGTCCAAGTGCCCGCTAGTTAACCTACATAGTCCAAGTGCCCGCGAGGTAACCTAGACAGTTCAAGTGACCACTAGGTTACCTACATAGTCCAAGTGCTCGTTCGTTAACCTACATAGTCCAAGTGCCCGCTAGGTAACCAATATAATCCAAATGCCCTCTAGGGGCCCTAATAGTCCAAATGCCCGCTAGTTAACCTAGATAGTCCAAGTGCTCGCTAGTTAACCTAGATAGTGCAAGTGCCCGCTAGTTAACCTAGATAGACCAAGGGCCCGCTAGGGAACGTACATAGGTCAAGTGCCCACTAGGTAATGTACATAGTCTAAGTGCCCGCTCGGTAACCTAGATAGTCCAAGGGCCTGCTAGGGAACGTACATAGTCCAAGTCCCTGCTAGGTAACCTAGATAGTCCAAGTGCCCAATAGTTAACCTACATAGTCCAGGTTCCCCCTAGGTAACCTAGATAGTCCAAGGGCCCGCTAGGTAACCTACATTGTCCTAGTGCCCCGTAGTTAACCTACATTCTCCAAGTGCCCGATAGGGAACCTACATAGTCCAGCTGCCAGCTAGGTAACCTACATGGTCCAAATGCCCGCTAGTTAACCTTCATAGTTCAAGTGCCCGATAGGGAATCTTCATAATCCAAGTGCCCGCTAGGGAACCTACATAATCCAAGTGCCCGTTAGGTAACCTAGATAGTCCAAATGCCCGCTAGGGAACCCACATAGTCGATGTGCCCGCTAGGGAACTTACATAGTCTAAGTGCCCAATAGGGAACTTACATAATCCAAGTGCCCGCTAGTTGACCTACATAGTCCAAGTGCCCGCTAGTTAACCTACATAGTACAAGTGCCCGATTGGGAACCTACATAATCCAAGTGCCCGCTAGGGAACCTACATAGTCCAAGTGCCCGTTACTTAACCCAGATAGTCCAAGTGCCCGCTAGGTAACCTAGATAGTCCAACAGCCCGGTAGGTAACCTACATACTCCAAGTACCCGCTAGGTAACGTAGATAGTTCAAGTGCCTGCTAGGAAACCTAGATAGACCAAGTGCCCGTTAGGTAACCTACAAATTCTAAGTGCCCGCTAAGTAATCTATATAGTCCAAATAACCGCTAGGGAGCCTACATAGTCCAAGTGCCCGCTAGGTAACCTAGATAGTCTAAGAGCCCGCTAGGTAACCTACATAGTCCTAGTGCCCGCTAGGTAACCTACATTTTCCAAGTGCCCGATAGGGAACCTACATAGTCCAAGTGCCCGTTAGGTAACCTACATAGTACAAATGCCCTCTAGTTAACCTACATAGTCCAAGTGCCCGATATGGAACCTACATAATCAAAGTGCCCGCTAGTTGACCTACATAGTCCAAGTGCCCGCGAGGTACTCTAGATAATCCTAGTGCCCGCTAGGGAACCTTCATAGTCCTAGTGCCAGCTAGGTAACCTAGATAGTCCAAGTGCCCGCTAGTTAACCTAGATAGTCCTAGTGCCCGTTAGTTAACCTAGAGTGTCCAAATGCGCACTAGGGGACGTACTTAGTCCA
Organism: Tenrec ecaudatus; assembly: GCF_050624435.1. Lineage (NCBI taxonomy): Eukaryota > Metazoa > Chordata > Mammalia > Afrosoricida > Tenrecidae > Tenrec > Tenrec ecaudatus. The sequence goes on along the minus strand of NW_027457610.1, from coordinate 3,018,251 downwards.
AGTGCCTGTTAGCTAACCTAGATAGTCCAAGTGCCGCTAGCTAACATTGATCATCCAAGTGCCCGCTAGTTCACCTAGATAGTCCAAGTGCACGCTAGTTAACCTACATAGTCCAAGGGCCCGCTAGTTAACCTACGTAGTCCAAGGTCCGCTAATTAACCTAGATAGAGCAAGTGCCCGCTAGGTAACCTAAGTATTCCAAATGTCCGATAGGGATCCTACATCATCCAAGTGCCCGCTAGGTAACCTACATAGTCCAAGTGCCCGTTAGTTAACCTAGATAGTCCAAGTGCCCGCTAGGAAACCTACATAGTCCAAGGGCCCGCTAGGTAACCTAGATAATCCAAGTGCTCGCTAGTTAACCTACATAATCCAAGTGCCCGCTATGCAACCTAGATAGTCAAAGTGCCCCTTAGGTAACCTAGATAGTCCAAGTGCCCGCTAGGTAACTTACATTGTCCAAGTTCCCGCTAGGTAACGTAGATACTCAAAGTGCCCGTTACCTAACCTAGATAGTCGAAGTGCCCGTTCGTAAACCTAGAAGTTCAAGTGCCCGCTAGGTAACCTAGACAGTCCAAGTGCCCGCTAGGTTACCTGCATATTCCAAGTGCCCGTTTGTTAACCTAGATAGTCCAAGTGCCCACTAGGTAACCTACATAGTCCAAGTGCCCGCTAGGTAACCTATATAGTCCAAGTGCGCGATAGGTAACCTAGATAGTCCAAGGGCCCGCTAGTTAACCTACATAGTCCTAGGGCTCACTTGTTAACTTTGATAGTCCAAGTGCCCGCTAGTTAACCTAGATCGTCCACGTGCCCGCTAGGTAACCTAGATAGTCCTAGTGCCCGTTAGTTAACCTAGAGTGTCCAAGTGCCCACTAGGGGACGTACTTAGTCCATGTGCCCGTTAGCTAACTTAGATAGTCCAAGTGACCGCTAGTTAACATTGATCATCCAAGTGCCCACTAGTTAACCTAGATAGTCCAAGTGCCCTCTAGTTAACCTAGATCGTCCAAGTGCCGCTAAGAAACCTAGACATCTAAATGCCCGTTAAGAAACCTAGATAGTCCAAGTGCCCGCTAGGTAACCTACATAGTCCAAATTCCCGCTAGGTAACCTAGATAGTCCAAGTGCCCGTTACCTAACCTAGATAGAACAATTGCCTGCTATGCAACATACATAGTCCAAGTGCCCATTCGTTAACCTAGAAGTCCAAGTGCCCGCTATGCAACATACATAGTCCAAGTGCCCGCTAGGTTACCTACATAGTCCAAATACCCGCTAGGTAACCTACATAGTCCAAGGGCCCGCTAGTTAACCTACATAGTCCAAGTGCCCGGTAGTTAACTTACATAGTTCAAGAGTCCATAGGAAACATACATAGTCCACGTGCCCGCTAGGGAACATACATAGTCCAAGTGCCCGCTAGGCAATCTACATAGTCCATGGGCCCGCTAGTTAATGTAGATAGTCCAAGTGCCGCTAGTTAATCTACATAGTTCAAGTGTCCGCTAGTTAATCTACATAGTACAAGTGCCCGCTAGGGAATCTAGATAGTCCAAGTACCCGCTCTGGAACCTACATAGTCCAAGTGCCTGCTAGGGAACCTACATAGTCCAAGTGCCCGCTAGGGAATCTACATTGTCCAAGGGCCCGCTAGTTAACGTAGATAGTCCAAGTGCCGCTAGTTAATCTACATAGTCCAAGTGCCCGCTAGTTAACCTACATAGTCCAAGTGCCTGCTAGGTAACCTAGATAGGCCAAGTGCCCACTAGTTAACCTACATAGTCCAGGTTCCCCCTAGGTAACCTAGATAGTCCAAGGGCCCGCTAGGAAACCTACATAGTCCAAATGCCCTATAGGGAACCTACATAGTCCAAGTGCCCGCTAGGTAACCTACATAGTCCCAATGCCCGCTAGTTAACCTACATAGTCCAAGTGCTCGATAGGGAACCTACATAATCCAAGTGCCCGCTAGGGAACCTACATAGTCCAAGTGCCCGTTAGGTAACCTAGATAGTCCAAATGCCCGCTAGTGAACCCACATAGTCCAAGTGCCCGCTAGGGAACTTACATAGTCCAAGGACCCGCTAGGGAACCTACATAGTCCAAGTGCCCCCTAGTTAACCTACATTCTCCAAGTGCCCGATAGGGAACCTACATAGTCCAAGCCCCGCTAGGTAACCTACATAGTCCAAGTGCCCGATAGGGAACCTACATAATGCAAGTGCCCGGTAGGGAACCTACATAGTCCAAGTGCCCGTTAGGTAACCTAGATAGTGCAAATGCCCACCAGGAAACCCACATAGTCCAAGTGCCCGCTAGGGAATTTACATAGTCCAAGGGCCCGCTAGGGAACCTACATAGTCCAAGTGCACGTTAGTTAACCTAGATAGTCCAAGTGCCCGCTTGGTAACCTAGATAGTCCAACAGCCCGCTAGGTAACCTACATACTCCAAGAACCTGCTAGGTAACGTAGATAGTTCATGTACCAGCTAGGTAACCTAGATAGTCCAAGTGCCCGCTAGGTAACCTACAAAGTCTAAGTGCCCGCTAGATTATCTATATAGTCCAAATGCCCGCTAGGGAATCTACATAGTCCAAGGGCCCGCTAGTTAACGTAGATAGTCCAAGTGCCGCTAGTTAATCTACATAGTCCAAGGGCCCGATAAGTAACCTACATAGTCCAAGTACCCGCTAGTTAACCTAGATCATCCAAGTGCCCACTAGGTAACCTACATAGTCCAAGGGCCTGCTAGTTAACCTACATAGTCCAAGGGCCCGCTAGGTAACCTACAAAGTCTAAGGGCCCGCTAGGTTATCTATATAGTCCAAATGCCCCCTAGGGAACCTACATAGTCCAAGTGCCCACTAGGTAATCTAGATAATCCAAGTGCCCGCTAGTTAACCTATATTGTCCAAGTGCCCGCTAGTTAACCAACAGTGTCAATGGGCCCGCTAGTTAACCTACATAGTGCAAGAGCTCGCTAGTTAACCTAGATCGTGCAAGTGTCCGCTAGTTAACCTACATAGTCCAAGTGCCAGTTAGCTAACCTAGATATTCCAAGGACCCGCTAGTTGACCTATATAGTCCAAGTGCCCGCTGGGTAACCTAGATAATCCATGTGCCCGCTCGGTAACCTTCATAGTGCAAGTGCCAGCTAGGTAACCTAGATAGTCCATGTACCCGGTAGTTAACCTAGATAGTCCTATTGTCCGTTAGTTAACCTAGAGTGTCCAAATGCCCACTAGGGGACGTACTTTGTCCAAGTGCCCGTTAGCTAACCTAGATAGTCCAAGTGCCCGCTGGTTAACAGTGATCATCCAAGTGCCCGCTAGTTAACCTAGATAGTCCAAGTACACGCTAGTTAACCTAGATAGTCCAAGTGCCCTCTAGTTAACCTAGATCGTCCAAGTGCCCGCTAGTTAACCTAAACAGTCCAAGTGCCCGCTAGGTAACCTAAGTAGTCCAAATGTCCCATAGGGATCCTACATAGTCCAAGTGCCCGCTAGGTAACCTACATAGTCCAAGTGCCCGTTCGTTAACCTAGATAGTCCAAGTGTCCGCTAGATAACCTAGAGTCCAAGTGCTCGCTAGCTAACCTACATAGTCCAAGTGCCCGCTATGTAACCTAGATAGTCAAAGTGCCCGTTAGGTAACCTAGATAGTCCAAGTGCCTGCTAGGTAACTTACATTGTCCAAGTTCCTGTTAGGTAACCTAGATACTCAAAGTGCCCGTTACCTAACCTAGATAGTCCAAGTGCCCGCCAAGCAACATACATAGTCTAAGTGCACGTTCGTTAACCTAGAAGTCCAAGTGCCCACTAGGTAACCTACATAGTCCAAGTGCCCCCTAGGTAACCTATATAATCCAAGTGCCCGCTAGGTAACCTAGATAGTCCAAGGGCCCGCTAGTTAACCTACATAGTCCAAGGGCTTACTTGTTAACTTTGATAGTCCAAGGGCCCGCTAGTTAATCTAGATCGTCCAAGTGCCCGCTAGTTAACCTAGATTGTCCTAGTGCCTGCTAGTTAACCTACATAGTCCAACGGCCCACTAGTTAACCTAGATAGTCCAAGTGCCCGCTAGGTAACCTAGATAGTCCAACAGCCCGGTAGGTAACCTACATACTCCAAGTACCCGCTAGGTAACGTAGATAGTTCAAGTGCCTGCTAGGTAACCTAGATAGTCCAAGTGCCCGCTAGGTAACCTACAAAGTCTAAGTGCCCGCTAAGTAATCTATATAGTCCAAATAACCGCTAGGGAGCCTACATCGTCCAAATGGCCGCTGGGTAACCTAGATAGTCTAAGGGCCCGCTAGGTAACCTACATAGTCCTAGTGCCCCCTAGTTAACCTACATTTTCCAAGTGCTCAATAGGGAACCTACATAGTCCCAGTGCCCACTAGGTAACCTACATAGTCCAAATGTCCTCTAGTTAACCTACACAGTCCAAGTGCCCGATAGGGAACCTACATAATCCAAGTGCCCGCTATATGACCTACATAGTCCAAGTGCCCGCTAGGTAACCTGGATAATCCTAGTGCCCGCTAGGGAACCTTCACAGTCCTAGTGCCAGCCACGTAACCTAGATAGTCCAAGTGCCCGCTAGTTAACCTAGATAGTCCTAGTGCCCAGTAGGGGACGTACTTAGTCCAAGTGCCTGTTAGCTAACCTAGATAGTCCAAGTGCCCGCTAGTTACCATTGATCATCCAAGTGCCCGCTAGTTAACCTAGATAGTTTAAGTGCACGCTAGTTAACTTACATAATCCAAGGGCCCGCTAGTTAACCTACGTAGTCCAAGGTCCGCTAGTTAACCTAGATAGTCCAAGTGCTCGCTAGTTAACCTACATAGTACAAGGGCCCGCTAGTTGACCTAGATAGTCCAAGTGCCCGCTAGGTAACCTAAGTAGTCCAAATGTCCGATAGGGATCCTACATAGTCCAAGTGCCTGCTAGGTAAACTACATAATCCAAGTGCCCGTTCGTTAACCTAGATAGTCCAAGTGCCCGCTAGGCAACCTACATAGTGCAAGGGCCCGCTAGGTAACCTAGATAGTCCAAGTGTCCGCTAGATAACCTAGAATCCAAGTGCTCGCTAGCTAACCTACATAGTCCAAGGTCCCGTTATGTAACCTAGATAGTCAAAGTGCCCGTTAGGTAACCTAGATAGTCCAAGTGCCCGCTAGGTAACCTAGATACTCAAAGTGCCCGTTACCTAACCTAGATAGTCCAAGTGCCCTCTAAGCAACCTACATAGTCTAAGTGCCCGTTCGTTAACCTAGAAGTCCAAGTGCCCACTAGGTAACCTAGACAGTCCAAGTGCCCGCTAGGTTACCTGCATATTCCAAGTGCCCGTTCGTTAACCTAGATAGTCCAAGTGCCCACTAAGTAACCTAAATAGTCCAAGTGCCCTCTAGGTAACCTAGATAGTCCAAGTGCCCGCTAGGTAACCTACAAAGTCTAAATGCCCGCTAGATTATCTATATAGTCCAAATGCCCGCTAGGGAGTCTACATCGTCCAAGGGCCCGCTAGTTAACGTAGATAGTCCAAGTGCCGCGAGTTAATCTACATAGTCCTAGGGCCCGCTAGTTAACCTACATAGTCCAAGTACCCGCTAGTTAACCTAGATCGTCCAAGTGACCGCTAGGTAACCTACATAGTCCAAGGGCCCGCTAGTTAACCTACATAGTCCAAGGGCCCGCTAGGTAACCTACAAAGTCTAAGGGCCCGCTAGGTTATCTATATAGTCCAAATGCCCCCTAGGGAACCTACATAGTCCAAGTGCCCACTAGGTAACCTAGATAATCCAAGTGCCCGCTAGTTAACCTATATAGTCCAAGTACCCGCTAGTTAACCTAGATAGTCCTATTGTCCGTTAGTTAACCTAGAGTGTCCAAGTGCCCACTAGGGGACAACTTAGTCCAAGTGCCCGTTAGCTAACCTAGATAGTCCAAGTGCCCGCTAGTTAACAGTGATCATCCAAATGCCCGCTAGTTAACATAGATATTCCAAGTATACGCTAGTTAACCTAGATAGTCCAAGTGCCCTCTAGTTAACCTAGATCGTCCAAGTGCCCGCTAGTTAACCTAAATTGTCCAAGTGCCCGCTAGGTAACCTAAGTAGTCCAAATGTCCGATAGGGATCCTACATAGTCCAAGTGCCCGCTAGGTAACCTACATAGTCCAAGGGCCCGTTCGTTAACCTAGATAGTCCAAGTGTCCGCTAATAACCTAGAGTCCAAATGCTCGCTAGCTAACCTACATAGTCCAAGTGCCCGCTATGTAACCTAGATAGTCAAAGTGCCCGTTAGGTAACCTAGATAGTCCAAGTGCCCGCTACGTAACTTACATTGTCCAAGTTCCTGCTAGGTAACCTAGATACTCAAAGTGCCCGTTACCTAACCTAGATAGTCCAAGTGCCGCTAAGCAACCTACATAGTGTAAGGGCCCATTCGTTAACCTAGAAGTCCAAGTGCCCGCTAGGTAACCTAGACTGTCCAAGTGCCCGCTAGGTTACCTGCATATTCCAAGTGCCCGTTCGTTAACCTAGATAGTCCAAGTGCCCACTAGGTAACCTATATAGTCCAAGTGCCCTCTAGGTAACCTATATAGTCCAAGTGCCCGCTAGGTAACCTAGATAGTCCAAGGGCCCGCTAGTTAACCTACATAGTCCAAGGGCTCACTTGTTAACTTTGATAGTCCAAGTGCCCGCCAGTTAACCTAGATCGTCCAAGTGCCCGCTAGTTAACCTAGATTGTCCAAGTGCCTGCTAGTTAACCTACATAGTCCAACGGCCCACTAGTTAACCTAGATAGTCCAAGTGTCCTCTAGTTAACCTACATATTCCAAGTGCCCGCTAGTTAACCTATATACCAAGTGCCCGCTACGTATCCTATATAGTCCAAGGGCACGCTAGTTAACCTACATAGTCCAAGTGCCCGCTAGGCAACCTAGATAGTCCAAGTGCCCGCTAAGGAACCTACATAGTCCAAGTGCACGCTAGTTAACCTAGATAATCCAAGTGCCTGCTTGGTAACCTTCATAGTGCAAGTGTCCACTAGTTAACCTACATATTCCAAGTGCCCGCTAGTTAACATAGATAGTCCAAGTGACTGCTAGGGAACTTAGATAGTCCAAGTGCCCGCTAGGTAACCTAGATAGTGCAAGTGCCCGCTAGTTAACCTAGATAGTTCAAGTACCCGCTAGGTAACCTAGATCGTCCAAGGGCCCCCTTGTTAGCCTACATAGTCCAAGTGCCCGCTAAATAACCTAGATAGTCCAAGTGCCCGTTCGGTAACCTAGATATTCCAAGTACCCTTTAGGGAAACTAGATAGTCCAAGGGCCCGCTAGTAAACCTACATAGTCCATGGGCCCGCTAGTTAACCTACATAGTGCAAGTGTCCGCAAGTTAACCTACATATTCCATGTGCCCGCTATTTAACCTACATAATCTAAGTGCTAGCTAGGTAACCTAGATAGTACAAGTGCCCGCTAGGGAATCTAGAAATTCCAAGTGCCTGTTAGCTAACCTAGATAGTCCAAGTGGCGGCTAGGTAACCTACATAGTCCAAGTGCCCGTTCGTTAACCTACATAATCCAAGTGCCCTCTAGGTAACCAGGACAGTCCAAGTGTCCGCTAGTTTACCTACATAGTCCAAATGCCCGATAGGAAACCTACATAATCCAAGTGCCCGCTAGGCAACCTACATACTCGAAGTGCCCGTTAGTGAACCTAGATAGTCAAAGTGCCTGCTAGGTAACCTAGATAGTCCAAGTGCCCGCTAGGTAACCTACATAGTCCAAGTGCCCGCTAGGTAACCTAAATAGTCCAAATGCCTGCTAGGGAAACTACATATTCCAAGTGCCCGCTAGTTAACCTATATACCAAGTGCCCGCTACGTATCCTAGATAGTCCAAGGGCACGCTAGTTTACCTACATATTCCAAGTGCCCGCTACGCAACCTAGATAGTCCCAGTGCCCGCTAAGGAACCTACATAGTCCAAGTGCACGCTAGTTAACCTAGATAATCCAAGTGCCTGCTAGGTAACCTTCATAGTGCAAGTGTCCACTAGTTAACCTACATATTCCAAGTGCCCGCTAGTTAACATAGATAGTCCAAGTGACCGCTAGGGAACTTACATAGTCCAAGTGCCCGCTAGTTAACCTAGATCGTCCAAGGCCCCCTTGTTAGCCTACATAGTCCAAGTGCCCGCTAAATAACCTAGATAGTCCAAGTGCCCGTTCGGTAACCTAGATATTCCAAGTACCCTTTAGGGAAACTAGATAGTCCAAGGGCCCGCTAGTAAACCTACATAGTCCATGGGCCCGCTAGTTAACCTACATAGTGCAAGTGTCCGCAAGTTAACCTACATATTCCATGTGCCCGCTATTTAACCTACATAATCTAAGTGCTAGGTAGGTAACCTAGATAGTACAAGTGCCCGCTAGGGAATCTAGAAATTCCAAGTGCCTGTTAGCTAACCTAGATAGTCCAAGTGGCGGCTAGGTAACCTACATAGTCCAAGTGCCCGTTCGTTAACCTACATAATCCAAGTGCCCGCTAGGTAACCAGGACAGTCCAAGTGTCCGCTAGTTTACCTACATAGTCCAAATGCCCGATAGGAAACCTACATAATCCAAGTGCCCGCTAGGCAACCTACATACTCGAAGTGCCCGTTAGTGAACCTAGATAGTCAAAGTGCCTGCTAGGTAACCTAGATAGTCCAAGTGCCCGCTAGGTAACCTACATAGTCCAAGTGCCCGCTAGGTAACCTAAATAGTCCAAATGCCTGCTAGGGAAACTACATATTCCAAGTGCCCGCTAGTTAACCTATATACCAAGTGCCCGCTACGTATCCTAGATAGTCCAAGGGCACGCTAGTTTACCTACATATTCCAAGTGCCCGCTACGCAACCTAGATAGTCCCAGTGCCCGCTAAGGAACCTACATAGTCCAAGTGCACGCTAGTTAACCTAGATAATCCAAGTGCCTGCTAGGTAACCTTCATAGTGCAAGTGTCCACTAGTTAACCTACATATTCCAAGTGCCCGCTAGTTAACATAGATAGTCCAAGTGACCGCTAGGGAACTTACATAGTCCAAGTGCCCGCTAGTTAACCTAGATCGTCCAAGGCCCCCTTGTTAGCCTACATAGTCCAAGTGCCCGCTAAATAACCTAGATAGTCCAAGTGCCCGTTCGGTAACCTAGATATTCCAAGTACCCTTTAGGGAAACTAGATAGTCCAAGGGCCCGCTAGTAAACCTACATAGTCCATGGGCCCGCTAGTTAACCTACATAGTGCAAGTGTCCGCAAGTTAACCTACATATTCCATGTGCCCGCTATTTAACCTACATAATCTAAGTGCTAGGTAGGTAACCTAGATAGTACAAGTGCCCGCTAGGGAATCTAGAAATTCCAAGTGCCTGTTAGCTAACCTAGATAGTTCAAGTGGCGGCTAGGTAACCTACATAGTCCAAGTGCCCGTTCGTTAACCTACATAATCCAAGTGCCCGCTAGGTAACCAGGACAGTCCAAGTGTCCGCTAGTTTACCTACATAGTCCAAATGCCCGATAGGAAACCTACATAATCCAAGTGCCCGCTAGGCAACCTACATACTCGAAGTGCCCGTTAGTGAACCTAGATAGTCAAAGTGCCTGCTAGGTAACCTAGATAGTCCAAGTGCCCGCTAGGTAACCTACATAGTCCAAGTGCCCGCTAGGTAACCTAAATAGTCCAAATGCCTGCTAGGGAAACTACATATTCCAAGTGCCCGCTAGTTAACCTATATACCAAGTGCCCGCTACGTATCCTAGATAGTCCAAGGGCACGCTAGTTTACCTACATATTCCAAGTGCCCGCTACGCAACCTAGATAGTCCCAGTGCCCGCTAAGGAACCTACATAGTCCAAGTGCACGCTAGTTAACCTAGATAATCCAAGTGCCTGCTAGGTAACCTTCATAGTGCAAGTGTCCACTAGTTAACCTACATATTCCAAGTGCCCGCTAGTTAACATAGATAGTCCAAGTGACCGCTAGGGAACTTACATAGTCCAAGTGCCCGCTAGGTAACCTAGATCGTCCAAGGGCCCCCTAGTTAGCCTACATAGTCCAAGTGCCCGCTAAATAACCTAGATAGTCCAAGTGCCCGTTCGGTAACCTAGATATTCCAAGTACCCTTTAGGGAAACTAGATCGTCCAAGGGCCCGCTAGTAAACCTACATAGTCCATGGGCCCGCTAGTTAACCTACATAGTGCAAGTGTCCGCTAGTTAACCTACATATTCCAAGTGCCCGCTATTTAACCTACATAATCTAAGTGCTAGCTAGGTAACCTAGATAGTACAAGTGCCCGCTAGGGAATCTAGATAGTCCATGTGCCTGTTAGCTAACCTAGATAGTCCAAGTGGCGGCTAGGTAACCTACATAGTCCAAGTGCCCGTTCGTTAACCTAGATAATCCAAGTGCCCGCTAGGTAACCAGGACAGTCCAAGTGTCCGCTAGTTTACCTACATAGTACAAGTGCCCGATAGGAAACCTACATAATCCAAGTGCCCGCTAGGCAACCTACATACTCGAAGTGCCCGTTAGTGAACCTAGATAGTCAAAGTGCCTGCTAGGTAACCTAGATAGTCCAAGTGCCCGCTAGGTAACCTACATAGTCCAAGTGCCCGCTAGGTAACCTAAATAGTCCAAATGCCTGCTAGGGAAACTACATATTCCAAGTGCCCGCTAGTTAACCTATATACCAAGTGCCCGCTACGTATCCTAGATAGTCCAAGGGCACGCTAGTTTACCTACATATTCCAAGTGCCCGCTACGCAACCTAGATAGTCCCAGTGCCCGCTAAGGAACCTACATAGTCCAAGTGCACGCTAGTTAACCTAGATAATCCAAGTGCCTGCTAGGTAACCTTCATAGTGCAAGTGTCCACTAGTTAACCTACATATTCCAAGTGCCCGCTAGTTAACATAGATAGTCCAAGTGACCGCTAGGGAACTTACATAGTCCAAGTGCCCGCTAGGTAACCTAGATCGTCCAAGGGCCCCCTAGTTAGCCTACATAGTCCAAGTGCCCGCTAAATAACCTAGATAGTCCAAGTGCCCGTTCGGTAACCTAGATATTCCAAGTACCCTTTAGGGAAACTAGATCGTCCAAGGGCCCGCTAGTAAACCTACATAGTCCATGGGCCCGCTAGTTAACCTACATAGTGCAAGTGTCCGCTAGTTAACCTACATATTCCAAGTGCCCGCTATTTAACCTACATAATCTAAGTGCTAGCTAGGTAACCTAGATAGTACAAGTGCCCGCTAGGGAATCTAGATAGTCCATGTGCCTGTTAGCTAACCTAGATAGTCCAAGTGGCGGCTAGGTAACCTACATAGTCCAAGTGCCCGTTCGTTAACCTAGATAATCCAAGTGCCCGCTAGGTAACCAGGACAGTCCAAGTGTCCGCTAGTTTACCTACATAGTACAAGTGCCCGATAGGAAACCTACATAATCCAAGTGCCCGCTAGGCAACCTACATACTCGAAGTGCCCGTTAGTGAACCTAGATAGTCAAAGTGCCTGCTAGGTAACCTAGATAGTCCAAGTGCCCGCTAGGTAACCTACATAGTCCAAGTGCCCGCTAGGTAACCTAAATAGTCCAAATGCCTACTAGGGAAACTACATAGTCCAAGTGCCCGCTAGTTAACCTAGATAGTTCAAGTGCCTGCTAGTAAACCTACATAATCCATGGGCCCGCTAGTTAACCTACATAGTGCAAGGGCCCGCTAGTTAACCTAGATCGTGCAAGTGTCCGCTAGTTAGCCTATATAGTCCAAGTGCCCGCTAGTAAACCTATGTACCAAGTGCCCGCTACGTAACCTAGATAGTCCAAGGGTACGCTAGTTAACCTACATAGTACAAGTGCCCGCTAGGCAACCTAGATAGTCCAAGTGCCCGCTAAGGAACCTACATAGCCCAAGTGCACGCTAGTTAACCTACATAGTCTAAGGGCCCGCTAGTTAACCTACGTAGTCCAAGGTCCGCTAGTTAACCTAGATAGTCCAAGTGCTCGCTAGTTAACCTACATAGTACAAGGGCCCGCTAGTTGACCTAGATAGTCCAAGTGCCCGCTAGTTAACCTAGATAGTCCAAGTGCCCGCTAGGTAACCTAAGTAGTCCAAATGTCCGATAGGGATCCTACCTAGTCCAAGTGCCCGCTAGGTAACCTACATAGTCCAAGAGCCCGTTCGTTAACCTAGATAGTCCAAGTGCCCGCTAGGAAACCTACATAGTCCAACGGCCAGCTAGGTATCCTAGATAGTACAAGTGCCCGCTAGGGAACCTCAATAGTCCAAGTGCCTGTTAGCTAACCTAGATAGTCAAAGTGGCGGCTAGGTAACCTACATAGTCCAAGTGCCCGATAGGGAACCTACATAATCCAAGTGCCCGCTAGGGAACCTACATAGTCCAAGTGCCTGCTAGGCAACCTACATAGTCCAAGTGCCCGTTAGTTAACCTAGATAGTGCAAGTGCCCGTTAGTTAACCTAGATAGTTCAAGTACCCGCTAGGTAACCTAGATCGTCCAACACCCCCCTAGTTAGCCTACATAGTCCAAGTGCCCGCTAGGTAACCTAGATAGTCCAAGTGCCCGTTCGGTAACCTAGATTGTCCAAGTGCCCTTTAGGGAACCTAGATAGTCCAAGGGCCCGCTTGTAAACCTACATAGTCCATGGGGCCGCTAGTTAACGTACATAGTGCAAGTGTCCGCTAGGCAACCTAGATAGTCCAAGTGCCCGTTAAGGAACCTACATAGTCCAAGTGCACGCTAGTTAACCTAGATAGTCCAAGTGCCCGCTATTTAACCTAGATATTCCAAGTGTTTGCTAGGTAACCTACTTAGTGCAAGTGTCCGCTAGTTAACCTACATATTCCAAGTGCCCGTTAGTTAACATAGATAGTCCAAGTGCCGGCTAGGGAACGTACATAGTCCAAGTGCCCGCTAGTTAACCTAGATAGTTCAAGTACCCGCTAGGTAACCTAGACAGTCCAAGGGCCCCCTAGTTAGCCTACATAGTCCAAGTGCCCGCTAGGTAACCTAGATAGTCCAAGAGCCTTTTCGGTAACCTAGATAGTCCAAGTGCCCTTTAGGGAACCTAGATAGTCCAAGGGCCCGCAAGTAAACCTACATAGTCCATGGGCCCGCTAGATAACCTACATATTCCAATTGCCCGCTAGTTAACATAGATAGTCCAACTGCCGGCTAGGGAACGTACATAGTCCAAGTGCCCGCTAGTTAACCTAGATAGTTCAAGTACCCACTAGGTAACCTAGATAGTCCAAGGGCCCCCTAGTTAGCCAACATAGTCCAAGTGCCCGCTAGGTAACCTAGATAGTCCAAGTGCCTTTTCGGTAACCTAATAGTCTAAGTGGCCTTTAGGGAACCTAGATAGTCCAAGGGCCCGCAAGTAAACCTACATAGTCCATGGGCCCGCTAGTTAACCTACATATTCCAAGTGCCCGCTAGTTAACCTACATAATCTAAGTGCCCGTTAGCTAACCTAGATAGTCCAAGGGCCCGCTAGTTGACCTACATAGTCCAAGGGCCAGCTAGTTATCCTACATAGTCCAAGTGCCTGCTAGTAAACCTACATAATCCATTAGCCCGCTAGTTAACCTACATAGTGCAAGGCCCCGCTAGTTAACCTAGATCGTGCAAGTGTCCGCTAGTTAGCCTATATAGACCAAGTGCCCACTAGTTAACCTATATACCAAGTACCCGGTACGTAACCTAGATAGTCCAAGGGCACGCTAGTTAACCTACATAGTACAAGTGCCCGCTAGGCAACCTAGATAGTCCAAGTGCCCGCTAAAGAACCTACATAGTCCAAGTGCACGCTAGTTAACCTAGATAGTCCAAGTGCCCGCTATTTAACCTAGATAGTCCAAGTGCCTGCTAGGTAACCTACATAGTGCAAGTGTCTGCTAGTTAACCTACATATTCCAAGTGCCCGCTAGTTAACATAGATAGTCCAAGTGCCGGCTAGGGAACGTACATAGTCCAAGTGCCCGCTAGTTAACCTAGATAGTTCAAGTATCCACTAGGTAACCTACATAGTCCAAGGGCCCCCTAGTTAGCCAACTTAGTCCAAGTGCCCGCTAGGTAACCTAGATAGTCCAAGTGCCTTTTCGGTAACCTAATAGTCCAAGTGGCCTTTAGGGAACCTAGATAGTCCAAGGGCCCGCAAGTAAACCTACATAGTCCATGGGCCCGCTAGTTAACCTACATATTCCAAGTGCCCGCTAGTTAACCTACATAATCTAAGTGCCCGTTAGCTAACCTAGATAGTCCAAGGGCCCGCTAGTTGACCTACATAGTCCAAGGGCCAGCTAGTTATCCTACATAGTCCAAGTGCCTGCTAGTAAACCTACATAATCCGTTGGCCCGCTAGTTAACCGACATAGTGCAAGGCCCCGCTAGTTAACCTAGATCGTGCAAGTGTCCGCTAGTTAGCCTATATAGACCAAGTGCCCACTAGTTAACCTATATACCAAGTACCCGCTATGTAACCTAGATAGTCCAAGGGCACGCTAGTTAACCTACATAGTACAAGTGCCCGCTAGGCAACCTAGATAGTCCAAGTGCCCGCTAAAGAACCTACATAGTCCAAGTGCACGCTAGTTAACCTAGATAGTCCAAGTGCCCGCTATTTAACCTAGATAGTCCAAGTGCCTGCTAGGTAACCTACATAGTGCAAGTGTCTGCTAGTTAACCTACATATTCCAAGTTCCCGCTAGTTAACATAGATAGTCCAAGTGCCGGCTAGGGAACGTACATAGTCCAAGTGCCCGCTAGTTAACCTAGATAGTTCAAGTACCCACAAGGTAACCTAGATAGTCCAAGGGCCCCCTAGTTAGCCAACTTAGTCCAAGTGCCCGCTAGGTAACCTAGATAGTCCAAGTGCCTTTTCGGTAACCTAATAGTCCAAGTGGCCTTTAGGGAACCTAGATAGTCCAAGGGCCCGCAAGTAAACCTACATAGTCCATGGGCCCGCTAGTTAACCTAAATATTCCAAGTGCCCGCTAGTTAACCTACATAATCTAAGTGCCCGTTAGCTAACCTAGATTGTCCAAGGGCCCGCTAGTTGACCTACATAGTCCAAGGGCCAGCTAGTTATCCTAGATAGTACAAGTGACCTCTAGGGAACCTCAATAGTCCAAGTGCATGTTAGCTTACCTAGATAGTCCAAGTGGCGGCTAGGTAACCTACATAGTCCAAGTGCCCGATAGGGAACCTACATAATCCAAGTGCCCGCTAGGGAACCTACATAGTCCAAGGGCCTGCTCGGCAACCTACATAGTCCAAGTGCCCGTTAGTTAACCTAGATAGTCCAAGTGCCCGCTAGGTAACCTAGATAGTCCAACAGCCCGGTAGGTAACCTACATACTCCAAGTACCCGCTAGTTAACGTAGGTAGTTCAAGTGCCTGCTAGGTAACCTAGATAGTCCAAGTGCCCGCTAGGTAACCTACAAAGTCTAAGTGCCCGCTAAGTAATCTGTATAGTCCAAATAACCGCTAGGGAGCCTACATAGTCCAAATGGCCGCTAGGTAACCTAGATAGTCTAAGGGCCCGCTAGGTAACCTACATAGTCCTAGTGTCCCCTAGTTAACCTACATTTTCCAAGTGCCCGATAGGGAACCTACATAGTCCAAGTGCGCGCTAGGTAACCTACATAGTCCAAATGCCCTCTAGTTAACCTACATAGTCCAAGTGCCCGATAGGGAACCTACATAATCGAAGTGCCCGCTAGTTGACCTACATAGTCCAAGTGCCCGCTAGGTAACCTAGATTATCCCCGTGCCCGCTAGGGAACCTTCATAGTACTAGTGCCAGCTAGGTAACCTAGAGAGTCCAAGTGCCCGCTTGTTAACCTAGATAGTCCTAGTGCCCATGAGGGGATGTACTTAGTCCAAGTGCCTGTTAGCTAACCTAGATAGTCTAAGTGCCCGCTAGTTAACATTGATCATCCAAGTGCCCGCTAGTTAACCTAGATAGTCCAAGTGCTCGCTAGTTAACCTACATAGTACAAGGGCTCGCTAGTTGACCAAGATAGTCCAAGTGCCCGCTAGGTAACTTAAGTAGACCAAATGTCCGATAGGGTTCCTACATAGTCCAAGTGCCCGCTAGGTAACCTACATAGTCCAAGTGCCCGTTAGTTAACCTAGATGGTCCAAGTGCCCGGTAGGAAACCTACATAGTCAAAGGGCCCGGTAGGTAACCTAGATAGTCCAAGTGCCCGCTAGGTAATATAGAGTCCAAGTGCTCGCTAGTTAACCTACATAATCCAAGTGCCCGCTATGCAACCTAGATAGTCAAAGTGCCCGTTAGGTTACCTAGATAGTCCAAGTGCCCGCTAGGTAACCTACATTGTCCAAGTTCCGGCTAGGTAAGCTAGATACTCAAAGTGCCCGTTACCTAACCTAAATAGTCCAAGTGCCCGCTAAGCAACCTACATAGTCCAAGTGCCCATTCGGTAACCTAGAAGTTCAAGTGCCCGCTAGGTAACCTAGACAGTCCAAGTGCCCGCTAGGTTACCTGCATATTCCAAGTGCCCTTTCATTAACCTAGATAGTCCAAGTGCCCACTAGGTAACCTACATAGTCCAAGTGCCCGCTAGGTAACCTATATGGTCCAAGTGCCCGCTAGGTAACCTAGATAGTCCAAGGACCCGCTAGTTAACCTACATAGTCCAAGGGCTCACTTGTTAACTTTGATAGTCCAAGTGCCCACTAGTTAACCTAGATCGTCCAAGTGCCCGCTAGTTAACCTAGATAGTCCTAGTGCCCGTTAGTTAACCTAGAGTGTCCAAGTGCCCACTCAGGGACGTACTTAGTCCAAGTGCCCGTTAGCTAACCTAGATAGTCCAATTGCCCGCTAGTTAACATTGATCATCCAAGTGCCCACTAGTTAACCTAGATAGTCCAAGTGCACTCTAGTTAACCTAGATAGTCCAAGTGCCCTCTAGTTAACCTAGATCGTCCTAGTGCCCGCTAAGAAACGTTGACATCCAAGTGCCCGTTAAGTAACCTAGATAGTCCAAGGGCCCGCTAGGTAACCTAGATAGTCCAAGTTCCCGTTACCTAAACTAGATAGTCGCATTGCCCGCTATGCAACATACATAGTCCAAGTGCCCGCACGTTAACCTAGAAGTCCAAGTGCCCTCTAGGTAACCTAGACTGTCCAAGTGCCCGCTAGTTTACCTACACAGTCCAAGTGCCCGCAAGGTAACCTACATAGTTCAAGGGCCCGCTAGTTAACCTACATAGTCCAAGTGCCCGGTAGTTAACTTAAATAGTTCACGTGTCCATAGGGAACATACATAGTCCAAGTGCCCGCTAGGGAACATACATAGTCCAAGTGCCCGCTAGGGAATCTACATAGTCCAAAGGCCCGCTAGTTAATGTAGATAGTCCAAGTTCCGCTAGTTAATCTACATAGTTCAAGGGCCCGCTAGTTAACCTACATATTCCAAGTACCCGCCTGTTAACCTAGATCGTCCAAGTGTCCGCAAGTTAACCTACATAGTACAAGTACACCCTAGGGAATATAGTTAGTCCAAGTACCCGCTCTGGAACCTATATAGTCCAAGTGCCTGCTAGGGAACCTACATAGTCCAAGTGCCCGTTAAGGAACCTACATAGTCCAGGTGCACGCTAGTTAGCCTAGATAGTCCAAGTGCCGCTAGGTAACCTACATAGTGCAAGTGTCCGCTAGTTAACCTACATATTCCAAGTGCCCGCTAGTTAACATAGATAGTCCAAGTGCCGGCTAGGGAACGTACATAGTCCAAGTGCCCACTAGTTAACCTAGATAGTTCAAGTACCTGCTAGGTAACCTAGATAGTCCAAGGGCCCCCTAGTTAGCCTACATAATCCAAGTGCCCGCTAGGTAACCTAGATAGTCCAAGTGCCTTTTCGCTAACCTAGATAGTCCAAGTGCCCTTTAGGGAACCTAGATAGTCCAAGAGCCCGCAAGTAAACCTACATAGTCCATGGGCCCGCTAGTTAACCTACATATTCCAAGTGCCCGCTAGTTAACCTACATAATCTAAGTGCCCGTTAGCTAACCTAGATTGTCCAAGGGCCTGCTAGTTGACCTACATAGTCCAAGGGCCAGCTAGGTATCCTAGATAGTACAAGTGCCCTCTAGGGAACCTCAGTAGTCCAAGTGCCTGTTAGCTAACCGAGATAGTCCAAGTGGCGGCTAGGTAACCTACATAGTCCAAGTGCCCGATAGGGAACCTACATAATCCAAGTGCCCGCTAGGGAACCTACATAGTCCAAGGGCCTGCTAGGCAACCTACATAGTCCAAGTGCCCGTTAGTTAACCTAGATAGTCCAAGTGCCCGCTAGGTAACCTAGATAGTCCAACAGCCCGGTAGGTAACCTACATACTCCAAGTACCCGCTAGGTAACGTAGATAGTTCAAGTGCCTGCTAGGTAACCTAGATAGTCCAAGTGCCCGCTAGGTAACCTACAAAGTCTAAGTGCCCGCTAAGTAATCTATATAGTCCAAATAACTGCTAGGGAGCCTACATAGTCCAAATGGCCGCTAGGTAACCTAGATAGTCTAAGGGCCCGCTAGGTAACCTACATAGTCCTAGTGTCCCCTAGTTAACCTACATTTTCCAAATGCCCGATAGGGAACCTACATATTCCAAGTGCCCGCTAGGTAACCTACATAGTCCAAATGCCCTCCAGTTAACCTACATAGTCTAAGTGCCAGATAGGGAACCTACATAATCCAAGTGCCCGCTAGTTGACCTACATAGTCCAAGTGCCCGCTAGGTAACCTAGATTTTCCTAGTGCCCGCTAGGGAACCTTAATACTCCTAGTGCCAGCTAGGTAACCTAGATAGTCCAAGTGCACGCTTGTTAACCTAGATAGTCCTAGTGCCCACTAGGGGACGTACTTAGTCCAAGTGCCT
This sequence comes from Tenrec ecaudatus, assembly GCF_050624435.1. NCBI lineage: Eukaryota > Metazoa > Chordata > Mammalia > Afrosoricida > Tenrecidae > Tenrec > Tenrec ecaudatus. The sequence continues at coordinate 2,999,275 of NW_027457610.1, read as the reverse complement.
GTTAGCTAACCTAGATAGTCTAAGTGCCCGCTAGTTAACATTGATCATCCAAGTGCCCGCTAGTTAACCTAGATAATCCAAGAGCTCGCTAGTTAACCTACATAGTACAAGGGCTCGCTAGTTGTCCTAGATAGTCCAAGTGGCCGCTAGTTAACGTAGATAGTCCAAGTGCCCGCTAGATAACCTAAGTAGTCCAAATGACCGATAGGGATGCTACATAGTCCAAGTGCCCGCTAGGTAACCTACATAGTCCAAGTGCCCGTTAGGTAACCTAGATAGTCCAAGTTCCCGCTAGGTAACTTACATTGTCCAAGTTCTGGCTAGGTAAGCTAGATACTCAAAGTGCCCGTTACCTAACCTAAATAGTCCACGTGCCCGCTAAGCAACCTACATAGTCCAAGTGCCCATTCGTTAACCTAGAAGTTCAAGTGCTCGCTAGGTAACCTAGACAGTCCAAGTGCCCGCTAGGTTACCTGCATATTCCAAGTGCCCGTTCGTTAACCTAGATAGTCCAAGTGCCCACTAGGTAACCTACATAGTCCAAGTGCCCGCTAGGTAACCTATATAGTCCAAGTGCCCGCTAGGAAACCTAGATAGTCCAAGGGCCCGCTAGTTAACTTACATAGTCCAAGGGCTCACCTGTTAACTTTGATAGTCCAAGTGCCCGCTAGTTAACCTAGATCGTCCAAGTGCCCGCTAGTTAACTTAGATAGTCCTAGTGCCCGTTAGTTAACCTAGAGTGTCCAAGTGCCCACTCAGGGACGTACTTAGTCCAAGTGCCCGTTAGCTAACCTAGATAGTCCAATTGCCCGCTAGTTAACACTGATCATCAAAGTGCCCACTAGTTAACCTAGATAGTCCAAGTGCACTCTAGTTAACCTAGATAGTCCAAGTGCCCTCTAGTTAACCTAGATCGTCCTAGTGCCCGCTAAGAAACGTTGACATCCAAGCGCCCGTTAAGTAACCTAGATAGTCCAAGTGCCCGCTAGGTAACCTAGATAGTCCAAGTTCCCGTTACCTAAACTAGATAGTCCCATTGCCCGCTATGCAACATACATAGTCCCAGTGCCCGCACTTTAACCTAGAAGTCCAAGTGCCCGCTAGGTAACCTAGACTGTACAAGTGCCCGCTAGTTTACCTACATAGTCCAAGTGCCCGCAAGGTAACCTACATAGTCCAAGGGCACGCTAGTTAACCTACATAGTCCAAGTACCCGGTAGTTTACTTACATAGTGTCCATAGGGAACATACATAGTCCAAGTGCCCGCAAGGGAACATACACAGTCCAAGTGCCCGCTAGGGAATCTACATAGTCCAAAGGCCCGCTAGTTAATGTAGATAGTCCAAGTTCCGCTAGTTAATCTACATAGTTCAAGGGCCCGCTAGTTAACCTACATAGTCCAAGTGCCCGCTAGGGAATCTAGTTAGTCCAAGTGCCCGCTCTGGAACCTACATAGTCCAAGTGCCTGCTAGGGAACCTACATAGTCCAAGTGCCCGCTAAGGAACCTACATAGTCCAAGTGCACGCTAGTTAACCTAGATAGTCCAAGTGCCCGCTATTTAACCTAGATAGTCCAAGTGCCTGCTAGGTAACCTACATAGTGCATGTGTCCGCTAGTTAACCTACATATTCCAAGTGCCCGCTAGTTAACATAGATAGTCCAAGTGCCGGCTAGGGAACGTACATAGTCCAAGTGCCCGCTAGTTAACCTAGATAGTTCAAGTACCCGCTAGGTAACCTAGATAATCCAAGCGCCCCCTAGTTAGCCTATATAGTCCAAGTGCCCGCTAGGTAACCTAGATAGTCCTAGTGCCTTTTCGCTAACCTAGATAGTCCAAGTGCCCTTTAGGGAACCTAGATAGTCCAAGGGCCCGCAAGTAAACCTACATAGTATAAGGGCCCGCAAGTTAACCTACATATTCCAAGTGCCCGCTAGTTAACCTACATAATTTAAGTGCCCGTTAGCTAACCTAGATTGTCCAAGGGCCCGCTAGTTGACCTATATAGTCCAAGGGCCAGCTAGGTATCCTAGATAGTAAAAGTGCCCTCTAGGGAACCTCAATAGTCCAACTGCCTGTTAGCTAACCTAGATAGTCCAAGTGGCGGCTAGGTAACCTACATAGTCCAAGTGCCCGATAGGGAACCTACATAATCCAAGTGCCCGCTAGGGAACCTACATAGTCCAAGGGCCTGCTAGGCAACCTACATAGTCCAAGTGCCCGTTAGTTAACCTAGATAGTCCAAGTGCCCGCTAGGTAACCTAGATAGTCCAACAGCCCGGTAGGTAACCTACATACTCCAAGTACCCGCTAGTTAACTTAGATAGTTCAAGTGCCTGCTAGGTAACCTAGATAGTCCAAGTGCACGCTAGCTAACCTACATAGTCCAAGGGCCCGCTAGTTAACCTACGTAGTCCAAGGTCCGCTAGTTAACCTAGATAGTCCAAGTGCTCGCTAGTTAACCTACATAGTACAAGGGCCCGCTAGTTGACCTAGATAGTCCAATTGCCCGCTAGGTAACCTAAGTAGTCCAAATATCCGATAGGGATCCTAGATAATCCAAGTGCCCGCTAGGTAACCTACATAGTCCAAGTGCCCGTTAGTTAACCTAGATAGTCCAAGTGCTCGCTAGTTAACCTACATAATCCAAGTGCCCGCTATGCAACCTAGATAGTCAAAGTGCCCGTTAGGTAACCTAGATTGCCCAAGTGCCTGCTAGTTAACCTAGATAGTCCTAGTGCCCATTAGTAACCTAGAGTGTCCAAGTGCCCACTAGGGGACGTACTTAGTCCAAGTGCCTGTTAGCTAACCTAGATAGTCCAAGTGCCCGCTAGTTAACATTGATCATCCAAGTGCCCGCTAGTTAACCTAGATAGTCCAAGTGCACGCTAGTTAACCTAGATAGTCCAAGTGCCCTCTAGTTAACCTAGATCGTCCAAGTGCCCGCTAACAAACCTAGACATCCAAGTGCCCGTTAAGTAACCTAGATAGTCCAAGTGCCCGCTAGGTAACCTACATAGTCCAAGTTCCCGCTAGGTAACCTAGATAGTCCAAGTGCCCGTTACCAAACTAGATAGTCCCATTGCCCGATATGCAACATACATATTCCAAGTGCCCGTTCGTTAACCTAGAAGTTCAAGTGCCCGCTAGGTTACCTAGACTGTCCAAGTGCCCGCTAGGTTACCTACAGAGTCCAAGTGCCCGCTAGGGAACATACATTGTCCAAGTGCCCGCTAGGGAATCTACATAGTCCAAGGGCCCGCTAGTTATTGTAGATAGTCCAAGTTCTGCTAGTTAATCTACATAATTCAAGGGCCCGCTAGTTAACCTACATAGTCCAAGTACCCGCTAGTTAACCTAGATCGTCCAAGTGTAAGCTAGTTAACCTACATAGTACGAGTGACTGCTAGGGAATCTAGTTAGTCCAAGTGCCCGCTCTGAAACCTACATAGTCCAAGTGCCTGCTAGGGAACCTACATAGTCCAAGTGCCCGCTAGGGAATCTACATAGTCCAAGGGCCCGCTAGTTAACGTAGATAGTCCAAGTGCCGCTAGTTAATCTACATAGTCCAGGGGCCCACTAGTTAACCTACATCATCCAAGGGCCAGCTAGTTAACCTACATAGTCCAAGTGCCCGCTAGATAACCTACATAGTCAAAGTGCCCGCTAGGTAACCTAGACAATTCAATGGACCACTAGGTTACCTACATAGTCCAAGTGCCCCTTTGTTAACCTACATAGTCCAAGTGCCCGCTAGGTAACCAATATAGTCCAAATGTCCGCTAGGGGGCCTAATATTCAAAATGCCCGCTAGAAAACCTAGATAGTCCAAGTGCTCGCTAGTTAACCTAGATAGTCCAAGAGCCCGCTAGTTAACCCAGATAGACCATGTGCCCGCTAGGGAACCTATCTAGTCCAAGTACCCGCTAGGAAACGTACATAGTCCAAGTGCCCGCTAGGTAACGTACATAGTCCAAGTGCCCGCTAGGTAACGTAGGTAGTCCAAGTGCCCGCTAGGGAACGTATATAGTCCAAGTGCCCGCTAGGTAACCTACATAGTCCAAATGCCCGCTAGTTAACCTACATAGTCCAAGTGCCCGATAGGGAACCTACATAATCCAAGTGCCCGCTAGGGAACCTACATAGTCCAAGTGCCCGTTAGGTAACCTAGATAGTCCATATGCCCGCTAGGGAACCCACATACTCCAAGTGCCCGCTAGAGAACTTACATAATCCAAGGGCCCGCTAGGGAACCTAAATAGTCCAAGTGCCCGTTAGTTAACCTAGATAGTCCAAGTGCCCGCTAGGTAAACTACAATATCTAAGTGCCCTCTAGGTAATCTATATAGTCCAAATGACCGCTAGGGAGCCTACATAGTCCAAATGCCCGCTAGGTAACCTAGGTAGTACAAGGGCCCGCTAGGAAACCTTCATAGTCCTAGTGCCCCCTAGTTAACCTACATTCTCCAAGTGCCCGATAGGGAACCTACATAGTCCAAGTGCCCGCTAGGTAAACTACATAGTCCAAGTGCCCGATAGGGAACCTACATAATCCAAGTGCCCGCTAGGGAACCTACATAGTCCAAGTGTCCGTTAGGTAACCTAGATAGTCCAAATGCCCGCCAGGAAACCCACATAGTCCAAGTGCCCGCAATGTAATTTACATAGTCCAAGGGCCCGCTAGGGAACCTACATAGTCCAAGTGCCCGTTAGTTAACCTAGATAGTCCAAGTGCCCGCTTGGTAACCTAGATAGTCCAACAACCCGCTAGGTAACCTACATACTCCAAGAACCCGCTAGGTAACGTAGATAGTTCATGTGCCAGCTAGGTAACCTAGATAGACCAAGTGCCCGCTAGGTAACCTACAAAGTCTAAGTACCCGCTAGATTATCTATACAGTCCAAATACCCGCTAGGGAATCTACATAGTCCAAGGGCCCGCTAGTTAACGTAGATAGTCCAAGTACCCGCTAGTTAACCTAGACCGCCCAAGTGCCCTCTAGGTAACCTACATAGTCCAAGGGCCCGCTAGTTAACCTACATAGTCCATGGGCCCGCTAGGTAACCTACAAAGTCTAAGGGCCCGCTAGGTTATCTATATAGTCCAAATGCCCCCTAGGGAACCTACATAGTCCAAGTGCCCGCTAGGTAACCTAGATAATCCAAGTGCCCGCTAGTTAACCTATATAGTCCAAGTGCCCGCTAGTTAACCTAGATAGTCCAAGTGCCCGTTAGTTAACCAACAGTGTCAATGGGCCCCCTAGTTAACCTACATAGTGCAAGAGTCTGCTAGTTAACCTAGATCGTGCAAGAGTCCGCTAATTAACCTACATAGTTCAAGTGCCAGTTAGCTAACCTAGATATTCCAAGGACCCGCTAGTGGACCTATATAGTCCAAGTGCTCGCTGGGTAACCTAGATAATCCAAGTGCCCGCTAGGGAACCTTCATAGTCCAAGTGCCAGCTAGGTAACCTAGATAGTCCAAGTGCCTGCTAGTTAACCTAGATAGTCCTATTGCCCGTTAGTTAACCTAGAGTGTCCAAGTGCCCACTTGGGGACGTACTTAGTCCAAGTGCCCGTTAGCTAACCTAGATAGTCCAAGTGCCCGCTAGTTAACCTAGATAGTCCAAGTGCCCGCTAGTTAACCTAGATAGTCCAAGTACACCATAGTTAACCTAGATAGCCCAAGTGCCCGCTAGGTAACCTAGACTGTCCAAGTGCCCGCTAGGTTACCTACATATTCCAAGTGCCCGCAAGGTAACCTATATAGTCCAAAGGCCCGCTAGTTAACCTACATAGTCCAAGTGCCCGGTAGTTAACTTACATAGTTCAAGTGTCCATAGGGAACATACATAGTCCAAGTGCCCGCTAGGGAACATATATAGTCCAAGTGCCCGCTAGGGAATCTACATAGTCCAAAGGCCTGCTAGTTAATGTAGATAGTCCAAGTTCCGTTAGTTAATCTACATAGTTCAAGGGCCCGCTAGTTAACCTACATAGTCCAAGTACCCGCTAGTTAACCTAGATCGTCCAAGTGTAAGCTAGTTAACCTACATAGTACAAGTGCCCGCTAGGTAACCAATATAGTACAAATGCCCGCTAGGGGCCCTAATAGTCCAATTGCCTGCTAGAAAACCTAGATAGTCCAAGTGCTCGCTAGTTAACCTAGATAATCCAATTGCCCGCTAGTTAACCCAGATAGACCAAGTGCCCGCTAGGGGACCTATCTAGTCCAAGTGCCCGCTAGGTAACGTACATAGTCCAAGTGCCCGCTAGGTAACGTAGATAGTCCAAGTGCCCGCTAGGGAACGTACATAGTCCAAGTGCCCGCTAGGTAACCTAGATAGTCCAATTGTCCGCTAGTTAACCTACATCGTCCAAGGGCCCGCTAGTTAACCTAGATAGTCCAAGTGCCCGCTAGTTAACCTACATAGTCCAAGTGCCCGCGAGGTAACCTAGACAGTTCAAGTGACCACTAGGTTACCTACATAGTCCAAGTGCCTTTTCGTTAACCTACATAGTCCAAGTGCCCGCTAGGTAACCAATATAGTCCAAATGCCCGCTAGTTAACCTAGATAGTCCAAGTGCTCGCTAGTTAACCTAGATAGTCCAAGTTCCCGCTAGTTAACCTAGATAGACCAAGTGCCTGCTAGGGAACCTATCTAGTCCAAGTACCCGCTAGGAAACGTACATAGTCCAAGTGCCCACTAGGTAATGTACATAGTCTAAGTGCCCGCTAGGTAACCTAGATAGTCCAAGGGCCTGCTATGGAACGTACATAGTCCAAGTGCCTGCTAGGTAACCTAGATAGTCCAAGTGCCTGATAGGGAACCTATATAGTCCAAGTGCCCGCTACGTAACCTACATAGTCCAAGTGCCCGCTAGGTAACCTACATAGTCCAAATGCCCACTGTTAACCTACATAATCCAAGTGCTCGATAGGGAACCTACATAATCCAAGTGCCCACTAGGGAACCTACATAGTCCAAGTGCCCGTGAGGTAACCTACATAGTCCAAATGCCATCTAGGGAACCCACATAGTCCAAATGCTCGCTAGGGAACCTACATAGTCCAAGGGCCCGCTAGGGAACCTAAATAGTCCAAGTTCCCGTTAGTTAACCTAGATAGTCCCAGTGCCCGCTTGGTAACTTAGATAATCCAACAGCCCTCTAGGTAACCTACATACTCCAAGAACCCGCTATAACGTAGATAGTTCAAGTGCCAGCAAGGTAACCTAGATAGTTCTTGTGCCGCTAGGTAACCTACAAAGTCTAAGTGCCTGCTAGGTTATCTATATAGTCCAAATGCCCGCTAGGGAATTTACACAGTCCAAGGGCCCGCTCGTTAACGTAGATAGTCCAAGTGCCGCTCGTTAATCTACATAGTCCAGGGGCCCGCTAGTTAACCTACATTGTCCAAGTACCCGCTAAAAACTTAGATAGTCCAAGTGCACGCTAGTTAACCTAGATAGTCCAAGTGCCCTCTAGTTAACTTAGATCGTCCAAGTGCCCGATAAGAAACCTACATAGTCCAAGTGCCCGTTACCTAACCTAGATAGTCCAATTGCCCGCTATGCAACATACATAGTCCAAGTGCCCGTTCGTTAACCTAGAAGTCCAAGTGCCCGCTAGGTAACCTAGATCGTCCAAGGGCCCGCTAGTTAACATACATAGTCCAAGTGCCCGGTAGTTAACTTACATAGTTCAAGTGTCCGTAGGGAACATACAGAGTCCAAGTGCCCGCTAGGAAACCTATATATTCCAAGTGCCCGCTAGGCAATCTACATAGTCCAAGGGCCCGCTAGTTAATGTAGATAGTCCAAGTGCCGCTAGTTAATCTACATAGTTCAAAGGCCCGCTAGTTAACCTACATAATCCACGTACCCGCTAGTTAACCTAGATCGTCCAAGTGTCCGCTAATAAACCTACATAGTACAAGTGCCCGCTAGGGAACCTAGATAGTCCAAGTGCCCGCTCTGGAACCTACATAGTCCAAGTGACTGCTAAGGAACCTACATAGTCCAATTGCCCGCTCTGGAACATACATAGTCAAAGTGCCCGCTATGGAATCTACATAGTCCAATGGACCGCTAGTTAACCTACATAGTCCAAGTACCCGCTAGTTAACCTAGATCGTCCAAGTGCCCACTAGGTAACCTACATAGTCCAAGGGCCCGCTAGTAAACCTACATAGTCCAAGGGCCCGCTAGTTAACCTACATCGTCCAAGGGCCCGCTAGTTAACCTACATAGTCCAAGGGCCCGCTAGTAAACCTACATCGTCCAAGGGCCCGCTAGTTAACCTAGATAGTCCAAGTGCCCGCTAGTTAAACTACATAGTGCAAGTGCCCGCTTGTTAACCTAGATAGACCAAGTGTCCGCTATGGAACCAATCTAGTCCAAGTACCCGCTAGGAAACGTACATAGTCCAAGTGCCCACTAGGTAACCTAGATAGTCCAAAGGCCTGCTAGGGAACGTACATAGTCCAGGTTCCCCCTAGGTAACCTAGATAGTCCAAGTGCTCGCTAGTTAACCAAGATAGTGCAAGTGCCCGCTAGTTAACCTATATAGACCAAGTGCCCGCTAGGGAACCTATCTAGTCCAAGTACCCGCTAGGAAACGTACATAGTCCAAGTGCCCACTAGGTAATGTACATAGTCTAAGTGCCCGCTAGGTAACCTAGATAGTCCAAGTGCCCACTAGTTAACCTACATAGTCCAGGTTCCCCCTAGGTAACCTAGATAGTCCAAGGGCCCGCTAGGTAACCTACATTGTCCTAGTGCCCCCTAGTTAACCTACATTCTCCAAGTGCCCGATAGGGAACCTACATAGTCCAAGTGCCTGCTAGGTAACCTTCATGGTCCAAATGCCCGCTAGTTAACCTACATAGTCCAAGTGCCCGATAGGGAACCTACATAATCCAAGTGCCCGCTAGGGAACCTACATAGTCCAAGTGCCCGTTAAGTAACCTAGATAGTCCAAATGCCCGCTAGGAAACCCACATTGTCGATGTGCCCGATAGGGAACCTACATAATCCAAGTGCCCGCTAGGGAACCTACATAGTCCAAGTGCCCGTTAGTTAACCTACATAGTCCAAGTGCCCGATAGGGAACCTACATAATCCAAGTGCCCGCTAGGGAACCTACATAGTCCAAGTGCCCGTTAGTTAACCTAGATAGTGCAAGTGCCCGCTAGGTAACCTACAAATTCTAAGTGCCCGCTAAGTAATCTATATAGTCCAAATAACCGCTAGGGAGCCTACATAGTCCAAGTGCCCGCTAGGTAACCTAGATAGTCTAAGGGCCCGCTAGGTAACCTACATAGTCCTAGTGCCCCCTAGTTAACCTACATTTTTCAAGTGCCCGATAGGGAACCTACATTGTCCAAGTGCCCGCTAGGCAACATATATCGTCCAAATGCCCTCTACTTAACCTACATAGTCAAGTGCCCGATACAGAACCTACAAAATCAAAGTGTCCGCTAGTTGACCTACATAGTCCAAGTGCCCGCGAGGTAATCTAGATAATCCTAGTGCCCGCTAGGGAACCTTCATAGTCCTAGTGCCAGCTAGGTAACCTAGATATTCCAAGTGCCTGCTAGTTAACCTAGATAGTCCTAGTGACCGTTACTTAACCTAGAGTGTCCAAATGCCCACTAGGGGACGTACTTAGTCCAAGTGCCTGTTAGCTAACCTAGATAGTCCAAGTGCCGCTAGTTAACATTGATCATCCAAGTGCCCGCTAGTTAACCTAGATAGTCCAAGTGCACACTAGTTTACCTACATAGTCCAAGGGCCCGCTAGTTAACCTACGTAGTCCAAGGTCCGCTAATTAACCTAGATAGTCCAAGTGCCCGCTAGGTAACCTAAGTAGTCCAAATGTCCGATAGGGATCCTACATAGTCCAAGTGCCCGCTAGGTAACCTACATACTCCATGTGCCCGATAGGGAACCTACATAATCCAAGTGCCCGCTAGGGATCCTACATAGTCCAAGGGCCCGCTAGTTAACCTACGTAGTCAAAGGTATGCTAGTTAACCTAGATAGTCCAAGTGCCCTCTAGTTAACCTAGATCGTCCAAGTGCCGCTAAGAAACCTAGACATCCAAGTGCCCGTTAAGTAACCTAGATATTACAAGTGCCCGCTAGGTAACCTACATAGTCCAAATTCTCGCTAGGTAACCTAGATAGTCCAAGTGCCCGCTAGGAAACCTACATAGTCCAAGGGCCCGCTAGGTAACCTATATATTCCAAGTGCCCACTAGGTAACCTAGAGTCCAAGTGCTCGCTAGTTAACCTACATAATCCAAGTGCCCGCTATGCAACCTAGATAGTCAAAGTGCCCCTTAGGTAACCTAGATAGTCCAAGTGCCCGCTAGGTAACTTACATTGTCCAAGTTCCCGCTAGGTAACCTACATAGTCCAAATGCCCACTGTTAACCTACATAATCCAAGTGCTCGATAGGGAACCTACATAATCCAAGTGCCCGCTAGGGAACCTACATAATCCAAGTGCCCGTGAGGTAACCTACATAGTCCAAATGCCCGCTAGGGAACCCACATAGTCCAAGTGCTCGCTTGAGAACCTACATAGTCCAAGGGCCCGCTAGGGAACCTAAATAGTCCAAGTTCCCGTTAGTTAACCTAGATAGTCCCAGTGCCCGCTTGGTAACTTAGATAATCCCACAGCCCTCTAGGTAACCTACATACTCCAAGAACCCGCTATAACGTAGATAATTCAAGTGCCAGCTAGGTAACCTAGATAATTCTTGTGCCGCTAGGTAACCTACAAAGTCTAAGTGCCTGCTAGGTTATCTATATAGTCCAAATGCCCGCTAGGGAATCTACATAGTCCAAGGGCCCGCTCGTTAACGTAGATAGTCCAAGTGCCGCTAGTTAATCTACATAGTCCAAGGGCCCGCTAATTAACCTACATAGTCCAAGTACCCGCTAAAAACCTAGATAGTCCAAGTGCACGCTAGTTAACCTAGATAGTCCAAGTGCCCTCTAGTTAACTTAGATCGTCCAAGTGCCCGATAAGAAACCTAGATAGTCCAAGTGCCCGTTACCTAACCTAGATAGTCCAATTGCCCGCTATGCAACATACATAGTCCAAGTGCCCGTTCGTTAACCTAGAAGTCCAAGTGCTCGCTAGGTAACCTAGATAGTCCAAGGGCCCGCTAGTTAACCTACATAGTCCAAGTGCCCGGTAGTTAACTTACATAGTTCAAGTGTCCGTAGGGAACATACAGAGTCCAAGTGCCCGCTAGGAAACCTACATATTCCAAGTGCCCGCTAGGCAATCTACATAGTCCAAGGGCCCGCTAGTTAATGTAGATAGTCCAAGTGCCGCTAGTTAATCTACATAGTTCAAGGGCCCGCTAGTTAACCTACATAATCCAAGTACCCGCTAGTTAACCTAGATCGTCCAAGTGTCCGCTAATAAACCTACATAGTACAAGTGCCCGCTAGGGAACCTAGATAGTCCAAGTGCCCGCTCTGGAACCTACATAGTCCAAGTGACTGCTAAGGAACCTACATAGTCCAATTGCCCGCTCTGGAACATACATAGTCCAAGTGCCCGCTATGGAATCTACATAGTCCAAGGGCCCGCTAGTTAACATAGACAGTCCAAGTGCCGCTAGTTAATCTACATAGTTCAAGTGCCCGCTAGTTAACCTATATATTCGTAGTGCCTGCTAGGTAACCTAGATAGTCCAAGTGCCCACTAGTTAACCTACATTGTCCAGGTTCCCCCTAGGTAACCTATATAGTCCAAGGGCCCGCTAGGTAACCTACATAGTCCAAATGCCCGATAGGGAACATACATAGTCCAAGTGCCCGCTAGGTAACCTACATAGTCCCAATGCCCGCTAGTTAACCTACATAGTCCAAGTGCCCGTTAGGTAACCTAGATAGTCCAAATGCCCGCTAGTGAACCCACATAGTCCAAGTGCCCACTAGGGAAATTACATAGTCCAAGGGCCCGCTAGGGAACCTACATAGTCCAAGTCCCCGTTAGTTAACCTAGATAGTCCCAGGGCCCGCTAGGTAACCAAGATAGTCCAACAGCCCGGTAGGTAACCTACATACTCCAAGTACGCGCTAGGTAACGTAGATAGTTCATGTGCCAGCTAGGAAACCTAGATAGTCCAAGTGCCCGCTAGGTAACCTACAATATCTAAGTGCCCGCTAGGTAATCTATATAGTCCAAATGACCGCTAGGGAGCCTACATAGTCCAAATGACCGCTAGGGAGCCTACATAGTCCAAATGCCCGCTAGGTAACCTAGGTAATATAAGGGCCCGCTAGGAAACCTACATAGTCCTATTGCCCGTTAGGTAACCTAGATAGTCCAAATGCCCGCCAGGAAACACACATAGTCCAAGTGCCCGCTAGGGAATTTACATAGTCCAAGGGCCCGCTAGGGAACCTACATAGTCCAAGTGCCCGTTAGTTAACCTAGATAGTCCAAGTGCCCGCTTGGTAACCTAGATAGTCCAACAGCCCGGTAGGTAACCTACATACTCCAAGAACTTGCTAGGTAACGTAGATAGTTCATGTGCCAGCTAGGTAACCTAGATAGTCCAAGTACCCGCTAGGTAACCTACAAAGTCTAAGTGCCCGCTAGATTTTCTACATAGTCCAAATGCCCGCTAGGGAATCTACATAGTCCAAGGGCCCGCTAGTTAACGTAGATAGTCCAAGTGCCGCTAGTTAATCTACATAGTCCAAGGGCCCGCTAGTTAACCTACATAGTCCAAGTTCCCGCTTGTTAACCTAGATCGTCCAAGTGCCCGCTAGGTAACCTACATAGTCCAAGGGCCCGCTAGTTAACCTACATAGTCCAAGGGCCCACTAGGTAACCTACAAAGTCTAAGGGCCGGCTAGGTTATCTATATATTCCAAATACCCCCTAGGGAACCTACATAGTCCAAGTGCCCACTAGGTAACCTAGATCGTCCAAGTGCCCGCTAGTTAACCAACAGTGTCAATGGGCCCGCTAGTTAACCTACATAGTGCAAGAGCCCGCTAGTTAACCTAGATCGTGCAAGTGTCCGCTAGTTAACCTACATAGTCCAAGTGCCATTTAGCTAACCTAGATATTCTAAGGACCCGCTAGTTGACCTATATTGTCCAAGTGCGCGCTAGGTAACCTAGATAGTCCAAGGGCCCGCTAGTTAACCTACATAGTCCAAGGGCTCACTTGTTAACTTTGATAGTCCAAGTGCCCGCTAGTTAACCTTGATTGTCCAAGCTCCCGCTAGTTAACCTAGATAATCCTAGTGCCCGTTAGTTAACCTAGAGTGTCCAAGTGCCCACTAGGGGACGTTCTTAGTCCAAATGCCCGTTAGCTGACTTAGATAGTCCAAGTGCCCGCTAGTTAAAATTGATCATCCAAGTGCCCGCTAGTTAACCTAGATAGTCCAAGTGTACGCTAGTTAACCTAGATAGTCCAAGTGCCCTCTAGTTAACCTAGATCGTCCAAGTGCCGCTAAGAAACCTAGACATCCAAGTGCCCGTTAAGTAACTTAGATAGTCCAAGTGCCCGCTAGGGAACCTACATAGTCCAAAATCCCGCTAGGTAACCTAGATAGTCCAAGTGCCCGTTACCTAACCTAGATAGTCCAATTGCCCGCTATGCAACATATATAGTCCAAGTGCTCATTCGTTAACCTAGAACTCCAAGTGCCCGCTATGCCACATACATAGTCCAAGTGCCCGCTAGGTTACCTACATAGTCCAAGTGCCCGCTAGGTAACATACATAGTCCAAGGGCCCGCTAGTTAACCTACATAGTCCAAGTGCCCGGTAGTTAACTTCCATAGTTCAAGTATCCATAGGGAACATACATAGTCCAAGTGCCCGCTAGGGAACATACATAGTCCAAGTTCCGCTAGTTAATCGACATAGTTCAAGGGCCCGCTAGTTAACCTACATAGTCCAAGTGCCTGCTAGGTAACCTAGATAGTCCAAGTGCCCACTAGTTAACCTACATTGTCCAGGTTCCCCCTAGGTAACCTAGATAGTCCAAGGGCCCGCTAGGTAACCTACATAGTCCAAATGCCCGATAGGAACCTACATAGTCCAAGTGCCCGCTAGGTATCCTACATAGTCCCAATGCTCGCTAGTTAACCTACATAGTCCAAGTGCCCGATAGGGAACCTACATAATCCAAGTGCCCGCTAGGTTACCTACATAGTCCAAGTGCCCGATAGGTAACCTACATAGTCCAAGGGCACGCTAGTTAACCTACATAGTCCAAGTGCCCGGTACTTAACTTACATAGTTCAAGTGTCCATAGGGAACATACATAGTCCAAGTGCCCGCTAGGAACATACATAGTCCAAGTTCCGCTAGTTAGTCTACATAGTTTAAGGGCTCGCTAGTTAACCTACATAGTCCAAGTACCCGCTAGTTAACCTAGATCGTCCAAGTGTCCGCTAGTTAACCTACATAGTACAAGTGCCCGCTAGGGATTCTAGTTAGTCCAAGTGCCCGTTCTGGAACCTACATAGTCCAAGTGCCTGCTAGGGAACCTACATAGTCCAAGTGCCCACGCTGGAACATACATAGTCCAAGTGCCCGCTAGGGAATCTACATTGTCCAAGGGCCCGCTAGTTAATGTCGATAGTCCAAGTGCCGCTAGTTAATCTACATACTCCAAGGGCCCGCTAGTTAACCTACATAGTCCAAGTGCCTGCTAGGTAACCTAGATAGACAAGTGCCCGCTAGGTAACCTACAATATCTAAGTGCCCTCTAGGTAATCTATATAGTCCAAATGACCGCTAGGGAGCCTACATAGTCCAATTGCCCGCTAGGTAACCTAGGTAGTACAAGGGCCCGCTAGGAAACCTACATAGTCCTAGTGCCCCCTAGTTAACCTACATTCTCCAAGTGCCCGATAGTTAACCTACATAGTCCAAGTGCCCGCTAGGTAACCTACATAGTCCAAGTGCCCGATAGGGAACCTACATAATCCAAGTGCCCGCTAGGGAACCTACATAGTCCAAGTGCCCGTTAGGTAACCTAGATAGTCCAAATGCCCGCCAGGAAACCCACATAGTCCAAGTGCCCGCTAGGGAATTTACATAGTCCAAGGGCCCTCTAGGGAACCTACATAGTCCAAGTGCCCGTTAGTTAACCTAGATAGTCCAAGTGCCCGATTGGTAACCTAGATAGTCCAACAGCCCGGTAGGTAACCTACATACTCCAAGAACCCGCTAGGTAACGTAGATAGTTCATGTGCCAGCTAGGTAACCTAGATAGACCAAGTGCCCGCTAGGTAACCTACAAAGTCTAAGTGCCCGCTAGATTATCTATATAGTCCAAATACCCGCTGGGAATCTACATAGTCCAAGGGCCCGCTAGTTAACGTAGATAGTCCAAGTAACCGCTAGTTAACCTAGATCGTCCAATTGCCGGCTAGGTAACCTACATAGTCCAAGGGCCCGCTAGTTAACCTACATAGTCCAAGGGCCCGCTAGGTAACCTACAAAGTCTAAGGACCCGCTAGGTTATCTATATAGTCCAAATGCCCCATAGGGAACCTACGTAGTCCAAGTGCCCGCTAGGTAACCTAGATAATCCAAGGGCCCCATAGTTAACCTAGATCGTCCAAGTGCCCGCTAGTTAACCAACAGTGTCAATGGGCCCGCTAGTTAACCTACATAGTCCAAGTGCCCGCTATATAACCTAGATAGTCAAAGTGCCCGTTAGGTAACCTAGATAGTCCAAGTGCCCGCTAGGTAACTTACATTGTCCAAGTTCCCGCTAGGTAACCTAGATACTCAAAGTGCCCCTTACCTAACCTAGATAGTCCAAGTGCCCGCTAAGCAACCTACATAGTTCAAGTGCCCGTTCGTTAACCTAGAAGTCCAAGTGCCCGCTAGGTAACCTAGACAGTCCAAGTGCCCGCTAGGTTACCTGCATATTCTAAGTGCCCGTTCGTTAACCTAGATAGTCCAAGTGCCCACTAGGTAACCTGCATAGTCCAAGTGCCCACTAGGTAACCTGCATAGTCCAAGTGCCCTCTAGGTAACCTATATAGTCCAAGTGCCAGCTACGTAACCTAGATGGTCCAAGTGTCCGCTAGTTAACCTAGATAGTCCTATTGCCCGTTAGTTAACCTAGTGTGTCCAAGTGCCCACTTGGGGACGTACTTAGTCCAAGTGCCCGTTAGCTAACCTAGATAGTCCAAGTGCCCGCTAGTTAACAGTGATCATCCAAGTACCCGCTAGTTAACCTAGATAGTTCAAGTACACGCTAGTTAACCTAGATAGTCCAAGTGCCCTCTAGTTAACCTAGATCGTCCATGTGCCCGCTAGTTAACCTAGATAGTCCAAGTGCCCGCTAGGTAACCTAAGTAGTCCAGATGTCCGATAGGGATCCTACATAGTCCAAGTGCCCTTTCGTTAACCTAGATAGTCCAACTGCATGCTAGGTAACCTACACTGTCCAAGTGCCCGCTAGGTTACCTACATAGTCCAAGTTCCCGCTAGGTAACCTAGATAGTCCAAGTGCCCGTTACCTAAACTAGATAGTCCCATTGCCCGCTATGCAACATACATAGTCCAAGTGCCCGTTCGTTAACCTAGAAGTCCAAGTGCCCGCTAGGTTACCTACAGAGTCCAAGTGCCAGCAAGGTAACCTACATAGTCCAAGGGCCCGCTAGTTAACCTACATAGTCCAAGTGCCCGGTAGTTAACTTACATAGTTCAAGGGTCCATAGGGAACATACATAGTCCAAGTGCCCGCTAGGGAACATACATTGTCCAAGTGCCCGCTAGGGAATCTACATAGTCCAAGGACCCGCTAATTAATGTAGATAGTCCAAGTTACGCTAGTTAATCTACATAGTTCAAGGGCCCGCTAGTTAACCTACATAGTCCAAGTACCCGCTAGTTAAACTAGATCGTCCAAGTGTAAGCTAGTTAACCTATATAGTACAAGTGCCCGCTAGGGAATCTAGTTAGTCCAAGTGCCCGCTCTGGAACCTACATAGCCCAAGTGCCTGCTAGGGAACCTATATAGTCCAAGTGCCCGCGCTGGAACATACATAGTCCAAGTTCCCCCTAGAGAATCTACATAGTTCAAGGGCCCGCTAGTTAACGTAGATAGTCCAAGTGCCGCTAGTTAATCTACATAGTCCAAGGGACCGCTAGTTAAACTACATAGTCCAAGTACCCGCTAGTTAACCTAAATCGTTCAAGTGCCCGCTAGGTAACCTAGACAATTTAAGTGTCCACTAGGTTACCTACATAGTCCAAGTGCCCGTTCGTTAACCTACATAGTCCAAGTGCCCGCAAGGTAACCAATATAGTCTAAATGCCAGCTAGGGGCCCTAATAGTCCAAATGCCCGCTAGTTAACCTAGATAGTCCAAGTGCTCGCTAGTTAACCTAGATAGTCCTAGTGCCCGCTAGTTATCGTAGATAGACCAAGTGCCCGCTAGGGAACCTATCTAGTCCAAGTACCCGCTAGGAAACGTACATAGTCCAATTGCCCGCTAGGTAACGTACATAGTCCAAGTGCCCGCTAGGTAACGTAGATAGTCCAAGTGCCCGCTAGGGAACGTACATAGTCCAAGTGTCCTCTAGGTAACCTAGATAGTCCAAGTGCCCGCTAGTTAACCTACATTGTCCAGGTTCCCCCTAGGTAACCTAGATAGTCCAAGAGCCCGCTAGGTAACCTACATAGTCCAAATGCCCTATAGGGAACCTACATAGTCCAAGTGCCCGCTTGTTAACCTACATAGTCCAAGTGCCCGAATGGGAACCTACATAATCCAAGTGCCCGCTAGGGAACCTACATAGTCCAAGTGCCCGTTCGTTAACCTAAATAATCCAAGTGCCCGCTAGGTAACTAATATAGTCCAAATGCTCGCTAGGGGCCTTAATAGTCCAAATGCCCGCTAGAAAACCTAGATAGTCCAAGTGCCCGCTAGTTAACCCAGAAAGACCAAGTGCCCGCTAGGGAACCTATCTAGTCCAAGTACCCGTTAGGAAACGTACATAGTTCAAGTGCCCGCTAGGTAACGTACATACTCCAAGTGCCCGCTAGGTAACGTAGATAGTCCAAGTGCCCGCTAGGGAACGTACATAGTCCAAGTGCCCGCTAGGGAACCTAGATAGTGCAAGTGCCCGCTAGTTAGCCTACATAGTCCAAGTGCCTGCTAGGTAACCTAGATAGTCCAAGTGCCCACTAGTTAACCTACATTGTCCAGGTTCCCCCTAGGTAACCTAGATAGTCCAAGGGCCCGCTAGGTAACCTACATAGTCCAAATGTCCGATAGGGAACCTACATAATCCAAGTACCCGCTAGGGAACCTACATAGTTCAAGTGCCCGTTAGGTAACCTACATAGTCCAAATGTACGCTAGGGAACCCACATAGTCCAAGTGCCCGCTCGGGAACTTACATAGTCCAAGGGCCCGCTAGGGAACCTACATAGTCCAAGTGCCCGTTAGTTAACCTAGATAGTCCCAGTGCCCGCTAGGTAACCTAGATAGTCCAAGTGCCCGCTAGGTAACCTAGATTGTCCAACAGCCCGGTAGGTAACCTACATACTCCAAGTACCCGCTAGGTAACGTAGATAGTTCAAGTGCCTGCTAGGTAACCTAGATAGTGCAAGTGCCCGCTAGGTAACCTACAAATTCTAAGTGCCCGCTAAGTAATCTATATAGTCCAAATAACCGCTAGGGAGCCTACATAGTCCAAGTGCCCGCTAGGTAACCTAGATAGTCTAAGGGCCCGCTGGGAACCTACATAGTCCTAGTGCCCCCTAGTTAACCTACATTTTTCAAGTGCCCGATAGGGAACCTACATAGTCCAAGTGCCCGCTAGGTAACCTATATCGTCCAAATGCCCTCTTCTTAACCTACATAGTCAAGTGCCCGATACAGAACCTACAAAATCAAAGTGTCCGCTAGTTGACCTACATAGTCCAAGTGCCCGCGAGGTAATCTAGATAATCCTAGTGCCCGCGAGGTAATCTAGATAATCCTAGTGCCCGCTAGGGAACCTTCATCGTCCTAGTGCCAGCTAGGTAACCTAGATAGTCCAAGTGCCTGCTAGTTAACCTAGATAGTCCTTGTGACCGTTACTTAACCTAGAGTGTCCAAATGCCCACTAGGGGACGTACTTAGTCCAAGTGCCTGTTAGCTAACCTAGATAGTCCGAGTGCCGCTAGTTAACATTGATCATCCAAGTGCCCGCTAGTTAACCTAGATAGTCCAAGTGCACGCTAGTTTACCTACATAGTCCAAGGGCCCGCTAGTTAACCTACGTAGTCCAAGGTCCGCTAATTAACCTAGATAGTCCAAGTGCCCGCTAGGTAACCTAAGTAGTCCAAATGTCCGATAGGGATCCTACATAGTCCAAGTGCCCGCTAGGTAACCTACATAGTCCATGTGCCCGATAGGGAACCTACATAGTCCAAATTCTCTCTAGGTAACCTAGATAGTCCAAGTGCCCGCTAGGAAACCTACATAGTCCAAGGGCCCGCTAGGTAACCTATATATTCCAAGTGCCCACTAGGTAACCTAGAGTCCAAGTGCTCGCTAGTTAACCTACATAATCCAAGTGCCCGCTATGCAACCTAGATAGTCAAAGTGCCCCTTAGGTAACCTAGATAGTCCAAGTGCCCGCTAGGTAACTTACATTGTCCAAGTTCCCGCTAGGTAACCTACATAGTCCAAATGCCCACTGTTAACCTACATAATCCAAGTGCTCGATAGGGAACCTACATAATCCAAGTGCCCGCTAGGGAACCTACATAATCCAAGTGCCCGTGAGGTAACCTACATAGTCCAAATGCCCGCTAGGGAACCCACATAGTCCAAGTGCTCGCTTGAGAACCTACATAGTCCAAGGGCCCGCTAGGGAACCTAAATAGTCCAAGTTCCCGTTAGTTAACCTAGATAGTCCCAGTGCCCGCTTGGTAACTTAGATAATCCCACAGCCCTCTAGGTAACCTACATACTCCAAGAACGCGCTATAACGTAGATAGTTCAAGTGCCAGCTAGGTAACCTAGATAGTTCTTGTGCCGCTAGGTAACCTACAAAGTCTAAGTGCCTGCTAGGTTATCTATATAGTCCAAATGCCCGCTAGGGAATCTACATAGTCCAAGGGCCCGCTAGTTAACCTACATAGTCCAAGTACCCGCTAAAAACCTAGATAGTCCAAGTGCACGCTAGTTAACCTAGATAGTCCAAGTGCCCTCTAGTTAACTTAGATCGTCCAAGTGCCCGATAAGAAACCTAGATAGTCCAAGTGCCCGTTACCTAACCTAGATAGTCCAATTGCCCGCTATGCAACATACATAGTCCAAGTGCCCGTTCGTTAACCTAGAAGTCCAAGTGCCCGCTAGGTAACCTAGATAGTCCAAGGGCCCGCTAGTTAACCTACATAGTCCAAGTGCCCGGTAGTTAACTTACATAGTTCAAGTGTCCGTAGGGAACATACAGAGTCCAAGTGCCCGCTAGGAAACCTACATATTCCAAGTGCCCGCTAGGCAATCTACATAGTCCAAGGGCCCGCTAGTTAATGTAGATAGTCCAAGTGCCGCTAGTTAATCTACATAGTCCAAGGGCCCGCTAGTTAACCTACATAATCCAAGTACCCGCTAGTTAACCTAGATCTTCCAAGTGTCCGCTAATAAACCTACATAGTACAAGTGCCCGCTAGGTAACCTAGATAGTCCTAATGCCCCCTAGTTAACCTACATTCTCCAAGTGCCCGATAGGGAACCTACATAATCCAAGTGCCCGCTAGGGAACCTACATAGTCCAAGTGCCCGTTAGGTAACCTAGATAGTCCAAATGCCCGCCAGGAAACCCACATAGTCCAAGTACCCGCTAGGGAATTTACATAATCCAAGGGCCCGTTAGTTAACCTAGATAGTCCAAGTGCCCGCTTGGTAACCTAGATAGTCCAACAGCTCGGTAGGTAACCTACATACTCCAAGAACTTGCTAGGTAACGTAGATAGTTCATGTGCCAGCTAGGTAACCTAGATAGTCCAAGTACCCGCTAGGTAACCTACAAAGTCTAAGTGCCCGCTAGATTTTCTATATAGTCCAAATGCCCGCTAGCGAATCTACATTGTCCAAGGGCCCGCTAGTAAACGTAGATAGTCCAAGTGCCGCTAGTTAATCTACATAGTCCAAGGGCCCGCTAGTTAACCTACATAGTCCAAGTACCCGCTTGTTAACCTAGATCGTCCAAGTGCCCGCTAGGTAACCTACATAGTCCAAGGGCCCGCTAGTTAACCTACATAGTCCAAGGGCCCACTAGGTAACCTACAAAGTCTAAGGGCCGGCTAGGTTATTTATATAGTCCAAATGCCCCCTAGGGAACCTACATAGTCCAAGTGCCCACTAGGTAACCTAGTTAATCCAAGTGCCCGCTAGTTAACCTATATAGTCCAAGTGCCCGCTAGTTAACCTAGATCGTCCAAGTGCCCGCTAGTTAACCAACAGTGTCAATGGGCCCGCTAGTTAACCTACATAGTGCAAGAGCCCGCTAGTTAACCTAGATCGTGCAAGTGTCCGCTAGTTAACCTACATAGTCCAAGTGCCATTTAGCTAACCTAGATATTCTAAGGACCCGCTAGTTGACCTATATAGTCCAAGTGCGCGCTAGGTAACCTAGATAGTCCAAGGGCCCGCTAGTTAACCTACATAGTCCAAGGGCTCACTTGTTAACTTTGATAGTCCAAGTGCCCGCTAGTTAACCTAGATCGTCCAAGCGCCCGCTAGTTAACCTAGATAATCCTAGTGCCCGTTAGTTAACCTAGAGTGTCCAAGTGCCCACTAGGGGACGTTCTTAGTCCAAATGCCCGTTAGCTAACTTAGATAGTCCAAGTGCCCGCTAGTTAACATTGATCATCCAAGTGCCCGCTAGTTAACCTAGATAGTCCAAGTGTACGCTAGTTAACCTAGATAGTCCAAGTGCCCTCTAGTTAACCTAGATCGTCCAAGTGCCGCTAAGAAACCTAGACATCCAAGTGCCCGTTAAGTAACCTAGATAATCCAAGTGCCCGCTAGGGAACCTACATAGTCCAAAATCCCGCTAGGTAACCTAGATAGTCCAAGTGCCCGTTACCTAACCTAGATAGTCCAATTGCCCGCTATGCAACATATATAGTCCAAGTGCTCATTCGTTAACCTAGAACTCCAAGTGCCCGCTATGCCACATACATAGTCCAAGTGCCCGCTAGGTTACCTACATAGTCCAAGTGCCCGCTAGGTAACATACATAGTCCAAGGTCCCGCTAGTTAACCAACATAGTCCAAGTGCCCGGTAGTTAACTTCCATAGTTCAAGTATCCATAGGGAACATACATAGTCCAAGTGCCCGCTAGGGAACATACATAGTCCAAGTTCCGCTAGTTAATCGACATAGTTCAAGGGCCCGCTAGTTAACCTACATAGTCCAAGTGCCTGCTAGGTAACCTAGATAGTCCAAGTGCCCACTAGTTAACCTACATTGTCCAGGTTCCCCCTAGGTAACCTAGATAGTCCAAGAGCCCGCTAGGTAACCTACATAGTCCAAATGCCCTATAGGGAACCTACATAGTCCAAGTGCCCGCTAGGTAACCTACATAGTCCAAATGCCCGCTTGTTAACCTACATAGTCCAAGTGCCCGATAGGGAACCTACATAATCCAAGTGCCCGCTAGGTTACCTACATAGTCCAAGTGCCCGATAGGTAACCTACATAGTCCAAGGGCACGCTAGTTAACCTACATAGTCCAAGTGCCCGGTACTTAACTTACATAGTTCAAGTGTCCATAGGGAACATACATAGTCCAAGTGCCCGCTAGGAACATACATAGTCCAAGTTCCGCTAGTTAGTCTACATAGTTTAAGGGCTCGCTAGTTAACCTACATAGTCCAAGTACCCGCTAGTTAACCTAGATCGTCCAAGTGTCCGCTAGTTAACCTACATAGTACAAGTGCCCGCTAGGGATTCTAGTTAGTCCAAGTGCCCGTTCTGGAACCTACATAGTCCAAGTGCCTGCTAGGGAACCTACATAGTCCAAGTGCCCACGCTGGAACATACATAGTCCAAGTGCCCGCTAGGGAATCTACATTGTCTAAGGGCCCGCTAGTTAATGTCGATAGTCCAAGTGCCGCTAGTTAATCTACATAGTCCTAGGGCCCGCTAGTTAACCTACATAGTCCAAGTGCCTGGTAGGTAACCTAGATAGACAAGTGCCCGCTAGGTAACCTACAATATCTAAGTGCCCTCTAGGTAATCTATATAGTCCAAATGACCGCTAGGGAGCCTACATAGTCCAATTGCCCGCTAGGTAACCTAGGTAGTACAAGGGCCCGCTAGGAAACCTACATAGTCCTAGTGCCCCCTAGTTAACCTACATCCTCCAAGTGCCCGATAGTTAACCTACATAGTCCAAGTGCCCGCTAGGTAACCTACATAGTCCAAGTGCCCGATAGGGAACCTACATAATCCAAGTGCCCGCTAGGGAACCTACATAGTCCAAGTGCCCGTTAGGTAACCTAGATAGTCCAAATGCCCGCCAGGAAACCCACATAGTCCAAGTGCCCGCTAGGGAATTTACATAGTCCAAGGGCCCTCTAGGGAACCTACATAGTCCAAGTGCCCGTTAGTTAACCTAGATAGTCCAAGTGCCCGCTTGGTAACCTAGATAGTCCAACAGCCCGGTAGGTAACCTACATACTCCAAGAACCCGCTAGGTAACGTAGATAGTTCATGTGCCAGCTAGGTAACCTAGATAGACCAAGTGCCCGCTAGGTAACCTACAAAGTCTAAGTGCCCGCTAGATTATCTATATAGTCCAAATACCCGCTGGGAATCTACATAGTCCAAGGGCCCGCTAGTTAACGTAGATAGTCCAAGTAACCGCTAGTTAACCTAGATCGTCCAATTGCCCGCTAGGTAACCTACATAGTCCAAATGCCCACTGTTAACCTACATAATCCAAGTGCTCGATAGGGAACCTACATAATCCAAGTGCCCGCTAGGGAACCTACATAATCCAAGTGCCCGTGAGGTAACCTACATAGTCCAAATGCCCGCTAGGGAACCCACATAGTCCAAGTGCTCGCTTGAGAACCTACATAGTCCAAGGGCCCGCTAGGGAACCTAAATAGTCCAAGTTCCCGTTAGTTAACCTAGATAGTCCCAGTGCCCGCTTGGTAACTTAGATAATCCCACAGCCCTCTAGGTAACCTACATACTCCAAGAACCCGCTATAACGTAGATACTTCAAGTGCCAGCTAGGTAACCTAGATAGTTCTTGTGCCGCTAGGTAACCTACAAAGTCTAAGTGCCTGCTAGGTTATCTATATAGTCCAAATGCCCGCTAGGGAATCTACATAGTCCAAGGGCCCGCTCGTTAACGTAGATAGTCCAAGTGCCGCTAGTTAATCTACATAGTCCAAGGGCCCGCTAGTTAACCTACATAGTCCAAGTACCCGCTAAAAACCTAGATAGTCCAAGTGCACGCTGTTAACCTAGATAGTCCAAGTGCCCTCTAGTTAACTTAGATCGTCCAAGTGCCCGATAAGAAACCAAGATAGTCCAAGTGCCCGTTACCTAACCTAGATAGTCCAATTGCCCGCTATGCAACATACATAGTCCAAGTGCCCGTTCGTTAACCTAGAAGTCCAAGTGCCCGCTAGGTAACCTAGATAGTCCAAGGGCCCGCTAGTTAACCTACATAGTCCAAGTGCCCGGTAGTTAACTTACATAGTTCAAGTGTCCGTAGGGAACATACAGAGTCCAAGTGCCCGCTAGGAAACCTACATATTCCAAGTGCCCGCTAGGCAATCTACATAGTCCAAGGGCCCGCTAGTTAATGTAGATAGTCCAAGTGCCGCTAGTTAATCTACATAGTTCAAGGGCCCGCTAGTTAACCTACATAATCCAAGTACCCGCTAGTTAACCTAGATCTTCCAAGTGTCCGCTAATAAACCTACATAGTACAAGTGCCCGCTAGGTAACCTAGATAGTCCAAGTGCCCGCTCTGGAACCTACATAGTCCAAGTGACTGCTAAGGAACCTACATAGTCCAATTGCCCGCTCTGGAACATACATAGTCCAAGTGCCCGCTATGGAATCTACATAGTCCAAGGGCCCGCTAGTTAACGTAGACAGTCCAAGTGCCGCTAGTTAATCTACATAGTTCAAGTGCCCGCTAGTTAACCTATATATTCCTAGTGCCTGCTAGGTAACCTAGATAGTCCAAGTGCCCACTAGTTAACCTACATTGTCCAGGTTCCCCCTAGGTAACCTATATAGTCCAAGGGCCCGCTAGGTAACCTACATAGTCCAAATGCCCGATAGGGAACATACATAGTCCAAGTGCCCGCTAGGTAACCTACATAGTCCCAATGCCCGCTAGTTAACCTACACAGTCCAAGTGCCCGTTAGGTAACCTAGATAGTCCAAATGCCCGCTAGTGAACCCACATAGTCCAAGTGCCCGCTGGGAACTTACATAGTCCAAGGGCCCGCTAGGGAACCTACATAGTCCAAGTCCCCGTTAGTTAACCTAGATAGTCCCAGTGCCCGCTAGGTAACCAAGATAGTCCAACAGCCCGGTAGGTAACCTACATACTCCAAGTACGCGCTAGGTAACGTAGATAGTTCATGTGCCAGCTAGGAAACCTAGATAGTCCAAGTGCCCGCTAGGTAACCTACAATATCTAAGTGCCCGCTAGGTAATCTATATAGTCCAAATGACCGCTAGGGAGCCTACATAGTCCAAATGACCGCTAGGGAGCCTACATAGTCCAAATGCCCGCTAGGTAACCTAGGTAGTATAAGGGCCCGCTAGGAAACCTACATAGTCCTAGTGCCCCCTAGTTAACCTACATTCTCCAAGTGCCCGATAGGGAACCTACATAATCCAAGTGCCGCTAGGGATCCTACATAGTCCAAGTGCCCGTTAGGTAACCTAGATAGTCCAAATGCCCGCCAGGAAACCCACATAGTCCAATTACCTGCTAGGGAATTTACATAGTCCAAGGGCCCGCTAGGGAACCTACATAGTCCAAGTGCCCGTTAGTTAACCTAGATAGTCCAAGTGCCCGCTTGGTAACCTAGATAGTACAACAGCCCGGTAGGTAACCTACATACTCCAAGAACTTGCTAGGTAACGTAGATAGTTCATGTGCCAGCTAGGTAACCTAGATAGTCCACGTACCCTCTAGGTAACCTACAAAGTCTAAGTGCCCGCTAGATTTTCTATATAGTCCAAATGCCCGCTAGCGAATCTACATAGTCCAAGGGCCCGCTAGTTAACGTAGATAGTCCAAGTGCCGCTAGTTAATCTACATAGTCCAAGGGCCCGCTAGTTAACCTACATAGTCCAAGTACCCGCTTGTTAACCTAGATCGTCCAAGTGCCCGCTAGGTAACCTACATAGTCCAAGGGCCCGCTAGTTAACCTAGATAGTCCAAGTGCCGCTAAGAAACCTAGACATCCAAGTGCCCGTTAAGTAACCTAGATAGTCCAAGTGCCCGCTAGGGAACCTACATAGTCCAAAATCCCGCTAGGTAACCTAGATAGTCCAAGTGCCCGTTACCTAACCTAGATAGTCCAATTGCCCGCTATGCAACATATATAGTCCAAGTGCTCATTCGTTAACCTAGAACTCCAAGTGCCCGCTATGCCACATACATAGTCCAAGTGCCCGCTAGGTTACCTACATAGTCCAAGTGCCCGCTAGGTAACATACATAGTCCAAGGGCCCGCTAGTTAACCTACATAGTCCAAGTGCCCGGTAGTTAACTTCCATAGTTCAAGTATCCATAGGGAACATACATAGTCCAAGTGCCCGCTAGGGAACATACATAGTCCAAGTTCCGCTAGTTAATCTACATAGTTCAAGGGCCCGCTAGTTAACCTACATAGTCCAAGTGCCTGCTAGGTAACCTAGATAGTCCAAGTGCCCACTAGTTAACCTACATTGTCCAGGTTCCCCCTAGGTAACCTAGATAGTCCAAGGGCCCGCTAGGTAACCTACATAGTCCAAATGCCCGATAGGAACCTACATAGTCCAAGTGCCCGCTAGGTATCCTACATAGTCCCAATGCTCGCTAGTTAACCTACATAGTCCAAGTGCCCGATAGGGAACCTACATAATCCAAGTGCCCGCTAGGTTACCTACATAGTCCAAGTGCCTGATAGGTAACCTACATAGTCCAAGGGCACGCTAGTTAACCTACATAGTCCAAGTGCCCGGTACTTAACTTACATAGTTCAAGTGTCCATAGGGAACATACATAGTCCAAGTGCCCGCTAGGAACATACATAGTCCAAGTTCCGCTAGTTAGTCTACATAGTTTAAGGGCTCGCTAGTTAACCTACATAGTCCAAGTACCCGCTAGTTAACCTAGATCGTCCAAGTGTCCGCTAGTTAACCTACATAGTACAAGTGCCCGCTAGGGATTCTAGTTAGTCCAAGTGCCCGTTCTGGAACCTACATAGTCCAAGTGCCTGCTAGGGAACCTACATAGTCCAAGTGCCCACGCTGGAACATACATAGTCCAAGTGCCCGCTAGGGAATCTACATTGTCCAAGGGCCCGCTAGTTAATGTCGATAGTCCAAGTGCCGCTAGTTAATCTACATAGTCCAAGGGCCCGCTAGTTAACCTACATAGTCCAAGTGCCTGCTAGGTAACCTAGATAGACAAGTGCCCGCTAGGTAACCTACAATATCTAAGTGCCCTCTAGGTAATCTATATAGTCCAAATGACCGCTAGGGAGCCTACATAGTCCAATTGCCCGCTAGGTAACCTAGGTAGTAAAAGGGCCCGCTAGGAAACCTACATAGTCCTAGTGCCCCCTAGTTAACCTACATCCTCCAAGTGCCCGATAGTTAACCTACATAGTCCAAGTGCCCGCTAGGTAACCTACATTGTCCAAGTGCCCGCTAGGGAACCTACATAGTCCAAGTGCCCGTTAGGTAACCTAGATAGTCCAAATGCCCGCCAGGAAACCCACATAGTCCAAGTGCCCGCTAGGGAATTTACATAGTCCAAGGGCCCTCTAGGGAACCTACATAGTCCAAGTGCCCGTTAGTTAACCTTGATAGTCCAAGTGCCCGCTTGGTAACCTAGATAGTCCAACAGCCCGGTAGGTAACCTACATACTCCAAGAACCCGCTAGGTAACGTAGATAGTTCATGTGCCAGCTAGGTAACCTAGATAGACCAAGTGCCCGCTAGGTAACCTACAAAGTCTAAGTGCCCGCTAGATTATCTATATAGTCCAAATACCCGCTGGGAATCTACATAGTCCAAGGGCCCGCTAGTTAACGTAGATAGTCCAAGTAACCGCTAGTTAACCTAGATCGTCCAATTGCCCGCTAGGTAACCTACATAGTCCAAATGCCCACTGTTAACCTACATAGTCCAAGTGCTCGATAGGGAACCTACATAATCCAAGTGCCCGCTAGGGAACCTACATAATCCAAGTGCCCGTGAGGTAACCTACATAGTCCAAATGCCCGCTAGGGAACCCACATAGTCCAAGTGCTCGCTTGAGAACCTACATAGTCCAAGGGCCCGCTAGGGAACCTAAATAGTCCAAGTTCCCGTTAGTTAACCTAGATAGTCCCAGTGCCCGCTTGGTAACTTAGATAATCCCACAGCCCTCTAGGTAACCTACATACTCCAAGAACGTGCTATAACGTAGATAGTTCAAGTGCCAGCTAGGTAACCTAGATAGTTCTTGTGCCGCTAGGTAACCTACAAAGTCTAAGTGCCTGCTAGGTTATCTATATAGTCCAAATGCCCGCTAGGGAATCTACATAGTCCAAGGGCCCGCTCGTTAACGTAGATAGTCCAAGTGCCGCTAGTTAATCTACATAGTCCAAGGGCCCGCTAGTTAACCTACATAGTCCAAGTACCCGCTAAAAACCTAGATAGTCCAAGTGCACGCTAGTTAACCTAGATAGTCCAAGTGCCCTCTAGTTAACTTAGATCGTCCAAGTGCCCGATAAGAAACCTAGATAGTCCAAGTGCCCGTTACCTAACCTAGATAGTCCAATTGCCCGCTATGCAACATACATAGTCCAAGTGCCCGTTCGTTAACCTAGAAGTCCAAGTGCCCGCTAGGTAACCTAGATAGTCCAAGGGCCCGCTAGTTAACCTACATAGTCCAAGTGCCCGGTAGTTAACTTACATAGTTCAAGTGTCCGTAGGGAACATA
Source organism: Tenrec ecaudatus (assembly GCF_050624435.1). Lineage (NCBI taxonomy): Eukaryota > Metazoa > Chordata > Mammalia > Afrosoricida > Tenrecidae > Tenrec > Tenrec ecaudatus. The sequence goes on along the minus strand of NW_027457610.1, from coordinate 2,970,072 downwards.
CAGAGTCCAAGTGCCCGCTAGGAAACCTACATATTCCAAGTGCCCGCTAGGCAATCTACATAGTCCAAGGGCCCGCTAGTTAATGTAGATAGTCCAAGTGCCGCTAGTTAATCTACATAGTCCAAGGGCCCGCTAGTTAACCTACATAATCCAAGTACCCGCTAGTTAACCTAGATCTTCCAAGTGTCCGCTAATAAACCTACATAGTACAAGTGCCCGCTAGGTAACCTAGATAGTCCAAGTGCCCGCTGTGGAACCTACATAGTCCAAGTGACTGCTAAGGAACCTACATAGTCCAATTGCCCGCTCTGGAACATACATAGTCCAAGTGCCCGCTATGGAATCTACATAGTCCAAGGGCCCGCTAGTTAACGTAGACAGTCCAAGTGCCGCTAGTTAATCTACATAGTTCAAGTGCCCGCTAGTTAACCTATATATTCCTAGTGCCTGCTAGGTAACCTAGATAGTCCAAGTGCCCACTAGTTAACCTACATTGTCCAGGTTCCCCCTAGGTAACCTATATAGTCCAAGGGCCCGCTAGGTAACCTACATAGTCCAAATGCCCGATAGGGAACATACATAGTCCAAGTGCCCGCTAGGTAACCTACATAGTCCCAATGCCCGCTAGTTAACCTACACAGTCCAGGTGCCCGTTAGGTAACCTACATAGTCCAAATGCCCGCTAGTGAACCCACATAGTCCAAGTGCCCGCTAGGGAACTTACATAGTCCAAGGGCCCGCTAGGGAACCTACATAGTCCAAGTCCCCGTTAGTTAACCTAGATAGTCCCAGTGCCCGCTAGGTAACCAAGATAGTCCAACAGCCCGGTAGGTAACCTACATACTCCAAGTATGCGCTAGGTAACGTAGATAGTTCATGTGCCAGCTAGGAAACCTAGATAGTCCAAGTGCCCGCTAGGTAACCTACAATATCTAAGTGCCCGCTAGGTAATCTATATAGTCCAAATGACCGCTAGGGAGCCTACATAGTCCAAATGACCGCTAGGGAGCCTACATAGTCCAAATGCCCGCTAGGTAACCTAGGTAGTATAAGGGCCCGCTAGGAAACCTACATAGTCCTAGTGCCCCCTAGTTAACCTACATTCTCCAAGTGCCCGATAGGGAACCTACATAATCCAAGTGCCCGCTAGGGAACCTACATAGTCCAAGTGCCCGTTAGGTAACCTAGATAGTCCAAATGCCCGCCAGGATACCCACATAGTCCAAGTACCCGCTAGGGAATTTACATAGTCCAAGGGCCCGCTAGGGAACCTACATAGTCCAAGTGCCCGTTAGTTAACCTAGATAGTCCAAGTGCCTGCTTGGTAACCTAGATAGTCCAACAGCCCGGTAGGTAACCTACATACTCCAAGAACTTGCTAGGTAACGTAGATAGTTCATGTGCCAGCTAGGTAACCTAGATAGTCCAAGTACCCGCTAGGTAACCTACAAAGTCTAAGTGCCCGCTAGATTTTCTATATAGTCCAAATGCCCGCTAGCGAATCTACATAGTCCAAGGGCCCGCTAGTTAACGTAGATAGTCCAAGTGCCGCTAGTTAATCTACATAGTCCAAGGGCCCGCTAGTTAACCTACATAGTCCAAGTACCCGCTTGTTAACCTAGATCGTCCAAGTGCCCGCTAGGTAACCTACATAGTCCAAGGGCCCGCTAGTTAACCTACATAGTCCAAGGGCCCACTAGGTAACCTACAAAGTCTAAGGGCCGGCTAGGTTATCTATATAGTCCAAATGCCCCCTAGGGAACCTACATAGTCCAAGTGCCCACTAGGTAACCTAGTTAATCCAAGTGCCCGCTAGTTAACCTATATAGTCCAAGTGCCCGCTAGTTAACCTAGATCGTCCAAGTGCCCGCTAGTTAACCAACAGTGTCAATGGGCCCGCTAGTTAACCTACATAGTGTAAGAGCCCGCTAGTTAACCTAGATCGTGCAAGTGTCCGCTAGTTAACCTACATAGTCCAAGTGCCATTTAGCTAACCTAGATATTCTAAGGACCCGCTAGTTGACCTATATAGTCCAAGTGCGCGCTAGGTAACCTAGATAGTCCAAGGGCCCGCTAGTTAACCTACATAGTCCAAGGGCTCACTTGTTAACTTTGATAGTCCAAGTGCCCGCTAGTTAACCTAGATCGTCCAAGCGCCCGCTAGTTAACCTAGATAATCCTAGTGCCCGTTAGTTAACCTAGAGTGTCCAAGTGCCCACTAGGGGACGTTCTTAGTCCAAATGCCCGTTAGCTAACTTAGATAGTCCAAGTGCCCGCTAGTTAACATTGATCATCCAAGTGCCCTCTAGTTAACCTAGATCGTCCAAGTGCCGCTAAGAAACCTAGACATCCAAGTGCCCGTTAAGTAACCTAGATAGTCCAAGTGCCCGCTAGGGAACCTACATAGTCCAAAATCCCGCTAGGTAACCTAGATAGTCCAAGTGCCCGTTACCTAACCTAGATAGTCCAATTGCCCGCTATGCAACATATATAGTCCAAGTGCTCATTCGTTAACCTAGAACTCCAAGTGCCCGCTATGCCACATACATAGTCCAAGTGCCCGCTAGGTTACCTACATAGTCCAAGGGCACGCTAGTTAACCTACATAGTCCAAGTGCCCGGTACTTAACTTACATAGTTCAAGTGTCCATAGGGAACATACATAGTCCAAGTGCCCGCTAGGAACATACATAGTCCAAGTTCCGCTAGTTAGTCTACATAGTTTAAGGGCTCGCTAGTTAACCTACATAGTCCAAGTACCCGCTAGTTAACCTAGATCGTCCAAGTGTCCGCTAGTTAACCTACATAGTACAAGTGCCCGCTAGGGATTCTAGTTAGTCCAAGTGCCCGTTCTGGAACCTACATAGTCCAAGTGCCTGCTAGGGAACCTACATAGTCCAAGTGCCCACGCTGGAACATACATAGTCCAAGTGCCCGCTAGGGAATCTACATTGTCTAAGGGCCCGCTAGTTAATGTCGATAGTCCAAGTGCCGCTAGTTAATCTACATAGTCCTAGGGCCCGCTAGTTAACCTACATAGTCCAAGTGCCTGGTAGGTAACCTAGATAGACAAGTGCCCGCTAGGTAACCTACAATATCTAAGTGCCCTCTAGGTAATCTATATAGTCCAAATGACCGCTAGGGAGCCTACATAGTCCAATTGCCCGCTAGGTAACCTAGGTAGTACAAGGGCCCGCTAGGAAACCTACATAGTCCTAGTGCCCCCTAGTTAACCTACATCCTCCAAGTGCCCGATAGTTAACCTACATAGTCCAAGTGCCCGCTAGGTAACCTACATAGTCCAAGTGCCCGATAGGGAACCTACATAATCCAAGTGCCCGCTAGGGAACCTACATAGTCCAAGTGCCCGTTAGGTAACCTAGATAGTCCAAATGCCCGCCAGGAAACCCACATAGTCCAAGTGCCCGCTAGGGAATTTACATAGTCCAAGGGCCCTCTAGGGAACCTACATAGTCCAAGTGCCCGTTAGTTAACCTAGATAGTCCAAGTGCCCGCTTGGTAACCTAGATAGTCCAACAGCCCGGTAGGTAACCTACATACTCCAAGAACCCGCTAGGTAACGTAGATAGTTCATGTGCCAGCTAGGTAACCTAGATAGACCAAGTGCCCGCTAGGTAACCTACAAAGTCTAAGTGCCCGCTAGATTATCTATATAGTCCAAATACCCGCTGGGAATCTACATAGTCCAAGGGCCCGCTAGTTAACGTAGATAGTCCAAGTAACCGCTAGTTAACCTAGATCGTCCAATTGCCCGCTAGGTAACCTACATAGTCCAAATGCCCACTGTTAACCTACATAATCCAAGTGCTCGATAGGGAACCTACATAATCCAAGTGCCCGCTAGGGAACCTACATAATCCAAGTGCCCGTGAGGTAACCTACATAGTCCAAATGCCCGCTAGGGAACCCACATAGTCCAAGTGCTCGCTTGAGAACCTACATAGTCCAAGGGCCCGCTAGGGAACCTAAATAGTCCAAGTTCCCGTTAGTTAACCTAGATAGTCCCAGTGCCCGCTTGGTAACTTAGATAATCCCACAGCCCTCTAGGTAACCTACATACTCCAAGAACCCGCTATAACGTAGATACTTCAAGTGCCAGCTAGGTAACCTAGATAGTTCTTGTGCCGCTAGGTAACCTACAAAGTCTAAGTGCCTGCTAGGTTATCTATATAGTCCAAATGCCCGCTAGGGAATCTACATAGTCCAAGGGCCCGCTCGTTAACGTAGATAGTCCAAGTGCCGCTAGTTAATCTACATAGTCCAAGGGCCCGCTAGTTAACCTACATAGTCCAAGTACCCGCTAAAAACCTAGATAGTCCAAGTGCACGCTGTTAACCTAGATAGTCCAAGTGCCCTCTAGTTAACTTAGATCGTCCAAGTGCCCGATAAGAAACCAAGATAGTCCAAGTGCCCGTTACCTAACCTAGATAGTCCAATTGCCCGCTATGCAACATACATAGTCCAAGTGCCCGTTCGTTAACCTAGAAGTCCAAGTGCCCGCTAGGTAACCTAGATAGTCCAAGGGCCCGCTAGTTAACCTACATAGTCCAAGTGCCCGGTAGTTAACTTACATAGTTCAAGTGTCCGTAGGGAACATACAGAGTCCAAGTGCCCGCTAGGAAACCTACATATTCCAAGTGCCCGCTAGGCAATCTACATAGTCCAAGGGCCCGCTAGTTAATGTAGATAGTCCAAGTGCCGCTAGTTAATCTACATAGTTCAAGGGCCCGCTAGTTAACCTACATAATCCAAGTACCCGCTAGTTAACCTAGATCTTCCAAGTGTCCGCTAATAAACCTACATAGTACAAGTGCCCGCTAGGTAACCTAGATAGTCCAAGTGCCCGCTCTGGAACCTACATAGTCCAAGTGACTGCTAAGGAACCTACATAGTCCAATTGCCCGCTCTGGAACATACATAGTCCAAGTGCCCGCTATGGAATCTACATAGTCCAAGGGCCCGCTAGTTAACGTAGACAGTCCAAGTGCCGCTAGTTAATCTACATAGTTCAAGTGCCCGCTAGTTAACCTATATATTCCTAGTGCCTGCTAGGTAACCTAGATAGTCCAAGTGCCCACTAGTTAACCTACATTGTCCAGGTTCCCCCTAGGTAACCTATATAGTCCAAGGGCCCGCTAGGTAACCTACATAGTCCAAATGCCCGATAGGGAACATACATAGTCCAAGTGCCCGCTAGGTAACCTACATAGTCCCAATGCCCGCTAGTTAACCTACACAGTCCAAGTGCCCGTTAGGTAACCTAGATAGTCCAAATGCCCGCTAGTGAACCCACATAGTCCAAGTGCCCGCTGGGAACTTACATAGTCCAAGGGCCCGCTAGGGAACCTACATAGTCCAAGTCCCCGTTAGTTAACCTAGATAGTCCCAGTGCCCGCTAGGTAACCAAGATAGTCCAACAGCCCGGTAGGTAACCTACATACTCCAAGTACGCGCTAGGTAACGTAGATAGTTCATGTGCCAGCTAGGAAACCTAGATAGTCCAAGTGCCCGCTAGGTAACCTACAATATCTAAGTGCCCGCTAGGTAATCTATATAGTCCAAATGACCGCTAGGGAGCCTACATAGTCCAAATGACCGCTAGGGAGCCTACATAGTCCAAATGCCCGCTAGGTAACCTAGGTAGTATAAGGGCCCGCTAGGAAACCTACATAGTCCTAGTGCCCCCTAGTTAACCTACATTCTCCAAGTGCCCGATAGGGAACCTACATAATCCAAGTGCCGCTAGGGATCCTACATAGTCCAAGTGCCCGTTAGGTAACCTAGATAGTCCAAATGCCCGCCAGGAAACCCACATAGTCCAATTACCTGCTAGGGAATTTACATAGTCCAAGGGCCCGCTAGGGAACCTACATAGTCCAAGTGCCCGTTAGTTAACCTAGATAGTCCAAGTGCCCGCTTGGTAACCTAGATAGTACAACAGCCCGGTAGGTAACCTACATACTCCAAGAACTTGCTAGGTAACGTAGATAGTTCATGTGCCAGCTAGGTAACCTAGATAGTCCACGTACCCTCTAGGTAACCTACAAAGTCTAAGTGCCCGCTAGATTTTCTATATAGTCCAAATGCCCGCTAGCGAATCTACATAGTCCAAGGGCCCGCTAGTTAACGTAGATAGTCCAAGTGCCGCTAGTTAATCTACATAGTCCAAGGGCCCGCTAGTTAACCTACATAGTCCAAGTACCCGCTTGTTAACCTAGATCGTCCAAGTGCCCGCTAGGTAACCTACATAGTCCAAGGGCCCGCTAGTTAACCTAGATAGTCCAAGTGCCGCTAAGAAACCTAGACATCCAAGTGCCCGTTAAGTAACCTAGATAGTCCAAGTGCCCGCTAGGGAACCTACATAGTCCAAAATCCCGCTAGGTAACCTAGATAGTCCAAGTGCCCGTTACCTAACCTAGATAGTCCAATTGCCCGCTATGCAACATATATAGTCCAAGTGCTCATTCGTTAACCTAGAACTCCAAGTGCCCGCTATGCCACATACATAGTCCAAGTGCCCGCTAGGTTACCTACATAGTCCAAGTGCCCGCTAGGTAACATACATAGTCCAAGGGCCCGCTAGTTAACCTACATAGTCCAAGTGCCCGGTAGTTAACTTCCATAGTTCAAGTATCCATAGGGAACATACATAGTCCAAGTGCCCGCTAGGGAACATACATAGTCCAAGTTCCGCTAGTTAATCTACATAGTTCAAGGGCCCGCTAGTTAACCTACATAGTCCAAGTGCCTGCTAGGTAACCTAGATAGTCCAAGTGCCCACTAGTTAACCTACATTGTCCAGGTTCCCCCTAGGTAACCTAGATAGTCCAAGGGCCCGCTAGGTAACCTACATAGTCCAAATGCCCGATAGGAACCTACATAGTCCAAGTGCCCGCTAGGTATCCTACATAGTCCCAATGCTCGCTAGTTAACCTACATAGTCCAAGTGCCCGATAGGGAACCTACATAATCCAAGTGCCCGCTAGGTTACCTACATAGTCCAAGTGCCTGATAGGTAACCTACATAGTCCAAGGGCACGCTAGTTAACCTACATAGTCCAAGTGCCCGGTACTTAACTTACATAGTTCAAGTGTCCATAGGGAACATACATAGTCCAAGTGCCCGCTAGGAACATACATAGTCCAAGTTCCGCTAGTTAGTCTACATAGTTTAAGGGCTCGCTAGTTAACCTACATAGTCCAAGTACCCGCTAGTTAACCTAGATCGTCCAAGTGTCCGCTAGTTAACCTACATAGTACAAGTGCCCGCTAGGGATTCTAGTTAGTCCAAGTGCCCGTTCTGGAACCTACATAGTCCAAGTGCCTGCTAGGGAACCTACATAGTCCAAGTGCCCACGCTGGAACATACATAGTCCAAGTGCCCGCTAGGGAATCTACATTGTCCAAGGGCCCGCTAGTTAATGTCGATAGTCCAAGTGCCGCTAGTTAATCTACATAGTCCAAGGGCCCGCTAGTTAACCTACATAGTCCAAGTGCCTGCTAGGTAACCTAGATAGACAAGTGCCCGCTAGGTAACCTACAATATCTAAGTGCCCTCTAGGTAATCTATATAGTCCAAATGACCGCTAGGGAGCCTACATAGTCCAATTGCCCGCTAGGTAACCTAGGTAGTAAAAGGGCCCGCTAGGAAACCTACATAGTCCTAGTGCCCCCTAGTTAACCTACATCCTCCAAGTGCCCGATAGTTAACCTACATAGTCCAAGTGCCCGCTAGGTAACCTACATTGTCCAAGTGCCCGCTAGGGAACCTACATAGTCCAAGTGCCCGTTAGGTAACCTAGATAGTCCAAATGCCCGCCAGGAAACCCACATAGTCCAAGTGCCCGCTAGGGAATTTACATAGTCCAAGGGCCCTCTAGGGAACCTACATAGTCCAAGTGCCCGTTAGTTAACCTTGATAGTCCAAGTGCCCGCTTGGTAACCTAGATAGTCCAACAGCCCGGTAGGTAACCTACATACTCCAAGAACCCGCTAGGTAACGTAGATAGTTCATGTGCCAGCTAGGTAACCTAGATAGACCAAGTGCCCGCTAGGTAACCTACAAAGTCTAAGTGCCCGCTAGATTATCTATATAGTCCAAATACCCGCTGGGAATCTACATAGTCCAAGGGCCCGCTAGTTAACGTAGATAGTCCAAGTAACCGCTAGTTAACCTAGATCGTCCAATTGCCCGCTAGGTAACCTACATAGTCCAAATGCCCACTGTTAACCTACATAGTCCAAGTGCTCGATAGGGAACCTACATAATCCAAGTGCCCGCTAGGGAACCTACATAATCCAAGTGCCCGTGAGGTAACCTACATAGTCCAAATGCCCGCTAGGGAACCCACATAGTCCAAGTGCTCGCTTGAGAACCTACATAGTCCAAGGGCCCGCTAGGGAACCTAAATAGTCCAAGTTCCCGTTAGTTAACCTAGATAGTCCCAGTGCCCGCTTGGTAACTTAGATAATCCCACAGCCCTCTAGGTAACCTACATACTCCAAGAACGTGCTATAACGTAGATAGTTCAAGTGCCAGCTAGGTAACCTAGATAGTTCTTGTGCCGCTAGGTAACCTACAAAGTCTAAGTGCCTGCTAGGTTATCTATATAGTCCAAATGCCCGCTAGGGAATCTACATAGTCCAAGGGCCCGCTCGTTAACGTAGATAGTCCAAGTGCCGCTAGTTAATCTACATAGTCCAAGGGCCCGCTAGTTAACCTACATAGTCCAAGTACCCGCTAAAAACCTAGATAGTCCAAGTGCACGCTAGTTAACCTAGATAGTCCAAGTGCCCTCTAGTTAACTTAGATCGTCCAAGTGCCCGATAAGAAACCTAGATAGTCCAAGTGCCCGTTACCTAACCTAGATAGTCCAATTGCCCGCTATGCAACATACATAGTCCAAGTGCCCGTTCGTTAACCTAGAAGTCCAAGTGCCCGCTAGGTAACCTAGATAGTCCAAGGGCCCGCTAGTTAACCTACATAGTCCAAGTGCCCGGTAGTTAACTTACATAGTTCAAGTGTCCGTAGGGAACATACAGAGTCCAAGTGCCCGCTAGGAAACCTACATATTCCAAGTGCCCGCTAGGCAATCTACATAGTCCAAGGGCCCGCTAGTTAATGTAGATAGTCCAAGTGCCGCTAGTTAATCTACATAGTCCAAGGGCCCGCTAGTTAACCTACATAATCCAAGTACCCGCTAGTTAACCTAGATCTTCCAAGTGTCCGCTAATAAACCTACATAGTACAAGTGCCCGCTAGGTAACCTAGATAGTCCAAGTGCCCGCTGTGGAACCTACATAGTCCAAGTGACTGCTAAGGAACCTACATAGTCCAATTGCCCGCTCTGGAACATACATAGTCCAAGTGCCCGCTATGGAATCTACATAGTCCAAGGGCCCGCTAGTTAACGTAGACAGTCCAAGTGCCGCTAGTTAATCTACATAGTTCAAGTGCCCGCTAGTTAACCTATATATTCCTAGTGCCTGCTAGGTAACCTAGATAGTCCAAGTGCCCACTAGTTAACCTACATTGTCCAGGTTCCCCCTAGGTAACCTATATAGTCCAAGGGCCCGCTAGGTAACCTACATAGTCCAAATGCCCGATAGGGAACATACATAGTCCAAGTGCCCGCTAGGTAACCTACATAGTCCCAATGCCCGCTAGTTAACCTACACAGTCCAGGTGCCCGTTAGGTAACCTACATAGTCCAAATGCCCGCTAGTGAACCCACATAGTCCAAGTGCCCGCTAGGGAACTTACATAGTCCAAGGGCCCGCTAGGGAACCTACATAGTCCAAGTCCCCGTTAGTTAACCTAGATAGTCCCAGTGCCCGCTAGGTAACCAAGATAGTCCAACAGCCCGGTAGGTAACCTACATACTCCAAGTATGCGCTAGGTAACGTAGATAGTTCATGTGCCAGCTAGGAAACCTAGATAGTCCAAGTGCCCGCTAGGTAACCTACAATATCTAAGTGCCCGCTAGGTAATCTATATAGTCCAAATGACCGCTAGGGAGCCTACATAGTCCAAATGACCGCTAGGGAGCCTACATAGTCCAAATGCCCGCTAGGTAACCTAGGTAGTATAAGGGCCCGCTAGGAAACCTACATAGTCCTAGTGCCCCCTAGTTAACCTACATTCTCCAAGTGCCCGATAGGGAACCTACATAATCCAAGTGCCCGCTAGGGAACCTACATAGTCCAAGTGCCCGTTAGGTAACCTAGATAGTCCAAATGCCCGCCAGGATACCCACATAGTCCAAGTACCCGCTAGGGAATTTACATAGTCCAAGGGCCCGCTAGGGAACCTACATAGTCCAAGTGCCCGTTAGTTAACCTAGATAGTCCAAGTGCCCGCTTGGTAACCTAGATAGTCCAACAGCCCGGTAGGTAACCTACATACTCCAAGAACTTGCTAGGTAACGTAGATAGTTCATGTGCCAGCTAGGTAACCTAGATAGTCCAAGTACCCGCTAGGTAACCTACAAAGTCTAAGTGCCCGCTAGATTTTCTATATAGTCCAAATGCCCGCTAGCGAATCTACATAGTCCAAGGGCCCGCTAGTTAACGTAGATAGTCCAAGTGCCGCTAGTTAATCTACATAGTCCAAGGGCCCGCTAGTTAACCTACATAGTCCAAGTACCCGCTTGTTAACCTAGATCGTCCAAGTGCCCGCTAGGTAACCTACATAGTCCAAGGGCCCGCTAGTTAACCTACATAGTCCAAGGGCCCACTAGGTAACCTACAAAGTCTAAGGGCCGGCTAGGTTATCTATATAGTCCAAATGCCCCCTAGGGAACCTACATAGTCCAAGTGCCCACTAGGTAACCTAGTTAATCCAAGTGCCCGCTAGTTAACCTATATAGTCCAAGTGCCCGCTAGTTAACCTAGATCGTCCAAGTGCCCGCTAGTTAACCAACAGTGTCAATGGGCCCGCTAGTTAACCTACATAGTGTAAGAGCCCGCTAGTTAACCTAGATCGTGCAAGTGTCCGCTAGTTAACCTACATAGTCCAAGTGCCATTTAGCTAACCTAGATATTCTAAGGACCCGCTAGTTGACCTATATAGTCCAAGTGCGCGCTAGGTAACCTAGATAGTCCAAGGGCCCGCTAGTTAACCTACATAGTCCAAGGGCTCACTTGTTAACTTTGATAGTCCAAGTGCCCGCTAGTTAACCTAGATCGTCCAAGCGCCCGCTAGTTAACCTAGATAATCCTAGTGCCCGTTAGTTAACCTAGAGTGTCCAAGTGCCCACTAGGGGACGTTCTTAGTCCAAATGCCCGTTAGCTAACTTAGATAGTCCAAGTGCCCGCTAGTTAACATTGATCATCCAAGTGCCCTCTAGTTAACCTAGATCGTCCAAGTGCCGCTAAGAAACCTAGACATCCAAGTGCCCGTTAAGTAACCTAGATAGTCCAAGTGCCCGCTAGGGAACCTACATAGTCCAAAATCCCGCTAGGTAACCTAGATAGTCCAAGTGCCCGTTACCTAACCTAGATAGTCCAATTGCCCGCTATGCAACATATATAGTCCAAGTGCTCATTCGTTAACCTAGAACTCCAAGTGCCCGCTATGCCACATACATAGTCCAAGTGCCCGCTAGGTTACCTACATAGTCCAAGTGCCCGCTAGGTAACATACATAGTCCAAGGGCCCGCTAGTTAACCTACATAGTCCAAGTGCCCGGTAGTTAACTTCCATAGTTCAAGTATCCATAGGGAACATACATAGTCCAAGTGCCCGCTAGGGAACATACATAGTCCAAGTTCCGCTAGTTAATCTACATAGTTCAAGGGCCCGCTAGTTAACCTACATAGTCCAAGTGCCTGCTAGGTAACCTAGATAGTCCAAGTGCCCACTAGTTAACCTACATTGTCCAGGTTCCCCCTAGGTAACCTAGATAGTCCAAGGGCCCGCTAGGTAACCTACATAGTCCAAATGCCCGATAGGAACCTACATAGTCCAAGTGCCCGCTAGGTATCCTACATAGTCCCAATGCTCGCTAGTTAACCTACATAGTCCAAGTGCCCGATAGGGAACCTACATAATCCAAGTGCCCGCTAGGTTACCTACATAGTCCAAGTGCCTGATAGGTAACCTACATAGTCCAAGGGCACGCTAGTTAACCTACATAGTCCAAGTGCCCGGTACTTAACTTACATAGTTCAAGTGTCCATAGGGAACATACATAGTCCAAGTGCCCGCTAGGAACATACATAGTCCAAGTTCCGCTAGTTAGTCTACATAGTTTAAGGGCTCGCTAGTTAACCTACATAGTCCAAGTACCCGCTAGTTAACCTAGATCGTCCAAGTGTCCGCTAGTTAACCTACATAGTACAAGTGCCCGCTAGGGATTCTAGTTAGTCCAAGTGCCCATTCTGGAACCTACATAGTCCAAGTGCCTGCTAGGGAACCTACATAGTCCAAGTGCCCACGCTGGAACATACATAGTCCAAGTGCCCGCTAGGGAATCTACATTGTCCAAGGGCCCGCTAGTTAATGTCGATAGTCCAAGTGCCGCTAGTTAATCTACATAGTCCAAGGGCCCGCTAGTTAACCTACATAGTCCAAGTGCCTGCTAGGTAACCTAGATAGACAAGTGCCCGCTAGGTAACCTACAATATCTAAGTGCCCTCTAGGTAATCTATATAGTCCAAATGACCGCTAGGGAGCCTACATAGTCCAATTGCCCGCTAGGTAACCTAGGTAGTAAAAGGGCCCGCTAGGAAACCTACATAGTCCTAGTGCCCCCTAGTTAACCTACATCCTCCAAGTGCCCGATAGTTAACCTACATAGTCCAAGTGCCCGCTAGGTAACCTACATAGTCCAAGTGCCCGCTAGGGAACCTACATAGTCCAAGTGCCCGTTAGGTAACCTAGATAGTCCAAATGCCCGCCAGGAAACCCACATAGTCCAAGTGCCCGCTAGGGAATTTACATAGTCCAAGGGCCCTCTAGGGAACCTACATAGTCCAAGTGCCCGTTAGTTAACCTTGATAGTCCAAGTGCCCGCTTGGTAACCTAGATAGTCCAACAGCCCGGTAGGTAACCTACATACTCCAAGAACCCGCTAGGTAACGTAGATAGTTCATGTGCCAGCTAGGTAACCTAGATAGACCAAGTGCCCGCTAGGTAACCTACAAAGTCTAAGTGCCCGCTAGATTATCTATATAGTCCAAATGCCCGCTGGGAATCTACATAGTCCAAGGGCCCGCTAGTTAACGTAGATAGTCCAAGTAACCGCTAGTTAACCTAGATCGTCCAATTGCCCGCTAGGTAACCTACATAGTCCAAATGCCCACTGTTAACCTACATAATCCAAGTGCTCGATAGGGAACCTACATAATCCAAGTGCCCGCTAGGGAACCTACATAATCCAAGTGCCCGTGATGTAACCTACATAGTCCAAATGCCCGCTAGGGAACCCACATAGTCCAAGTGCTCGCTTGAGAACCTACATAGTCCAAGGGCCCGCTAGGGAACCTAAATAGTCCAAGTTCCCATTAGTTAACCTAGATAGTCCCAGTGCCCGCTTGGTAACTTAGATAATCCCACAGCCCTCTAGGTAACCTACATACTCCAAGAACCCGCTATAACGTAGATACTTCAAGTGCCAGCTAGGTAACCTAGATAGTTCTTGTGCCGCTAGGTAACCTACAAAGTCTAAGTGCCTGCTAGGTTATCTATATAGTCCAAATGCCCGCTAGGGAATCTACATAGTCCAAGGGCCCGCTCGTTAACGTAGATAGTCCAAGTGCCGCTAGTTAATCTACATAGTCCAAGGGCCCGCTAGTTAACCTACATAGTCCAAGTACCCGCTAAAAACCTAGATAGTCCAAGTGCACGCTAGTTAACCTAGATAGTCCAAGTGCCCTCTAGTTAACTTAGATCGTCCAAGTGCCCGATAAGAAACCTAGATAGTCCAAGTGCCCGTTACCTAACCTAGATAGTCCAATTGCCCGCTATGCAACATACATAGTCCAAGTGCCCGTTCGTTAACCTAGAAGTCCAAGTGCCCGCTAGGTAACCTAGATAGTCCAAGGGCCCGCTAGTTAACCTACATAGTCCAAGTGCCCGGTAGTTAACTTACATAGTTCAAGTGTCCGTAGGGAACATACAGAGTCCAAGTGCCCGCTAGGAAACCTACATATTCCAAGTGCCCGCTAGGCAATCTACATAGTCCAAGGGCCCGCTAGTTAATGTAGATAGTCCAAGTGCCGCTAGTTAATCTACATAGTCCAAGGGCCCGCTAGTTAACCTACATAATCCAAGTACCCGCTAGTTAACCTAGATCTTCCAAGTGTCCGCTAATAAACCTACATAGTACAAGTGCCCGCTAGGTAACCTAGATAGTCCAAGTGCCCGCTGTGGAACCTACATAGTCCAAGTGACTGCTAAGGAACCTACATAGTCCAATTGCCCGCTCTGGAACATACATAGTCCAAGTGCCCGCTATGGAATCTACATAGTCCAAGGGCCCGCTAGTTAACGTAGACAGTCCAAGTGCCGCTAGTTAATCTACATAGTTCAAGTGCCCGCTAGTTAACCTATATATTCCTAGTGCCTGCTAGGTAACCTAGATAGTCCAAGTGCCCACTAGTTAACCTACATTGTCCAGGTTCCCCCTAGGTAACCTATATAGTCCAAGGGCCCGCTAGGTAACCTACATAGTCCAAATGACCGATAGGGAACATACATAGTCCAAGTGCCCGCTAGGTAACCTACATAGTCCCAATGCCCGCTAGTTAACCTACACAGTCCAGGTGCCCGTTAGGTAACCTACATAGTCCAAATGCCCGCTAGTGAACCCACATAGTCCAAGTGCCCGCTAGGGAACTTACATAGTCCAAGGGCCCGCTAGGGAACCTACATAGTCCAAGTCCCCGTTAGTTAACCTAGATAGTCCCAGTGCCCGCTAGGTAACCAAGATAGTCCAACAGCCCGGTAGGTAACCTACATACTCCAAGTATGCGCTAGGTAACGTAGATAGTTCATGTGCCAGCTAGGAAACCTAGATAGTCCAAGTGCCCGCTAGGTAACCTACAATATCTAAGTGCCCGCTAGGTAATCTATATAGTCCAAATGACCGCTAGGGAGCCTACATAGTCCAAATGACCGCTAGGGAGCCTACATAGTCCAAATGCCCGCTAGGTAACCTAGGTAGTATAAGGGCCCGCTAGGAAACCTACATAGTCCTAGTGCCCCCTAGTTAACCTACATTCTCCAAGTGCCCGATAGGGAACCTACATAATCCAAGTGCCCGCTAGGGAACCTACATAGTCCAAGTGCCCGTTAGGTAACCTAGATAGTCCAAATGCCCGCCAGGATACCCACATAGTCCAAGTACCCGCTAGGGAATTTACATAGTCCAAGGGCCCGCTAGGGAACCTACATAGTCCAAGTGCCCGTTAGTTAACCTAGATAGTCCAAGTGCCCGCTTGGTAACCTAGATAGTCCAACAGCCCGGTAGGTAACCTACATACTCCAAGAACTTGCTAGGTAACGTAGATAGTTCATGTGCCAGCTAGGTAACCTAGATAGTCCAAGTACCCGCTAGGTAACCTACAAAGTCTAAGTGCCCGCTAGATTTTCTATATAGTCCAAATGCCCGCTAGCGAATCTACATAGTCCAAGGGCCCGCTAGTTAACGTAGATAGTCCAAGTGCCGCTAGTTAATCTACATAGTCCAAGGGCCCGCTAGTTAACCTACATAGTCCAAGTACCCGCTTGTTAACCTAGATCGTCCAAGTGCCCGCTAGGTAACCTACATAGTCCAAGGGCCCGCTAGTTAACCTACATAGTCCAAGGGCCCACTAGGTAACCTACAAAGTCTAAGGGCCGGCTAGGTTATCTATATAGTCCAAATGCCCCCTAGGGAACCTACATAGTCCAAGTGCCCACTAGGTAACCTAGTTAATCCAAGTGCCCGCTAGTTAACCTATATAGTCCAAGTGCCCGCTAGTTAACCTAGATCGTCCAAGTGCCCGCTAGTTAACCAACAGTGTCAATGGGCCCGCTAGTTAACCTACATAGTGCAAGAGCCCGCTAGTTAACCTAGATCGTGCAAGTGTCCGCTAGTTAACCTACATAGTCCAAGTGCCATTTAGCTAACCTAGATATTCTAAGGACCCGCTAGTTGACCTATATAGTCCAAGTGCGCGCTAGGTAACCTAGATAGTCCAAGGGCCCGATAGTTAACCTACATAGTCCAAGGGCTCACTTGTTAACTTTGATAGTCCAAGTGCCCGCTAGTTAACCTAGATCGTCCAAGCGCCCGCTAGTTAACCTAGATAATCCTAGTGCCCGTTAGTTAACCTAGAGTGTCCAAGTGCCCACTAGGGGACGTTCTTAGTCCAAATGCCCGTTAGCTAACTTAGATAGTCCAAGTGCCCGCTAGTTAACATTGATCATCCAAGTGCCCGCTAGTTAACCTAGATAGTCCAAGTGTACGCTAGTTAACCTAGATAGTCCAAGTGCCCTCTAGTTAACCTAGATCGTCCAAGTGCCGCTAAGAAACCTAGACATCCAAGTGCCCGTTAAGTAACCTAGATAGTCCAAGTGCCCGCTAGGGAACCTACATAGTCCAAAATCCCGCTAGGTAACCTAGATAGTCCAAGTGCCCGTTACCTAACCTAGATAGTCCAATTGCCCGCTATGCAACATATATAGTCCAAGTGCTCATTCGTTAACCTAGAACTCCAAGTGCCCGCTATGCCACATACATAGTCCAAGTGCCCGCTAGGTTACCTACATAGTCCAAGTGCCCGCTAGGTAACATACATAGTCCAAGGGCCCGCTAGTTAACCTACATAGTCCAAGTGCCCGGTAGTTAACTTCCATAGTTCAAGTATCCATAGGGAACATACATAGTGCAAGTGCCCGCTAGGGAACATACATAGTCCAAGTTCCGCTAGTTAATCTACATAGTTCAAGGGCCCGCTAGTTAACCTACATAGTCCAAGTGCCTGCTAGGTAACCTAGATAGTCCAAGTGCCCACTAGTTAACCTACATTGTCCAGGTTCCCCCTAGGTAACCTAGATAGTCCAAGGGCCCGCTAGGTAACCTACATAGTCCAAATGCCCGATAGGAACCTACATAGTCCAAGTGCCCGCTAGGTATCCTACATAGTCCCAATGCTCGCTAGTTAACCTACATAGTCCAAGTGCCCGATAGGGAACCTACATAATCCAAGTGCCCGCTAGGTTACCTACATAGTCCAAGTGCCCGATAGGTAACCTACATAGTCCAAGGGCACGCTAGTTAACCTACATAGTCCAAGTGCCCGGTACTTAACTTACATAGTTCAAGTGTCCATAGGGAACATACATAGTCCAAGTGCCCGCTAGGAACATACATAGTCCAAGTTCCGCTAGTTAGTCTACATAGTTTAAGGGCTCGCTAGTTAACCTACATAGTCCAAGTACCCGCTAGTTAACCTAGATCGTCCAAGTGTCCGCTAGTTAACCTACATAGTACAAGTGCCCGCTAGGGATTCTAGTTAGTCCAAGTGCCCGTTCTGGAACCTACATAGTCCAAGTGCCTGCTAGGGAACCTACATAGTCCAAGTGCCCACTAGTTAACCTACATTGTCCAGGTTCCCCCTAGGTAACCTAGATAGTCCAAGGGCCCGCTAGGTAACCTACATAGTCCAAATGCCCGATAGGAACCTACATAGTCCAAGTGCCCGCTAGGTATCCTACATAGTCCCAATGCTCGCTAGTTAACCTACATAGTCCAAGTGCCCGATAGGGAACCTACATAATCCAAGTGCCCGCTAGGTTACCTACATAGTCCAAGTGCCCGATAGGTAACCTACATAGTCCAAGGGCACGCTAGTTAACCTACATAGTCCAAGTGCCCGGTACTTAACTTACATAGTTCAAGTGTCCATAGGGAACATACATAGTCCAAGTGCCCGCTAGGAACATACATAGTCCAAGTTCCGCTAGTTAGTCTACATAGTTTAAGGGCTCGCTAGTTAACCTACATAGTCCAAGTACCCGCTAGTTAACCTAGATCGTCCAAGTGTCCGCTAGTTAACCTACATAGTACAAGTGCCCGCTAGGGATTCTAATTAGTCCAAGTGCCCGTTCTGGAACCTACATAGTCCAAGTGCCTGCTAGGGAACCTACATAGTCCAAGTGCCCACGCTGGAACATACATAGTCCAAGTGCCCGCTAGGGAATCTACATTGTCCAAGGGCCCGCTAGTTAATGTCGATAGTCCAAGTGCCGCTAGTTAATCTACATAGTCCAAGGGCCCGCTAGTTAACCTACATAGTCCAAGTGCCTGCTAGGTAACCTAGATAGACAAGTGCCCGCTAGGTAACCTACAATATCTAAGTGCCCTCTAGGTAATCTATATAGTCCAAATGACCGCTAGGGAGCCTACAAAGTCCAATTGCCCGCTAGGTAACCTAGGTAGTACAAGGGCCCGCTAGGAAACCTACATAGTCCTAGTGCCCCCTAGTTAACCTACATTCTCCAAGTGCCCGATAGTTAACCTACATAGTCCAAGTGCCCGCTAGGTAACCTACATAGTCCAAGTGCCCGATAGGGAACCTACATAATCCAAGTGCCCGCTAGGGAACCTACATAGTCCAAGTGCCCGTTAGGTAACCTAGATAGTCCAAATGCCCGCCAGGAAACCCACATAGTCCAAGTGCCCGCTAGGGAATTTACATAGTCCAAGGGCCCTCTAGGGAACCTACATAGTCCAAGTGCCCGTTAGTTAACCTAGATAGTCCAAGTGCCCGCTTGGTAACCTAGATAGTCCAACAGCCCGGTAGGTAACCTACATACTCCAAGAACCCGCTAGGTAACGTAGATAGTTCATGTGCCAGCTAGGTAACCTAGATAGACCAAGTGCCCGCTAGGTAACCTACAAAGTCTAAGTGCCCGCTAGATTATCTATATAGTCCAAATACCCGCTGGGAATCTACATAGTCCAAGGGCCCGCTAGTTAACGTAGATAGTCCAAGTAACCGCTAGTTAACCTAGATCGTCCAATTGCCCGCTAGGTAACCTACATAGTCCAAATGCCCACTGTTAACCTACATATTCCAAGTGCTCGATAGGGAACCTACATAATCCAAGTGCCCGCTAGGGAACCTACATAATCCAAGTGCCCGTGATGTAACCTACATAGTCCAAATGCCCGCTAGGGAACCCACATAGTCCAAGTGCTCGCTTGAGAACCTACATAGTCCAAGGGCCCGCTAGGGAACCTAAATAGTCCAAGTTCCCGTTAGTTAACCTAGATAGTCCCAGTGCCCGCTTGGTAACTTAGATAATCCCACAGCCCTCTAGGTAACCTACATACTCCAAGAACCCGCTATAACGTAGATACTTCAAGTGCCAGCTAGGTAACCTAGATAGTTCTTGTGCCGCTAGGTAACCTACAAAGTCTAAGTGCCTGCTAGGTTATCTATATAGTCCAAATGCCCGCTAGGGAATCTACATAGTCCAAGGGCCCGCTCGTTAACGTAGATAGTCCAAGTGCCGCTAGTTAATCTACATAGTCCAAGGGCCCGCTAGTTAACCTACATAGTCCAAGTACCCGCTAAAAACCTAGATAGTCCAAGTGCACGCTAGTTAACCTAGATAGTCCAAGTGCCCTCTAGTTAACTTAGATCGTCCAAGTGCCCGTTACCTAACCTAGATAGACCAATTGCCCGCTATGCAACATACATAGTCCAAGTGCCCGTTCGTTAACCTAGAAGTCCAAGTGCCCGCTAGGTAACCTAGATAGTCCAAGGGCCCGCTAGTTAACCTACATAGTCCAAGTGCCCGGTAGTTAACTTACATAGTTCAAGTGTCCGTAGGGAACATACAGAGTCCAAGTGCCCGCTAGGAAACCTACATATTCCAAGTGCCCGCTAGGCAATCTACATAGTCCAAGGGCCCGCTAGTTAATGTAGATAGTCCAAGTGCCGCTAGTTAATCTACATAGTTCAAGGGCCCGCTAGTTAACCTACATAATCCAAGTACCCGCTAGTTAACCTAGATCTTCCAAGTGTCCGCTAATAAACCTACATAGTACAAGTGCCCGCTAGGTAACCTAGATAGTCCAAGAGCCCGCTCTGGAACCTACATAGTCCAAGTGACTGCTAAGGAACCTACATAGTCCAATTGCCCGCTCTGGAACATACATAGTCCAAGTGCCCGCTATGGAATCTACATAGTCCAAGGGCCCGCTAGTTAACATAGACAGTCCAAGTGCCGCTAGTTAATCTACATAGTTCAAGTGCCCGCTAGTTAACCTATATATTCCTAGTGCCTGCTAGGTAACCTAGATAGTCCAAGTGCCCACTAGTTAACCTACATTGTCCAGGTTCCCCCTAGGTAACCTATATAGTCCAAGGGCCCGATAGGGAACATACATAGTCCAAGTGCCCGCTAGGTAACCTACATAGTCCCAATGCCCGCTAGTTAACCTACACAGTCCAAGTGCCCGTTAGGTAACCTAGGTAGTCCAAATGCCCGCTAGTGAACCCACATAGTCCAAGTGCCCGCTAGGGAACTTACATAGTCCAAGGGCCCGCTAGGGAACCTACATAGTCCAAGTCCCCGTTAGTTAACCTAGATAGTCCCAGTGCCCGCTAGGTAACCAAGATAGTCCAACAGCCCGGTAGGTAACCTACATACTCCAAGTACGCGCTAGGTAACGTAGATAGTTCATGTGCCAGCTAGGAAACCTAGATAGTCCAAGTGCCCGCTAGGTAACCTACAATATCTAAGTGCCCGCTAGGTAATCTATATAGTCCAAATGACCGCTAGGGAGCCTACATAGTCCAAATGACCGCTAGGGAGCCTACATAGTCCAAATGCCCGCTAGGTAACCTAGGTAGTATAAGGGCCCGCTAGGAAACCTACATAGTCCTAGTGCCCCCTAGTTAACCTACATTCTCCAAGTGCCCGATAGGGAACCTACATAATCCAAGTGCCCGCTAGGGAACCTACATAGTCCAAGTGCCCGTTAGGTAACCTAGATAGTCCAAATGCCCACCAGGAAACCCACATAGTCCAAGTACCCGCTAGGGAATTTACATAGTCCAAGGGCCCGCTAGGGAACCTACATAGTCCAAGTGCCCGTTAGTTAACCTAGATAGTCCAAGTGCCCGCTTGGTAACCTAGATAGTCCAACAGCCCGGTAGGTAACCTACATACTCCAAGAACTTGCTAGGTAACGTAGATAGTTCATGTGCCAGCTAGGTAACCTAGATAGTCCAAGTACCCGCTAGGTAACCTACAAAGTCTAAGTGCCCGCTAGATTTTCTATATAGTCCAAATGCCCGCTAGCGAATCTACATAGTCCAAGGGCCCGCTAGTTAACGTAGATAGTCCAAGTGCCGCTAGTTAATCTACATAGTCCAAGGGCCCGCTAGTTAACCTACATAG
The DNA here is from genome assembly GCF_050624435.1 of Tenrec ecaudatus. Classification (NCBI taxonomy): domain Eukaryota; kingdom Metazoa; phylum Chordata; class Mammalia; order Afrosoricida; family Tenrecidae; genus Tenrec; species Tenrec ecaudatus. The sequence continues at coordinate 2,948,648 of NW_027457610.1, read as the reverse complement.
TCCAAGTACCCGCTTGTTAACCTAGATCGTCCAAGTGCCCGCTAGGTAACCTACATAGTCCAAGGGCCCGCTAGTTAACCTACATAGTCCAAGGGCCCACTAGGTAACCTACAAAGTCTAGGGGCCGGCTAGGTTATCTATATAGTCCAAATGCCCCCTAGGGAACCTGCATAGTCCAAGTGCCCACTAGGTAACCTAGTTAATCCACGTGCCCGCTAGTTAACCTATATAGTCCAAGTGCCCGCTAGTTAACCTAGATCGTCCAAGTGCCCGCTAGTTAACCAACAGTGTCAATGGGCCCGCTAGTTAACCTACATAGTGCAAGAGCCCGCTAGTTAACCTAGATCGTGCAAGTGTCCGCTAGTTATCCTACATAGTCCAAGTGCCATTTAGCTAACCTAGATATTCTAAGGACCCGCTAGTTGACCTATATAGTCCAAGTGCGCGCTAGGTAACCTAGATAGTCCAAGGGCCCGCTAGTTAACCTACATAGTCCAAGGGCTCACTTGTTAACTTTGATAGTCCAAGTGCCCGCTAGTTAACCTAGATCGTCCAAGCGCCCGCTAGTTAACCTAGATAATCCTAGTGCCCGTTAGTTAACCTAGAGTGTCCAAGTGCCCACTAGGGGACGTTCTTAGTCCAAATGCCCGTTAGCTAACTTAGATAGTCCAAGTGCCCGCTAGTTAACATTGATCATCCAAGTGCCCGCTAGTTAACCTAGATAGTCCAAGTGTACGCTAGTTAACCTAGATAGTCCAAGTGCCCTCTAGTTAACCTAGATCGTCCAAGTGCCGCTAAGAAACCTAGACATCCAAGTGCCCGTTAAGTAACCTAGATAGTCCAAGTGCCCGCTAGGGAACCTACATAGTCCAAAATCCCGCTAGGTAACCTAGATAGTCCAAGTGCCCGTTACCTAACCTAGATAGTCCAATTGCCCGCTATGCAACATATATAGTCCAAGTGCTCATTCGTTAACCTAGAACTCCAAGTGCCCGCTATGCCACATACATAGTCCAAGTGCCCGCTAGGTTACCTACATAGTCCAAGTGCCCGCTAGGTAACATACATAGTCCAAGGGCCCGCTAGTTAACCTACATAGTCCAAGTGCCCGGTAGTTAACTTCCATAGTTCAAGTATCCATAGGGAACATACATAGTGCAAGTGCCCGCTAGGGAACATACATAGTCCAAGTTCCGCTAGTTAATCTACATAGTTCAAGGGCCCGCTAGTTAACCTACATAGTCCAAGTGCCTGCTAGGTAACCTAGATAGTCCAAGTGCCCACTAGTTAACCTACATTGTCCAGGTTCCCCCTAGGTAACCTAGATAGTCCAAGGGCCCGCTAGGTAACCTACATAGTCCAAATGCCCGATAGGAACCTACATAGTCCAAGTGCCCGCTAGGTATCCTACATAGTCCCAATGCTCGCTAGTTAACCTACATAGTCCAAGTGCCCGATAGGGAACCTACATAATCCAAGTGCCCGCTAGGTTACCTACATAGTCCAAGTGCCCGATAGGTAACCTACATAGTCCAAGGGCACGCTAGTTAACCTACATAGTCCAAGTGCCCGGTACTTAACTTACATAGTTCAAGTGTCCATAGGGAACATACATAGTCCAAGTGCCCGCTAGGAACATACATAGTCCAAGTTCCGCTAGTTAGTCTACATAGTTTAAGGGCTCGCTAGTTAACCTACATAGTCCAAGTACCCGCTAGTTAACCTAGATCGTCCAAGTGTCCGCTAGTTAACCTACATAGTACAAGTGCCCGCTAGGGATTCTAATTAGTCCAAGTGCCCGTTCTGGAACCTACATAGTCCAAGTGCCTGCTAGGGAACCTACATAGTCCAAGTGCCCACGCTGGAACATACATAGTCCAAGTGCCCGCTAGGGAATCTACATTGTCCAAGGGCCCGCTAGTTAATGTCGATAGTCCAAGTGCCGCTAGTTAATCTACATAGTCCAAGGGCCCGCTAGTTAACCTACATAGTCCAAGTGCCTGCTAGGTAACCTAGATAGACAAGTGCCCGCTAGGTAACCTACAATATCTAAGTGCCCTCTAGGTAATCTATATAGTCCAAATGACCGCTAGGGAGCCTACAAAGTCCAATTGCCCGCTAGGTAACCTAGGTAGTACAAGGGCCCGCTAGGAAACCTACATAGTCCTAGTGCCCCCTAGTTAACCTACATTCTCCAAGTGCCCGATAGTTAACCTACATAGTCCAAGTGCCCGCTAGGGAACCTGCATAGTCCAAGTGCCCACTAGGTAACCTAGTTAATCCACGTGCCCGCTAGTTAACCTATATAGTCCAAGTGCCCGCTAGTTAACCTAGATCGTCCAAGTGCCCGCTAGTTAACCAACAGTGTCAATGGGCCCGCTAGTTAACCTACATAGTGCAAGAGCCCGCTAGTTAACCTAGATCGTGCAAGTGTCCGCTAGTTATCCTACATAGTCCAAGTGCCATTTAGCTAACCTAGATATTCTAAGGACCCGCTAGTTGACCTATATAGTCCAAGTGCGCGCTAGGTAACCTAGATAGTCCAAGGGCCCGCTAGTTAACCTACATAGTCCAAGGGCTCACTTGTTAACTTTGATAGTCCAAGTGCCCGCTAGTTAACCTAGATCGTCCAAGCGCCCGCTAGTTAACCTAGATAATCCTAGTGCCCGTTAGTTAACCTAGAGTGTCCAAGTGCCCACTAGGGGACGTTCTTAGTCCAAATGCCCGTTAGCTAACTTAGATAGTCCAAGTGCCCGCTAGTTAACATTGATCATCCAAGTGCCCGCTAGTTAACCTAGATAGTCCAAGTGTACGCTAGTTAACCTAGATAGTCCAAGTGCCCTCTAGTTAACCTAGATCGTCCAAGTGCCGCTAAGAAACCTAGACATCCAAGTGCCCGTTAAGTAACCTAGATAGTCCAAGTGCCCGCTAGGGAACCTACATAGTCCAAAATCCCGCTAGGTAACCTAGATAGTCCAAGTGCCCGTTACCTAACCTAGATAGTCCAATTGCCCGCTATGCAACATATATAGTCCAAGTGCTCATTCGTTAACCTAGAACTCCAAGTGCCCGCTATGCCACATACATAGTCCAAGTGCCCGCTAGGTTACCTACATAGTCCAAGTGCCCGCTAGGTAACATACATAGTCCAAGGGCCCGCTAGTTAACCTACATAGTCCAAGTGCCCGGTAGTTAACTTCCATAGTTCAAGTATCCATAGGGAACATACATAGTGCAAGTGCCCGCTAGGGAACATACATAGTCCAAGTTCCGCTAGTTAATCTACATAGTTCAAGGGCCCGCTAGTTAACCTACATAGTCCAAGTGCCTGCTAGGTAACCTAGATAGTCCAAGTGCCCACTAGTTAACCTACATTGTCCAGGTTCCCCCTAGGTAACCTAGATAGTCCAAGGGCCCGCTAGGTAACCTACATAGTCCAAATGCCCGATAGGAACCTACATAGTCCAAGTGCCCGCTAGGTATCCTACATAGTCCCAATGCTCGCTAGTTAACCTACATAGTCCAAGTGCCCGATAGGGAACCTACATAATCCAAGTGCCCGCTAGGTTACCTACATAGTCCAAGTGCCCGATAGGTAACCTACATAGTCCAAGGGCACGCTAGTTAACCTACATAGTCCAAGTGCCCGGTACTTAACTTACATAGTTCAAGTGTCCATAGGGAACATACATAGTCCAAGTGCCCGCTAGGAACATACATAGTCCAAGTTCCGCTAGTTAGTCTACATAGTTTAAGGGCTCGCTAGTTAACCTACATAGTCCAAGTACCCGCTAGTTAACCTAGATCGTCCAAGTGTCCGCTAGTTAACCTACATAGTACAAGTGCCCGCTAGGGATTCTAATTAGTCCAAGTGCCCGTTCTGGAACCTACATAGTCCAAGTGCCTGCTAGGGAACCTACATAGTCCAAGTGCCCACGCTGGAACATACATAGTCCAAGTGCCCGCTAGGGAATCTACATTGTCCAAGGGCCCGCTAGTTAATGTCGATAGTCCAAGTGCCGCTAGTTAATCTACATAGTCCAAGGGCCCGCTAGTTAACCTACATAGTCCAAGTGCCTGCTAGGTAACCTAGATAGACAAGTGCCCGCTAGGTAACCTACAATATCTAAGTGCCCTCTAGGTAATCTATATAGTCCAAATGACCGCTAGGGAGCCTACAAAGTCCAATTGCCCGCTAGGTAACCTAGGTAGTACAAGGGCCCGCTAGGAAACCTACATAGTCCTAGTGCCCCCTAGTTAACCTACATTCTCCAAGTGCCCGATAGTTAACCTACATAGTCCAAGTGCCCGCTAGGTAACCTACATAGTCCAAGTGCCCGATAGAGAACCTACATAATCCAAGTGCCCGCTAGGGAACCTACATAGTCCAAGTGCCCGTTAGGTAACCTAGATAGTCCAAATGCCCGCCAGGAAACCCACATAGTCCAAGTGCCCGCTAGGGAATTTACATAGTCCAAGGGCCCTCTAGGGAACCTACATAGTCCAAGTGCCCGTTAGTTAACCTAGATAGTCCAAGTGCCCGCTTGGTAACCTAGATAGTCCAACAGCCCGGTAGGTAACCTACATACTCCAAGAACCCGCTAGGTAACGTAGATAGTTCATGTGCCAGCTAGGTAACCTAGATAGACCAAGTGCCCGCTAGGTAACCTACAAAGTCTAAGTGCCCGCTAGATTATCTATATAGTCCAAATACCCGCTGGGAATCTACATAGTCCAAGGGCCCGCTAGTTAACGTAGATAGTCCAAGTAACCGCTAGTTAACCTAGATCGTCCAATTGCCCGCTAGGTAACCTACATAGTCCAAGGGCCCGCTAGTTAACCTACATAGTCCAAGGGCCCGCTAGGTAACCTACAAAGTCTAAGGGCCCGCTAGGTTATCTATATAGTCCAAATGCCCCCTAGGGAACCTACATAGTCCAAGTGCCCGCTAGGTAACCTAGATAATCCAAGGGCCCCATAGTTAACCTAGATCGTCCAAGTGCCCGCTAGTTAACCAACAGTGTCAATGGGCCCGCTAGTTAACCTACATAGTCCAAGTGCCCGCTATATAACCTAGATAGTCAAAGTGCCCGTTAGGTAACCTAGATAGTCCAAGTGCCCGCTAGGTAACTTACATTGTCCAAGTTCCCGCTAGGTAACCTAGATACTCAAAGTGCCCGTTACCTAACCTAGATAGTCCAAGTGCCCGCTAAGCAACCTACATAGTTCAAGTGCCCGTTCGTTAACCTAGAAGTCCAAGTGCCCGCTAGGTAACCTAGACAGTCCAAGTGCCCGCTAGGTTACCTGCATATTCCAAGTGCCCGTTCGTTAACCTAGATAGTCCAAGTGCCCACTAGGTAACCTGCATAGTCCAAGTGCCCACTAGGTAACCTGCATAGTCCAAGTGCCCTCTAGGTAACCTATATAGTCCAAGTGCCAGCTACGTAACCTAGATGGTCCAAGTGTCCGCTAGTTAACCTAGATAGTCCTATTGCCCGTTAGTTAACCTAGTGTGTCCAAGTGCCCACTTGGGGACGTACTTAGTCCAAGTGCGCGTTAGCTAACCTAGATAGTCCAAGTGCCCGCTAGTTAACAGTGATCATCCAAGTACCCGCTAGTTAACCTAGATAGTCCAAGTACACGCTAGTTAACCTAGATAGTCCAAGTGCCCTCTAGTTAACCTAGATCGTCCATGTGCCCGCTAGTTAACCTAGATAGTCCAAGTGCCCGCTAGGTAACCTAAGTAGTCCAGATGTCCGATAGGGATCCTACATAGTCCAAGTGCCCTTTCGTTAACCTAGATAGTCCAACTGCACGCTAGGTAACCTACACTGTCCAAGTGCCCGCTAGGTTACCTACATAGTCCAAGTGCCCGTTCGTTAACCTAGATAGTCCAAGTGCCCGCTAGGAAACCTACATAGTCCAAGGGCCCGCTAGGTAACCTAGATAGTCTAAGTGCCCGCTACGTAACCTAGAGTCCAAGTGCTCGCTAGTTAGCCTCCATAGTCCAAGTGCCTGCTATATAACCTAGATAGTCAAAGTGCCCGTTACCTAACCTAGATAGTCCAAGTGCCCGCTAAGCAACCTACATAGTCCAAGTGCCCGTTCGTTAACCTAGAAGTCCAAGTGTCCACTAGGTTACCTACATAGTCCAAGTGCCCGTTCGTTAACCTTCATAGTCCAAGTGCCCGCAAGGTAACCAATATAATCTAAATGCCAGCTAGGGGCCCTAATAGTCCAAATGCCCGCTAGTTAACCTAGATAGTCCAAGTGCTCGCTAGTTAACCTAGATAGTCCTAGTGCCCGCTAGTTATCGTAGATAGACCAAGTGCCAGCTAGGGAACCTATCTAGTCCAAGTACCCGCTAGGAAACGTACATAGTCCAAGTGCCCGCTAGGTAACGTACATAGTCCAAGTGCCCGCTAGGTAACGTAGATAGTCCAAGTGCCCGCTAGGGAACGTACATAGTCCAAGTGTCCTCTAGGTAACCTAGATAGTCCAAGTGCCCGCTAGTTAACCTACATTGTCCAGGTTCCCCCTAGGTAACCTAGATAGTCCAAGAGCCCGCTAGGTAACCTACATAGTCCAAATGCCCTATAGGGAACCTACATAGTCCAAGTGCCCGCTAGGTAACCTACATAGTCCAAATGCCCGCTTGTTAACCTACATAGTCCAAGTGCCCGATAGGGAACCTACATAATCCAAGTGCCCACTAGGGAACCTACATAGTCCAAGTGCCCGTTCGTTAACCTACATAATCCAAGTGCCCGCTAGGTAACCAATATAGTCCAAATGCTCGCTAGGGGCTTTAATAGTCCAAATGCCCGCTAGAAAACCTAGATAGTCCAAGTGCCCGCTAGTTAACCCAGAAAGACCAAGTGCCCGCTAGGGAACCTATCTAGTCCAAGTACCCGTTAGGAAACGTACATAGTTCAAGTGCCCGCTAGGTAACGTATATACTACAAGTGCCCGCTAGGTAACGTAGATAGTGCAAGTGCGCGCTAGTTAACCTACATAGTCCAAGTGCCTGCTAGGTAACCTAGATAGTCCAAGTGCCCACTAGTTAACCTACATTGTCCAGGTTCCCCCTAGGTAACCTAGATAGTCCAAGGGCCCGCTAGGTAACATACATAGTCCAAATGCCCGATAGGGAACCTACATAATCCAAGTACCCGCTAGGGAACCTACATAGTTCAAGTGCCCGTTAGGTAACCTACATAGTCCAAGGGCCCGCTAGTTAACCTACATAGTCCAAGTGCCCGGTAGTTAACTTCCATAGTTCAAGTATCCATAGGGAACATACATAGTGCAAGTGCCCGCTAGGGAACATACATAGTCCAAGTTCCGCTAGTTAATCTACATAGTTCAAGGGCCCGCTAGTTAACCTACATAGTCCAAGTGCCTGCTAGGTAACCTAGATAGTCCAAGTGCCCACTAGTTAACCTACATTGTCCAGGTTCCCCCTAGGTAACCTAGATAGTCCAAGGGCCCGCTAGGTAACCTACATAGTCCAAATGCCCGATAGGAACCTACATAGTCCAAGTGCCCGCTAGGTATCCTACATAGTCCCAATGCTCGCTAGTTAACCTACATAGTCCAAGTGCCCGATAGGGAACCTACATAATCCAAGTGCCCGCTAGGTTACCTACATAGTCCAAGTGCCCGATAGGTAACCTACATAGTCCAAGGGCACGCTAGTTAACCTACATAGTCCAAGTGCCCGGTACTTAACTTACATAGTTCAAGTGTCCATAGGGAACATACATAGTCCAAGTGCCCGCTAGGAACATACATAGTCCAAGTTCCGCTAGTTAGTCTACATAGTTTAAGGGCTCGCTAGTTAACCTACATAGTCCAAGTACCCGCTAGTTAACCTAGATCGTCCAAGTGTCCGCTAGTTAACCTACATAGTACAAGTGCCCGCTAGGGATTCTAATTAGTCCAAGTGCCCGTTCTGGAACCTACATAGTCCAAGTGCCTGCTAGGGAACCTACATAGTCCAAGTGCCCACGCTGGAACATACATAGTCCAAGTGCCCGCTAGGGAATCTACATTGTCCAAGGGCCCGCTAGTTAATGTCGATAGTCCAAGTGCCGCTAGTTAATCTACATAGTCCAAGGGCCCGCTAGTTAACCTACATAGTCCAAGTGCCTGCTAGGTAACCTAGATAGACAAGTGCCCGCTAGGTAACCTACAATATCTAAGTGCCCTCTAGGTAATCTATATAGTCCAAATGACCGCTAGGGAGCCTACAAAGTCCAATTGCCCGCTAGGTAACCTAGGTAGTACAAGGGCCCGCTAGGAAACCTACATAGTCCTAGTGCCCCCTAGTTAACCTACATTCTCCAAGTGCCCGATAGTTAACCTACATAGTCCAAGTGCCCGCTAGGTAACCTACATAGTCCAAGTGCCCGATAGGGAACCTACATAATCCAAGTGCCCGCTAGGGAACCTACATAGTCCAAGTGCCCGTTAGGTAACCTAGATAGTCCAAATGCCCGCCAGGAAACCCACATAGTCCAAGTGCCCGCTAGGGAATTTACATAGTCCAAGGGCCCTCTAGGGAACCTACATAGTCCAAGTGCCCGTTAGTTAACCTAGATAGTCCAAGTGCCCGCTTGGTAACCTAGATAGTCCAACAGCCCGGTAGGTAACCTACATACTCCAAGAACCCGCTAGGTAACGTAGATAGTTCATGTGCCAGCTAGGTAACCTAGATAGACCAAGTGCCCGCTAGGTAACCTACAAAGTCTAAGTGCCCGCTAGATTATCTATATAGTCCAAATACCCGCTGGGAATCTACATAGTCCAAGGGCCCGCTAGTTAACGTAGATAGTCCAAGTAACCGCTAGTTAACCTAGATCGTCCAATTGCCCGCTAGGTAACCTACATAGTCCAAGGGCCCGCTAGTTAACCTACATAGTCCAAGGGCCCGCTAGGTAACCTACAAAGTCTAAGGGCCCGCTAGGTTATCTATATAGTCCAAATGCCCCCTAGGGAACCTACATAGTCCAAGTGCCCGCTAGGTAACCTAGATAATCCAAGGGCCCCATAGTTAACCTAGATCGTCCAAGTGCCCGCTAGTTAACCAACAGTGTCAATGGGCCCGCTAGTTAACCTACATAGTCCAAGTGCCCGCTATATAACCTAGATAGTCAAAGTGCCCGTTAGGTAACCTAGATAGTCCAAGTGCCCGCTAGGTAACTTACATTGTCCAAGTTCCCGCTAGGTAACCTAGATACTCAAAGTGCCCGTTACCTAACCTAGATAGTCCAAGTGCCCGCTAAGCAACCTACATAGTTCAAGTGCCCGTTCGTTAACCTAGAAGTCCAAGTGCCCGCTAGGTAACCTAGACAGTCCAAGTGCCCGCTAGGTTACCTGCATATTCCAAGTGCCCGTTCGTTAACCTAGATAGTCCAAGTGCCCACTAGGTAACCTGCATAGTCCAAGTGCCCACTAGGTAACCTGCATAGTCCAAGTGCCCTCTAGGTAACCTATATAGTCCAAGTGCCAGCTACGTAACCTAGATGGTCCAAGTGTCCGCTAGTTAACCTAGATAGTCCTATTGCCCGTTAGTTAACCTAGTGTGTCCAAGTGCCCACTTGGGGACGTACTTAGTCCAAGTGCGCGTTAGCTAACCTAGATAGTCCAAGTGCCCGCTAGTTAACAGTGATCATCCAAGTACCCGCTAGTTAACCTAGATAGTCCAAGTACACGCTAGTTAACCTAGATAGTCCAAGTGCCCTCTAGTTAACCTAGATCGTCCATGTGCCCGCTAGTTAACCTAGATAGTCCAAGTGCCCGCTAGGTAACCTAAGTAGTCCAGATGTCCGATAGGGATCCTACATAGTCCAAGTGCCCTTTCGTTAACCTAGATAGTCCAACTGCACGCTAGGTAACCTACACTGTCCAAGTGCCCGCTAGGTTACCTACATAGTCCAAGTGCCCGTTCGTTAACCTAGATAGTCCAAGTGCCCGCTAGGAAACCTACATAGTCCAAGGGCCCGCTAGGTAACCTAGATAGTCTAAGTGCCCGCTACGTAACCTAGAGTCCAAGTGCTCGCTAGTTAGCCTCCATAGTCCAAGTGCCTGCTATATAACCTAGATAGTCAAAGTGCCCGTTACCTAACCTAGATAGTCCAAGTGCCCGCTAAGCAACCTACATAGTCCAAGTGCCCGTTCGTTAACCTAGAAGTCCAAGTGTCCACTAGGTTACCTACATAGTCCAAGTGCCCGTTCGTTAACCTTCATAGTCCAAGTGCCCGCAAGGTAACCAATATAATCTAAATGCCAGCTAGGGGCCCTAATAGTCCAAATGCCCGCTAGTTAACCTAGATAGTCCAAGTGCTCGCTAGTTAACCTAGATAGTCCTAGTGCCCGCTAGTTATCGTAGATAGACCAAGTGCCAGCTAGGGAACCTATCTAGTCCAAGTACCCGCTAGGAAACGTACATAGTCCAAGTGCCCGCTAGGTAACGTACATAGTCCAAGTGCCCGCTAGGTAACGTAGATAGTCCAAGTGCCCGCTAGGGAACGTACATAGTCCAAGTGTCCTCTAGGTAACCTAGATAGTCCAAGTGCCCGCTAGTTAACCTACATTGTCCAGGTTCCCCCTAGGTAACCTAGATAGTCCAAGAGCCCGCTAGGTAACCTACATAGTCCAAATGCCCTATAGGGAACCTACATAGTCCAAGTGCCCGCTAGGTAACCTACATAGTCCAAATGCCCGCTTGTTAACCTACATAGTCCAAGTGCCCGATAGGGAACCTACATAATCCAAGTGCCCACTAGGGAACCTACATAGTCCAAGTGCCCGTTCGTTAACCTACATAATCCAAGTGCCCGCTAGGTAACCAATATAGTCCAAATGCTCGCTAGGGGCTTTAATAGTCCAAATGCCCGCTAGAAAACCTAGATAGTCCAAGTGCCCGCTAGTTAACCCAGAAAGACCAAGTGCCCGCTAGGTAACGTATATACTACAAGTGCCCGCTAGGTAACGTAGATAGTGCAAGTGCGCGCTAGTTAACCTACATAGTCCAAGTGCCTGCTAGGTAACCTAGATAGTCCAAGTGCCCACTAGTTAACCTACATTGTCCAGGTTCCCCCTAGGTAACCTAGATAGTCCAAGGGCCCGCTAGGTAACATACATAGTCCAAATGCCCGATAGGGAACCTACATAATCCAAGTACCCGCTAGGGAACCTACATAGTTCAAGTGCCCGTTAGGTAACCTACATAGTCCAAATGTACGCTAGGGAACCCACATAGTCCAAGTGCCCGTTAGGGAACTTACATAATCCAAGGGCCCGCTAGGGAACCTACATAGTCCAAGTGCCCGTTAGTTAACCTAGCTAGTCCCAGTGCCCGCTAGGTAACCTAGAAAGTCCAACAGCCCGGTAGGTAACCTACATACTCCAAGTACCCGCTAGGTAACGTAGATAGTTCAAGTGCCAGCTAGGAAACCTAGATTGTCCAAATGCCCGCTAGGTAACCTACAATATCTAAGTGCGCGCTAGGTAATCTATATAGTCCAAATGACCGCTAGGGAGCCTACATAGTCCAAATGCCCGCTAGGTAACCTAGGTAGTACAAGGGCCCGCTAGGAAACCTACATAGTCCTAGTGCCCCCTAGTTAACCTACATTCTCCAAGTGCCCGATAGTTAACCTACATAGTCCAAGTGCCCGCTAGGTAACCTACATAGTCCAGTGCCCGATAGGGAACCTACATAATCCAAGTGCCCGTGGGAACCTACATAGTCCAAGTGCCCGTTAGGTAACCTAGATAGTCCAAATGCCCGCCAGGAAACCCACATAGTCCAAGTGCCCGCTAGGGAATTTACATAGTCCAAGGGCCCTCTAGGGAACCTACATAGTCCAAGTCCCGTTAGTTAACCTAGATAGTCCAAGTGCCCGCTTGGTAACCTAGATAGTCCAACAGCCCGGTAGGTAACCTACATACTCCAAGAACCCGCTAGGTAACGTAGATAGTTCATGTGCCAGCTAGGTAACCTAGATAGACCATGTGCCCGCTAGGCAACCTACAAAGTCTAAGTGCCCACTAGATTATCTATATCGTCCAAATACCCGCTAGGGAATCTACATAGTCCAAGGGCCCGATAGTTAACGTAGATAGTCCAAGTACCCGCTAGTTAACCTAGATTGTCCAAGTGCCCGCTAGGTAAGCTACATAGTCCAAGGGCCCGCTAGTTAACCTACATAGTCCAAGGGCCCACTAGGTAACCTACAAAGTCTAAGGGCCCGCTAGGTTATCTATATAGTCCAAATGCCCCCTAGGGAACCTACATAGTCCAAGTGCCCACTAGGTAACCTAGATAATCCAAGTGCCCGCTAGTTAACCTAGATAGTCCAAGTGCCCGCTAGTTAACCTAGATCATCCAAGTGCCCGCTAGTTAACCAACAGTGTCAATGGGCCCGCTAGTTAACCTACATAGTGCAAGAGTCCGCTAGTTAACCTAGATCGTGCAAGTGTCCGCTAGTTAACCTACATAGTCCACGTGCCAGTTAGCTAACATAGATATTCCAAGGACCCGCTAGTTGACCTATATAGTCCAAGTGCCCGCTGGGTAACATAGATAATTCAAGTGCCCGCTAGGGAACCTTCATAATCCAAGTGCCAGCTAGGTAACCTAGATAGTCCTATTGCCCGTTAGTTAACCTAGAGTGTCCAAGTGCCCACTTGGGTTCATACTTAGTCCAAGTCAGGTTAGCTAACCGAGATAGTCCAAGTGCCCGCTAGTTAACAGTGATCATCCAAGTGCCCGCTAGTTAACCTAGATAGTCCAAGTACACGCTAGTTAACCTAGATAGTCCAAGTGCCCTCTAGTTAACCTAGATCGTCCATGTGCCCGCTAGTTAACCTAGATAGTCCAAGTGCCCGCTAGGTAAAGTAAGTAGTCCAAATGTCCGATAGGGATCCTACATAGTCCAAGTGCCTGCTAGGTAACCTACATAGTCCAAGTGCCCGTTCGTTAACCTAGATAGTCCAAGTGCCCGCTATGTAACCTAGACTGTCCAAGTGCCCGCTAGGTTACCTACATAGTCCAAGTGCCCATTCGTTAACCTAGATAGTCCAAGTGCCCGCTAGGAAACCTACATAGTCCAAGAGCCAGCTAGGTAACCTAGATAGTCTAAGTGCCAGCTAGGTAACCTAGAGTCCAAGTGCTCTCTAGTTAACCTACATAGTCTAAGTGCCCGCTATGTAACCTAGATAGTAAAAGTGCCCGTTAGGTAACCTAGATAGTCCAAGTGCCCGCTAGGTAACTTACATTGTCCAAGTTCCCGCTAGGTAACCTAGATTCTCAAAGTGCCCGTTACCTAACCTAGATAGTCCACGTGCCCGCTAAGCAACCTACATAGTCCAAGTGCCCGTTCGTTAACCTAGAAGTCCAAGTGCCCGCTAGGTAACCTAGACAGTCCAAGTGCCCGCTAGGTTACCTGCATATTCCAAGTGCCCGTTCGTTAACCAAGATAGTCCAAGTGCCCACTAGGTAACCTACATAGTCCAAGTGCCCTCTAGGTAACCTATATAGTCCAAGTGCCCGCTAGGTAACCTAGATAGTCCAAGGGCGGGCTAGTTAACTTACATAGTCCAAGGACTCACTTGTTAACTTTGATAGTCCAAGTGCCCGCTAGTTAACCTAGATCGTGCAAGTGTCCGCTAGTTAACCTACATAGTCCAAGTGCCAGTTAGCTAACATAGATATTCCAAGGACCCGCTAGTTGACCTATATAGTCCAATTGCCCGCTGGGTAACCTAGATAATTCAAGTGCCCGCTACGGAACCTTCATAATCCAAGTGCCAGCTAGGTAACCTAGATAGTCCTATTGCCCGTTAGTTAACCTAGAGTGTCCAAGTGCCCACTTGGGGACATACTTAGTCCAAGTGCCCGTTAGCTAACCTAGATAGTCCAAGTGCCCGCTAGTTAACAGTGATCATCCAAGTGCCCGCTAGTTAACCTAGATAGTCCAAGTACACTCTAGTTAACCTAGATCGTCCATGTGCCCGCTAGTTAACCTAGATAGTCCAAGTGCCCGCTAGGTAACGTAAGTAGTCCAAATGTCCGATAGGGATCCTATATAGTCCAAGTGCCCGCTAGGTAACCTACATAGTCCAAGTGCCCGTTCGTTAACCTAGATAGTCCAAGTGACCGCTAGGTAACCTAGACTGTCCAAGTGCCCGCTAGGTTACCTACATAGTCCAAGTGCCCGTTCGTTAACCTAGATAATCCAAGTGCCCTCTAGGAAACCTACATAGTCCAAGGGCCCGCTAGGTAACCTAGATAGTCTAAGTGCCCGCTAGGTAACCTAGAGTCCAAGTGCTCTCTAGTTAACCTACATAGTCCAAGTGCCCGCTATGTAACCTAGATAGTAAAAGTGCCCGTTAGGTAACCTAGATAGTCCAAGGGCCTGCTAGGTAACTTACATTGTCCAAGTTCCCGCTAGGTAACCAAGATTCTCAAAGTGCCCGTTACCTAACCTAGATAGTCCACGTGCCCGCTAAGCAACCTACATAGTCCAAGTGCCCGTTCGTTAACCTAGAAGTCCAAGTGCCCGCTAGGTTACCTGCATATTCCAAGTGCCCGTTCGTTAACCAAGATAGTCCAAGTGCCCACTAGGTAACCTACATATCCAAGTGCCCTCTAGGTAACCTATATAGTCCAAGTGCCCGCTAGGTAACCTAGATAGTCCAAGGGCCTGCTAGTTAACTTAAATAGTCCAAGGGCTCACTTGTTAACTTTGATAGTCCAAGTGCCCGCTAGTTAACCTAGATCGTCCAAGCGCCCGCTAGTTAACCTAGATAATCCTAGTGCCCGTTAGTTAACCTAGAGTGTCCAAGTGCCCACTAGGGGACGTTCTTAGTCCAAATGCCCGTTAGCTAACTTAGATAGTCCAAGTGCCCGCTAGTTAACATTGATCATCCAAGTGCCCGCTAGTTAACCTAGATAGTCCAAGTGTACGCTAGTTAACCTAGATAGTCCAAGTGCCCTCTAGTTAACCTAGATCGTCCAAGTGCCGCTAAGAAACCTAGACATCCAAGTGCCCGTTAAGTAACCTAGATAGTCCAAGTGCCCGCTAGGGAACCTACATAGTCCAAAATCCCGCTAGGTAACCTAGATAGTCCAAGTGCCCGTTACCTAACCTAGATAGTCCATTTGCCCGCTATGCAACATATATAGTCCAAGTGCTCATTCGTTAACCTAGAACTCCAAGTGCCCGCTATGCCACATACATAGTCCAAGTGCCCGCTAGGTTACCTACATAGTCCAAGTGCCCGCTAGGTAACATACATAGTCCAAGGGCCCGCTAGTTAACCTACATAGTCCAAGTGCCCGGTAGTTAACTTCCATAGTTCAAGTATCCATAGGGAACATACATAGTCCAAGTGCCCGCTAGGGAACATACATAGTCCAAGTTCCGCTAGTTAATCTACATATTTCAAGGGCCCGCTAGTTAACCTACATAGTCCAAGTGCCTGCTAGGTAACCTAGATAGTCCAAGTGCCCACTAGTTAACCTACATTGTCCAGGTTCCCCCTAGGTAACCTAGATAGTCCAAGGGCCCGCTAGGTAACCTACATAGTCCAAATGCCCGATAGGAACCTACATAGTCCAAGTGCCCGCTAGGTATCCTACATAGTCCCAATGCTCGCTAGTTAACCTACATAGTCCAAGTGCCCGATAGGGAACCTACATAATCCAAGTGCCCGCTAGGTTACCTACATAGTCCAAGAGCCCGATAGGTAACCTACATAGTCCAAGGGCACGCTAGTTAACCTACATAGTCCAAGTGCCCGGTACTTAACTTACATAGTTCAAGTGTCCATAGGGAACATACATAGTCCAAGTGCCCGCTAGGAACATACATAGTCCAAGTTCCGCTAGTTAGTCTACATAGTTTAAGGGCTCGCTAGTTAACCTACATAGTCCAAGTACCCGCTAGTTAACCTAGATCGTCCAAGTGTCCGCTAGTTAACCTACATAGTACAAGTGCCCGCTAGGGATTCTAATTAGTCCAAGTGCCCGTTCTGGAACCTACATAGTCCAAGTGCCTGCTAGGGAACCTACATAGTCCAAGTGCCCACGCTGGAACATACATAGTCCAAGTGCCCGCTAGGGAATCTACATTGTCCAAGGGCCCGCTAGTTAATGTCGATAGTCCAAGTGCCGCTAGTTAATCTACATAGTCCAAGGGCCCACTAGTTAACCTACATAGTCCAAGTGCCTGCTAGGTAACCTAGATAGACAAGTGCCCGCTAGGTAACCTACAATATCTAAGTGCCCTCTAGGTAATCTATATAGTCCAAATGACCGCTAGGGAGCCTACAAAGTCCAATTGCCCGCTAGGTAACCTAGGTAGTACAAGGGCCCGCTAGGAAACCTACATAGTCCTAGTGCCCCCTAGTTAACCTACATTCTCCAAGTGCCCGATAGTTAACCTACATAGTCCAAGTGCCCGCTAGGTAACCTACATAGTCCAAGTGCCCGATAGGGAACCTACATAATCCAAGTGCCCGCTAGGGAACCTACATAGTCCAAGTGCCCGTTAGGTAACCTAGATAGTCCAAATGCCCGCCAGGAAACCCACATAGTCCAAGTGCCCGCTAGGGAATTTACATAGTCCAAGGGCCCTCTAGGGAACCTACATAGTCCAAGTGCCCGTTAGTTAACCTAGATAGTCCAAGTGCCCGCTTGGTAACCTAGATAGTCCAACAGCCCGGTAGGTAACCTACATACTCCAAGAACCCGCTAGGTAACGTAGATAGTTCATGTGCCAGCTAGGTAACCTAGATAGACCAAGTGCCCGCTAGGTAACCTACAAAGTCTAAGTGCCCGCTAGATTATCTATATAGTCCAAATACCCGCTGGGAATCTACATAGTCCAAGGGCCCGCTAGTTAACGTAGATAGTCCAAGTAACCGCTAGTTAACCTAGATCGTCCAATTGCCCGCTAGGTAACCTACATAGTCCAAGGGCCCGCTAGTTAACCTACATAGTCCAAGGGCCCGCTAGGTAACCTACAAAGTCTAAGGGCCCGCTAGTTTATCTATATAGTCCAAATGCCCCCTAGGGAACCTACATAGTCCAAGTGCCCGCTAGGTAACCTAGATAATCCAAGGGCCCCATAGTTAACCTAGATCGTCCAAGTGCCCGCTAGTTAACCAACAGTGTCAATGGGCCCGCTAGTTAACCTACATAGTCCAAGTGCCCGCTATATAACCTAGATAGTCAAAGTGCCCGTTAGGTAACCTAGATAGTCCAAGTGCCCGCTAGGTAACTTACATTGTCCAAGTTCCCGCTAGGTAACCTAGATACTCAAAGTGCCCGTTACCTAACCTAGATAGTCCAAGTGCCCGCTAAGCAACCTACATAGTTCAAGTGCCCGTTCGTTAACCTAGAAGTCCAAGTGCCCGCTAGGTAACCTAGACAGTCCAAGTGCCCGCTAGGTTACCTGCATATTCCAAGTGCCCGTTCGTTAACCTAGATAGTCCAAGTGCCCACTAGGTAACCTGCATAGTCCAAGTGCCCACTAGGTAACCTGCATAGTCCAAGTGCCCTCTAGGTAACCTATATAGTCCAAGTGCCAGCTACGTAACCTAGATGGTCCAAGTGTCCGCTAGTTAACCTAGATAGTCCTATTGCCCGTTAGTTAACCTAGTGTGTCCAAGTGCCCACTTGGGGACGTACTTAGTCCAAGTGCGCGTTAGCTAACCTAGATAGTCCAAGTGCCCGCTAGTTAACAGTGATCATCCAAGTACCCGCTAGTTAACCTAGATAGTCCAAGTACACGCTAGTTAACCTAGATAGTCCAAGTGCCCTCTAGTTAACCTAGATCGTCCATGTGCCCGCTAGTTAACCTAGATAGTCCAAGTGCCCGCTAGGTAACCTAAGTAGTCCAGATGTCCGATAGGGATCCTACATAGTCCAAGTGCCCTTTCGTTAACCTAGATAGTCCAACTGCACGCTAGGTAACCTACACTGTCCAAGTGCCCGCTAGGTTACCTACATAGTCCAAGTGCCCGTTCGTTAACCTAGATAGTCCAAGTGCCCGCTAGGAAACCTACATAGTCCAAGGGCCCGCTAGGTAACCTAGATAGTCTAAGTGCCCGCTACGTAACCTAGAGTCCAAGTGCTCGCTAGTTAGCCTCCATAGTCCAAGTGCCTGCTATATAACCTAGATAGTCAAAGTGCCCGTTACCTAACCTAGATAGTCCAAGTGCCCGCTAAGCAACCTACATAGTCCAAGTGCCCGTTCGTTAACCTAGAAGTCCAAGTGTCCACTAGGTTACCTACATAGTCCAAGTGCCCGTTCGTTAACCTTCATAGTCCAAGTGCCCGCAAGGTAACCAATATAATCTAAATGCCAGCTAGGGGCCCTAATAGTCCAAATGCCCGCTAGTTAACCTAGATAGTCCAAGTGCTCGCTAGTTAACCTAGATAGTCCTAGTGCCCGCTAGTTATCGTAGATAGACCAAGTGCCAGCTAGGGAACCTATCTAGTCCAAGTACCCGCTAGGAAACGTACATAGTCCAAGTGCCCGCTAGGTAACGTACATAGTCCAAGTGCCCGCTAGGTAACGTAGATAGTCCAAGTGCCCGCTAGGGAACGTACATAGTCCAAGTGTCCTCTAGGTAACCTAGATAGTCCAAGTGCCCGCTAGTTAACCTACATTGTCCAGGTTCCCCTTAGGTAACCTAGATAGTCCAAGAGCCCGCTAGGTAACCTACATAGTCCAAATGCCCTATAGGGAACCTACATAGTCCAAGTGCCCGCTAGGTAACCTACATAGTCCAAATGCCCGCTTGTTAACCTACATAGTCCAAGTGCCCGATAGGGAACCTACATAATCCAAGTGCCCGCTAGGGAACCTACATAGTCCAAGTGCCCGTTCGTTAACCTACATAATCCAAGTGCCCGCTAGGTAACCAATATAGTCCAAATGCTCGCTAGGGGCTTTAATAGTCCAAATGCCCGCTAGAAAACCTAGATAGTCCAAGTGCCCGCTAGTTAACCCAGAAAGACCAAGTGCCCGCTAGGGAACCTATCTAGTCCAAGTACCCGTTAGGAAACGTACATAGTTCAAGTGCCCGCTAGGTAACGTATATACTACAAGTGCCCGCTAGGTAACGTAGATAGTCCAAGTGCCCGCTAGGGAACATACATAGTCCAAGTGCCCGCTAGGTAACCTAGATAGTGCAAGTGCGCGCTAGTTAACCTACATAGTCCAAGTGCCTGCTAGGTAACCTAGATAGTCCAAGTGCCCACTAGTTAACCTACATTGTCCAGATTCCCCCTAGGTAACCTAGATAGTCCAAGGGCCCGCTAGGTAACCTACATAGTCCAAATGCCCGATAGGGAACCTACATAATCCAAGTACCCGCTAGGGAACCTACATAGTTCAAGTGCCCGTTAGGTAACCTACATAGTCCAAATGTACGCTAGGGAACCCACATAGTCCAAGTGCCCGTTAGGGAACTTACATAATCCAAGGGCCCGCTAGGGAACCTACATAGTCCAAGTGCCCGTTAGTTAACCTAGCTAGTCCCAGTGCCCGCTAGGTAACCTAGAAAGTCCAACAGCCCGGTAGGTAACCTACATACTCCAAGTACCCGCTAGGTAACGTAGATAGTTCAAGTGCCAGCTAGGAAACCTAGATTGTCCAAATGCCCGCTAGGTAACCTACAATATCTAAGTGCGCGCTAGGTAATCTATATAGTCCAAATGACCGCTAGGGAGCCTACATAGTCCAAATGCCCGCTAGGTAACCTAGGTAGTACAAGGGCCCGCTAGGAAACCTACATAGTCCTAGTGCCCCCTAGTTAACCTACATTCTCCAAGTGCCCGATAGTTAACCTACATAGTCCAAGTGCCCGCTAGGTAACCTACATAGTCCAGTGCCCGATAGGGAACCTACATAATCCAAGTGCCCGTGGGAACCTACATAGTCCAAGTGCCCGTTAGGTAACCTAGATAGTCCAAATGCCCGCCAGGAAACCCACATAGTCCAAGTGCCCGCTAGGGAATTTACATAGTCCAAGGGCCCTCTAGGGAACCTACATAGTCCAAGTCCCGTTAGTTAACCTAGATAGTCCAAGTGCCCGCTTGGTAACCTAGATAGTCCAACAGCCCGGTAGGTAACCTACATACTCCAAGAACCCGCTAGGTAACGTAGATAGTTCACGTGCCAGCTAGGTAACCTAGATAGACCATGTGCCCGCTAGGCAACCTACAAAGTCTAAGTGCCCACTAGATTATCTATATCGTCCAAATACCCGCTAGGGAATCTACATAGTCCAAGGGCCCGATAGTTAACGTAGATAGTCCAAGTACCCGCTAGTTAACCTAGATTGTCCAAGTGCCCGCTAGGTAAGCTACATAGTCCAAGGGCCCGCTAGTTAACCTACATAGTCCAAGGGCCCACTAGGTAACCTACAATGTCTAAGGGCCCGCTAGGTTATCTATATAGTCCAAATGCCCCCTAGGGAACCTACATAGTCCAAGTGCCCACTAGGTAACCTAGATAATCCAAGTGCCCGCTAGTTAACCTAGATAGTCCAAGTGCCCGCTAGTTAACCTAGATCATCCAAGTGCCCGCTAGTTAACCAACAGTGTCAATGGGCCCGCTAGTTAACCTACATAGTGCAAGAGTCCGCTAGTTAACCTAGATCGTGCAAGTGTCCGCTAGTTAACCTACATAGTCCACGTGCCAGTTAGCTAACATAGATATTCCAAGGACCCGCTAGTTGACCTATATAGTCCAAGTGCCCGCTGGGTAACATAGATAATTCAAGTGCCCGCTAGGGAACCTTCATAATCCAAGTGCCAGCTAGGTAACCTAGATAGTCCTATTGCCCGTTAGTTAACCTAGAGTGTCCAAGTGCCCACTTGGGTTCATACTTAGTCCAAGTCAGGTTAGCTAACCGAGATAGTCCAAGTGCCCGCTAGTTAACAGTGATCATCCAAGTGCCCGCTAGTTAACCTAGATAGTCCAAGTACACGCTAGTTAACCTAGATAGTCCAAGTGCCCTCTAGTTAACCTAGATCGTCCATGTGCCCGCTAGTTAACCTAGATAGTCCAAGTGCCCGCTAGGTAAAGTAAGTAGTCCAAATGTCCGATAGGGATCCTACATAGTCCAAGTGCCTGCTAGGTAACCTACATAGTCCAAGTGCCCGTTCGTTAACCTAGATAGTCCAAGTGCCCGCTATGTAACCTAGACTGTCCAAGTGCCCGCTAGGTTACCTACATAGTCCAAGTGCCCATTCGTTAACCTAGATAGTCCAAGTGCCCGCTAGGAAACCTACATAGTCCAAGAGCCAGCTAGGTAACCTAGATAGTCTAAGTGCCAGCTAGGTAACCTAGAGTCCAAGTGCTCTCTAGTTAACCTACATAGTCTAAGTGCCCGCTATGTAACCTAGATAGTAAAAGTGCCCGTTAGGTAACCTAGATAGTCCAAGTGCCCGCTAGGTAACTTACATTGTCCAAGTTCCCGCTAGGTAACCTAGATTCTCAAAGTGCCCGTTACCTAACCTAGATAGTCCACGTGCCCGCTAAGCAACCTACATAGTCCAAGTGCCCGTTCGTTAACCTAGAAGTCCAAGTGCCCGCTAGGTAACCTAGACAGTCCAAGTGCCCGCTAGGTTACCTGCATATTCCAAGTGCCCGTTCGTTAACCAAGATAGTCCAAGTGCCCACTAGGTAACCTACATAGTCCAAGTGCCCTCTAGGTAACCTATATAGTCCAAGTGCCCGCTAGGTAACCTAGATAGTCCAAGGGCGGGCTAGTTAACTTACATAGTCCAAGGACTCACTTGTTAACTTTGATAGTCCAAGTGCCCGCTAGTTAACCTAGATCGTGCAAGTGTCCGCTAGTTAACCTACATAGTCCAAGTGCCAGTTAGCTAACATAGATATTCCAAGGACCCGCTAGTTGACCTATATAGTCCAATTGCCCGCTGGGTAACCTAGATAATTCAAGTGCCCGCTACGGAACCTTCATAATCCAAGTGCCAGCTAGGTAACCTAGATAGTCCTATTGCCCGTTAGTTAACCTAGAGTGTCCAAGTGCCCACTTGGGGACATACTTAGTCCAAGTGCCCGTTAGCTAACCTAGATAGTCCAAGTGCCCGCTAGTTAACAGTGATCATCCAAGTGCCCGCTAGTTAACCTAGATAGTCCAAGTACACTCTAGTTAACCTAGATCGTCCATGTGCCCGCTAGTTAACCTAGATAGTCCAAGTGCCCGCTAGGTAACGTAAGTAGTCCAAATGTCCGATAGGGATCCTATATAGTCCAAGTGCCCGCTAGGTAACCTACATAGTCCAAGTGCCCGTTCGTTAACCTAGATAGTCCAAGTGACCGCTAGGTAACCTAGACTGTCCAAGTGCCCGCTAGGTTACCTACATAGTCCAAGTGCCCGTTCGTTAACCTAGATAATCCAAGTGCCCTCTAGGAAACCTACATAGTCCAAGGGCCCGCTAGGTAACCTAGATAGTCTAAGTGCCCGCTAGGTAACCTAGAGTCCAAGTGCTCTCTAGTTAACCTACATAGTCCAAGTGCCCGCTATGTAACCTAGATAGTAAAAGTGCCCGTTAGGTAACCTAGATAGTCCAAGGGCCTGCTAGGTAACTTACATTGTCCAAGTTCCCGCTAGGTAACCAAGATTCTCAAAGTGCCCGTTACCTAACCTAGATAGTCCACGTGCCCGCTAAGCAACCTACATAGTCCAAGTGCCCGTTCGTTAACCTAGAAGTCCAAGTGCCCGCTAGGTTACCTGCATATTCCAAGTGCCCGTTCGTTAACCAAGATAGTCCAAGTGCCCACTAGGTAACCTACATATCCAAGTGCCCTCTAGGTAACCTATATAGTCCAAGTGCCCGCTAGGTAACCTAGATAGTCCAAGGGCCTGCTAGTTAACTTAAATAGTCCAAGGGCTCACTTGTTAACTTTGATAGTCCAAGTGCCCGCTAGTTAACCTAGATCGTCCAAGCGCCCGCTAGTTAACCTAGATAATCCTAGTGCCCGTTAGTTAACCTAGAGTGTCCAAGTGCCCACTAGGGGACGTTCTTAGTCCAAATGCCCGTTAGCTAACTTAGATAGTCCAAGTGCCCGCTAGTTAACATTGATCATCCAAGTGCCCGCTAGTTAACCTAGATAGTCCAAGTGTACGCTAGTTAACCTAGATAGTCCAAGTGCCCTCTAGTTAACCTAGATCGTCCAAGTGCCGCTAAGAAACCTAGACATCCAAGTGCCCGTTAAGTAACCTAGATAGTCCAAGTGCCCGCTAGGGAACCTACATAGTCCAAAATCCCGCTAGGTAACCTAGATAGTCCAAGTGCCCGTTACCTAACCTAGATAGTCCATTTGCCCGCTATGCAACATATATAGTCCAAGTGCTCATTCGTTAACCTAGAACTCCAAGTGCCCGCTATGCCACATACATAGTCCAAGTGCCCGCTAGGTTACCTACATAGTCCAAGTGCCCGCTAGGTAACATACATAGTCCAAGGGCCCGCTAGTTAACCTACATAGTCCAAGTGCCCGGTAGTTAACTTCCATAGTTCAAGTATCCATAGGGAACATACATAGTCCAAGTGCCCGCTAGGGAACATACATAGTCCAAGTTCCGCTAGTTAATCTACATATTTCAAGGGCCCGCTAGTTAACCTACATAGTCCAAGTGCCTGCTAGGTAACCTAGATAGTCCAAGTGCCCACTAGTTAACCTACATTGTCCAGGTTCCCCCTAGGTAACCTAGATAGTCCAAGGGCCCGCTAGGTAACCTACATAGTCCAAATGCCCGATAGGAACCTACATAGTCCAAGTGCCCGCTAGGTATCCTACATAGTCCCAATGCTCGCTAGTTAACCTACATAGTCCAAGTGCCCGATAGGGAACCTACATAATCCAAGTGCCCGCTAGGTTACCTACATAGTCCAAG
This sequence comes from Tenrec ecaudatus, assembly GCF_050624435.1. Taxonomy (NCBI): domain Eukaryota; kingdom Metazoa; phylum Chordata; class Mammalia; order Afrosoricida; family Tenrecidae; genus Tenrec; species Tenrec ecaudatus. The sequence goes on along the minus strand of NW_027457610.1, from coordinate 2,924,693 downwards.
AGCCCGATAGGTAACCTACATAGTCCAAGGGCACGCTAGTTAACCTACATAGTCCAAGTGCCCGGTACTTAACTTACATAGTTCAAGTGTCCATAGGGAACATACATAGTCCAAGTGCCCGCTAGGAACATACATAGTCCAAGTTCCGCTAGTTAGTCTACATAGTTTAAGGGCTCGCTAGTTAACCTACATAGTCCAAGTACCCGCTAGTTAACCTAGATCGTCCAAGTGTCCGCTAGTTAACCTACATAGTACAAGTGCCCGCTAGGGATTCTAATTAGTCCAAGTGCCCGTTCTGGAACCTACATAGTCCAAGTGCCTGCTAGGGAACCTACATAGTCCAAGTGCCCACGCTGGAACATACATAGTCCAAGTGCCCGCTAGGGAATCTACATTGTCCAAGGGCCCGCTAGTTAATGTCGATAGTCCAAGTGCCGCTAGTTAATCTACATAGTCCAAGGGCCCACTAGTTAACCTACATAGTCCAAGTGCCTGCTAGGTAACCTAGATAGACAAGTGCCCGCTAGGTAACCTACAATATCTAAGTGCCCTCTAGGTAATCTATATAGTCCAAATGACCGCTAGGGAGCCTACAAAGTCCAATTGCCCGCTAGGTAACCTAGGTAGTACAAGGGCCCGCTAGGAAACCTACATAGTCCTAGTGCCCCCTAGTTAACCTACATTCTCCAAGTGCCCGATAGTTAACCTACATAGTCCAAGTGCCCGCTAGGTAACCTACATAGTCCAAGTGCCCGATAGGGAACCTACATAATCCAAGTGCCCGCTAGGGAACCTACATAGTCCAAGTGCCCGTTAGGTAACCTAGATAGTCCAAATGCCCGCCAGGAAACCCACATAGTCCAAGTGCCCGCTAGGGAATTTACATAGTCCAAGGGCCCTCTAGGGAACCTACATAGTCCAAGTGCCCGTTAGTTAACCTAGATAGTCCAAGTGCCCGCTTGGTAACCTAGATAGTCCAACAGCCCGGTAGGTAACCTACATACTCCAAGAACCCGCTAGGTAACGTAGATAGTTCATGTGCCAGCTAGGTAACCTAGATAGACCAAGTGCCCGCTAGGTAACCTACAAAGTCTAAGTGCCCGCTAGATTATCTATATAGTCCAAATACCCGCTGGGAATCTACATAGTCCAAGGGCCCGCTAGTTAACGTAGATAGTCCAAGTAACCGCTAGTTAACCTAGATCGTCCAATTGCCCGCTAGGTAACCTACATAGTCCAAGGGCCCGCTAGTTAACCTACATAGTCCAAGGGCCCGCTAGGTAACCTACAAAGTCTAAGGGCCCGCTAGTTTATCTATATAGTCCAAATGCCCCCTAGGGAACCTACATAGTCCAAGTGCCCGCTAGGTAACCTAGATAATCCAAGGGCCCCATAGTTAACCTAGATCGTCCAAGTGCCCGCTAGTTAACCAACAGTGTCAATGGGCCCGCTAGTTAACCTACATAGTCCAAGTGCCCGCTATATAACCTAGATAGTCAAAGTGCCCGTTAGGTAACCTAGATAGTCCAAGTGCCCGCTAGGTAACTTACATTGTCCAAGTTCCCGCTAGGTAACCTAGATACTCAAAGTGCCCGTTACCTAACCTAGATAGTCCAAGTGCCCGCTAAGCAACCTACATAGTTCAAGTGCCCGTTCGTTAACCTAGAAGTCCAAGTGCCCGCTAGGTAACCTAGACAGTCCAAGTGCCCGCTAGGTTACCTGCATATTCCAAGTGCCCGTTCGTTAACCTAGATAGTCCAAGTGCCCACTAGGTAACCTGCATAGTCCAAGTGCCCACTAGGTAACCTGCATAGTCCAAGTGCCCTCTAGGTAACCTATATAGTCCAAGTGCCAGCTACGTAACCTAGATGGTCCAAGTGTCCGCTAGTTAACCTAGATAGTCCTATTGCCCGTTAGTTAACCTAGTGTGTCCAAGTGCCCACTTGGGGACGTACTTAGTCCAAGTGCGCGTTAGCTAACCTAGATAGTCCAAGTGCCCGCTAGTTAACAGTGATCATCCAAGTACCCGCTAGTTAACCTAGATAGTCCAAGTACACGCTAGTTAACCTAGATAGTCCAAGTGCCCTCTAGTTAACCTAGATCGTCCATGTGCCCGCTAGTTAACCTAGATAGTCCAAGTGCCCGCTAGGTAACCTAAGTAGTCCAGATGTCCGATAGGGATCCTACATAGTCCAAGTGCCCTTTCGTTAACCTAGATAGTCCAACTGCACGCTAGGTAACCTACACTGTCCAAGTGCCCGCTAGGTTACCTACATAGTCCAAGTGCCCGTTCGTTAACCTAGATAGTCCAAGTGCCCGCTAGGAAACCTACATAGTCCAAGGGCCCGCTAGGTAACCTAGATAGTCTAAGTGCCCGCTACGTAACCTAGAGTCCAAGTGCTCGCTAGTTAGCCTCCATAGTCCAAGTGCCTGCTATATAACCTAGATAGTCAAAGTGCCCGTTACCTAACCTAGATAGTCCAAGTGCCCGCTAAGCAACCTACATAGTCCAAGTGCCCGTTCGTTAACCTAGAAGTCCAAGTGTCCACTAGGTTACCTACATAGTCCAAGTGCCCGTTCGTTAACCTTCATAGTCCAAGTGCCCGCAAGGTAACCAATATAATCTAAATGCCAGCTAGGGGCCCTAATAGTCCAAATGCCCGCTAGTTAACCTAGATAGTCCAAGTGCTCGCTAGTTAACCTAGATAGTCCTAGTGCCCGCTAGTTATCGTAGATAGACCAAGTGCCAGCTAGGGAACCTATCTAGTCCAAGTACCCGCTAGGAAACGTACATAGTCCAAGTGCCCGCTAGGTAACGTACATAGTCCAAGTGCCCGCTAGGTAACGTAGATAGTCCAAGTGCCCGCTAGGGAACGTACATAGTCCAAGTGTCCTCTAGGTAACCTAGATAGTCCAAGTGCCCGCTAGTTAACCTACATTGTCCAGGTTCCCCTTAGGTAACCTAGATAGTCCAAGAGCCCGCTAGGTAACCTACATAGTCCAAATGCCCTATAGGGAACCTACATAGTCCAAGTGCCCGCTAGGTAACCTACATAGTCCAAATGCCCGCTTGTTAACCTACATAGTCCAAGTGCCCGATAGGGAACCTACATAATCCAAGTGCCCGCTAGGGAACCTACATAGTCCAAGTGCCCGTTCGTTAACCTACATAATCCAAGTGCCCGCTAGGTAACCAATATAGTCCAAATGCTCGCTAGGGGCTTTAATAGTCCAAATGCCCGCTAGAAAACCTAGATAGTCCAAGTGCCCGCTAGTTAACCCAGAAAGACCAAGTGCCCGCTAGGGAACCTATCTAGTCCAAGTACCCGTTAGGAAACGTACATAGTTCAAGTGCCCGCTAGGTAACGTATATACTACAAGTGCCCGCTAGGTAACGTAGATAGTCCAAGTGCCCGCTAGGGAACATACATAGTCCAAGTGCCCGCTAGGTAACCTAGATAGTGCAAGTGCGCGCTAGTTAACCTACATAGTCCAAGTGCCTGCTAGGTAACCTAGATAGTCCAAGTGCCCACTAGTTAACCTACATTGTCCAGATTCCCCCTAGGTAACCTAGATAGTCCAAGGGCCCGCTAGGTAACCTACATAGTCCAAATGCCCGATAGGGAACCTACATAATCCAAGTACCCGCTAGGGAACCTACATAGTTCAAGTGCCCGTTAGGTAACCTACATAGTCCAAATGTACGCTAGGGAACCCACATAGTCCAAGTGCCCGTTAGGGAACTTACATAATCCAAGGGCCCGCTAGGGAACCTACATAGTCCAAGTGCCCGTTAGTTAACCTAGCTAGTCCCAGTGCCCGCTAGGTAACCTAGAAAGTCCAACAGCCCGGTAGGTAACCTACATACTCCAAGTACCCGCTAGGTAACGTAGATAGTTCAAGTGCCAGCTAGGAAACCTAGATTGTCCAAATGCCCGCTAGGTAACCTACAATATCTAAGTGCGCGCTAGGTAATCTATATAGTCCAAATGACCGCTAGGGAGCCTACATAGTCCAAATGCCCGCTAGGTAACCTAGGTAGTACAAGGGCCCGCTAGGAAACCTACATAGTCCTAGTGCCCCCTAGTTAACCTACATTCTCCAAGTGCCCGATAGTTAACCTACATAGTCCAAGTGCCCGCTAGGTAACCTACATAGTCCAGTGCCCGATAGGGAACCTACATAATCCAAGTGCCCGTGGGAACCTACATAGTCCAAGTGCCCGTTAGGTAACCTAGATAGTCCAAATGCCCGCCAGGAAACCCACATAGTCCAAGTGCCCGCTAGGGAATTTACATAGTCCAAGGGCCCTCTAGGGAACCTACATAGTCCAAGTCCCGTTAGTTAACCTAGATAGTCCAAGTGCCCGCTTGGTAACCTAGATAGTCCAACAGCCCGGTAGGTAACCTACATACTCCAAGAACCCGCTAGGTAACGTAGATAGTTCACGTGCCAGCTAGGTAACCTAGATAGACCATGTGCCCGCTAGGCAACCTACAAAGTCTAAGTGCCCACTAGATTATCTATATCGTCCAAATACCCGCTAGGGAATCTACATAGTCCAAGGGCCCGATAGTTAACGTAGATAGTCCAAGTACCCGCTAGTTAACCTAGATTGTCCAAGTGCCCGCTAGGTAAGCTACATAGTCCAAGGGCCCGCTAGTTAACCTACATAGTCCAAGGGCCCACTAGGTAACCTACAATGTCTAAGGGCCCGCTAGGTTATCTATATAGTCCAAATGCCCCCTAGGGAACCTACATAGTCCAAGTGCCCACTAGGTAACCTAGATAATCCAAGTGCCCGCTAGTTAACCTAGATAGTCCAAGTGCCCGCTAGTTAACCTAGATCATCCAAGTGCCCGCTAGTTAACCAACAGTGTCAATGGGCCCGCTAGTTAACCTACATAGTGCAAGAGTCCGCTAGTTAACCTAGATCGTGCAAGTGTCCGCTAGTTAACCTACATAGTCCACGTGCCAGTTAGCTAACATAGATATTCCAAGGACCCGCTAGTTGACCTATATAGTCCAAGTGCCCGCTGGGTAACATAGATAATTCAAGTGCCCGCTAGGGAACCTTCATAATCCAAGTGCCAGCTAGGTAACCTAGATAGTCCTATTGCCCGTTAGTTAACCTAGAGTGTCCAAGTGCCCACTTGGGTTCATACTTAGTCCAAGTCAGGTTAGCTAACCGAGATAGTCCAAGTGCCCGCTAGTTAACAGTGATCATCCAATGCCCGCTAGTTAACCTAGATAGTCCAAGTACACGCTAGTTAACCTAGATAGTCCAAGTGCCCTCTAGTTAACCTAGATCGTCCATGTGCCCGCTAGTTAACCTAGATAGTCCAAGTGCCCGCTAGGTAAAGTAAGTAGTCCAAATGTCCGATAGGGATCCTACATAGTCCAAGTGCCTGCTAGGTAACCTACATAGTCCAAGTGCCCGTTCGTTAACCTAGATAGTCCAAGTGCCCGCTATGTAACCTAGACTGTCCAAGTGCCCGCTAGGTTACCTACATAGTCCAAGTGCCCATTCGTTAACCTAGATAGTCCAAGTGCCCGCTAGGAAACCTACATAGTCCAAGAGCCAGCTAGGTAACCTAGATAGTCTAAGTGCCAGCTAGGTAACCTAGAGTCCAAGTGATCTCTAGTTAACCTACATAGTCTAAGTGCCCGCTATGTAACCTAGATAGTAAAAGTGCCCGTTAGGTAACCTAGATAGTCCAAGTGCCCGCTAGGTAACTTACATTGTCCAAGTTCCCGCTAGGTAACCTAGATTCTCAAAGTGCCCGTTACCTAACCTAGATAGTCCACGTGCCCGCTAAGCAACCTACATAGTCCAAGTGCCCGTTCGTTAACCTAGAAGTCCAAGTGCCCGCTAGGTAACCTAGACAGTCCAAGTGCCCGCTAGGTTACCTGCATATTCCAAGTGCCCGTTCGTTAACCAAGATAGTCCAAGTGCCCACTAGGTAACCTACATAGTCCAAGTGCCCTCTAGGTAACCTATATAGTCCAAGTGCCCGCTAGGTAACCTAGATAGTCCAAGGGCCTGCTAGTTAACTTAAATAGTCCAAGGACTCACTTGTTAACTTTGATAGCCCAAGTGCCCGCTAGTTAACCTAGATCGTCCAAGTGCCCGCTAGTTAACCTAGATAGTCCTAGTGCCCATTAGTTAACCTAGAGTGTCCAAGTGTCCACTAGGGGACGTACTTAGTCCAAGTGCCCGTTAGCTAACCTATATAGTCCAAGTGCCCGCTTGTTAACATTGATCATCCAAGTGCCCGCTAGTTAACCTAGATAGTCCAAGTGCACGCTAGTTAACCTAGATAGTCCAAGTGCCCTCTAGTTAACCTAGACCGTCCAAGTACCCGCTAGGTATCCTACATAATCCAAGGGCCCGCTAGTTAACCTACATAGTCCAAGGGCCCGCTAGGTAACCTACAAAGCATAAGGGCCCGCTAGGTTATCTATATAGTCCAAATGCCCCATAGGGAACCTACATAGTCCAAGTGCCCGCTAGGTAACCTAGATAATCCAAGTGCCCGCTAGTTAACCTATATAGTCCATGTGCCCGCTAGTTAACCTAGATCGTCCAAGTGCCCGCTAGTTAACCAACAGTGTCAATGGGCCCGCTAGTTAACCTACATAGTGCAAGAGTCCGCTAGTTAACCTAGATCATGCAAGTGTCCGCTAGTTAACCTACATAGTCCATGTGCCAGTTAGCTAACATAGATATTCCAAGGACCCGCTAGTTGACCTATATAGTCCAAGTGCCCGCTGGGTAACCTAGATATTTCAAGTGCCCGCTAGGGAACCTTCATAATCCAAGTGCCAGCTAGGTAACCTAGATAGTCCTATTGCCTGTTAGTTAACCTAGAGTGTCCAAGTGCCCACTTGGGGACATATTAGTCCAAGTGCCCGTTAGCTAACCTAGATAGTCCAAGTGCCCGCTAGTTAACAGTGATCATCCAAGTGCCCGCTAGTTAACCTAGATAGTCCAAGTACACGCTAGTTAACCTAGATAGTCCAAGTGACCTCTAGTTAACCTAGATCGTCCATGTGCCCGCTAGTTAACCTAGATAGTCCAAGTGCCCGCTAGGTAACGTAAGTAGTCCAAATGTCCGATAGGGATCCTATATAGTCCAAGTGCCCGCTAGGTAACCTACATAGTCCAAGTGCCCGTTCGTTAACCTAGATAGTCCAAGTGCCCGCTAGGTAACCTAGACTGTCCAAGTGCCCGCTAGGTTACCTACATAGTCCAAGTGCCCGTTCGTTAACCTAGATAGTCCAAGTGCCCGCTAGGAAACCTACATAGTCCAAGGGCCCGCTAGGTAACCTAGATAGTCTAAGTGCCCGCTAGGTAACCTAGAATCCAAGTGCTCTCTAGTTAACCTACATAGTCCAAGTGCCCGCTATGTAACCTAGATAGTAAAAGTGCCCGTTAGGTAACCTAGATAGTCCAAGTGCCCGCTAGGTAACTTACATTGTCCAAGTTCCCGCTAGGTAACCTAGATACTCAAAGTGCCTGTTACCTAACCTAGATAGTCCACGTGCCCGCTAAGCAACCTACATAGTCCAAGTGCCCGTTCGTTAACCTAGAAGTCCAAGTGCCCGCTAGGTAACCTAGACATTCCAAGTGCCCGCTAGGTTACCTGCATATTCCAAGTGCCCGTTCGTTAACCTAGATAGTCCAAGTGCCCACTAGGTAACCTACATAGTCCAAGTGCCCTCTAGGTAACCTATGTAGTCCAAGTGCCCGCTAGGTAACCTAGATAGTCCAAGGGCCCGCTAGTTAACTTACATAGTCCATGGACTCACTTGTTAACTTTGATAGTCCAAGTGCCCGCTAGTTAACCTAGATCGTCCAAGTGCCCGCTAGTTAACCTAGATAGTCCTACTGCCCATTAGTTAACCTAGAGTGTCCAAGTGTCCACTAGGGGACGTACTTAGTCCAAGTGCCCGTTAGCTAACCTATATAGTCCAAGTGCCCGCTTGTTAACATTGATCATCCAAGTGCCCGCTAGTTAACCTAGATAGTCCAAGTGCACGCTAGTTAACCTAGATAGTCCAAGTGACCTCTAGTTAACCTAGATCGTCCATGTGCCCGCTAGTTAACCTAGATCGTCCAAGTGCCCGCTAGGTAACGTAAGTAGTCCAAATGTCCGATAGGGATCCTATATAGTCCAAGTGCCCGCTAGGTAAGCTACATAGTCCAAGTGCCCGTTCGTTAACCTAGATAGTCCAAGTGCCCGCTAGGTAACCTAGACTGTCCAAGTGCCCGCTAGGTTACCTACATAGTCCAAGTGCCCGTTCGTTAACCTAGATAGTCCAAGTGCCCGCTAGGAAACCTACATAGTCCAAGGGCCCGCTAGGTAACCTAGATAGTCTAAGTGCCCGCTAGGTAACCTAGAGTCCAAGTGCTCTCTAGTTAACCTACATAGTCCAAGTGCCCGCTATGTAACCTAGATAGTAAAAGTGCCCGTTAGGTAACCTAGATAGTCCAAGTGCCCGCTAGGTAACTTACATTGTCCAAGTTCCCGCTAGGTAACCTAGATACTCAAAGTGCCTGTTACCTAACCTAGATAGTCCACGTGCCCGCTAGGCAACCTACATAGTCCAAGTGCCCGTTCGTTAACCTAGAAGTCCAAGTGCCCGCTAGGTAACCTAGACATTCCAAGTGCCCGCTAGGTTACCTGCATATTCCAAGTGCCCGTTCGTTAACCTAGATAGTCCAAGTGCCCACTAGGTAACCTACATAGTCCAAGTGCCCTCTAGGTAACCTATATAGTCCAAGTGCCCGCTAGGTAACCTAGATAGTCCAAGGGCCCGCTAGTTAACTTACATAGTCCATGGACTCACTTGTTAAATTTGATAGTCCAAGTGCCCGCTAGTTAACCTAGATCGTCCAAGTGCCCGCTAGTTAACCTAGATAGTCCTACTGCCCATTAGTTAACCTAGAGTGTCCAAGTGTCCACTAGGGGACGTACTTAGTCCAAGTGCCCGTTAGCTAACCTATATAGTCCAAGTGCCCGCTTGTTAACATTGATCATCCAAGTGCCCGCTAGTTAACCTAGATAGTCCAAGTGCACGCTAGTTAACCTAGATAGTCCAAGTGCCCTCTAGCTAACCTAGACCGTCCAAGTACCCGCTAGGTATCCTACATAATCCAAGGGCCCGCTAGTTAACCTACATAGTCCAAGGGCCCGCTAGGTAACCTACAAAGCCTAAGGGCCCGCTAGGTTATCTATATACTCCAAATGCCCCAAAGGAAACCTACATAGTCCAAGTGCCCGCTAGGTAACCTAGATAATCCAAGTGCCCGCTAGTTAACCTATATAGTCCATGTGCCCGCTAGTTAACCTAGATCGTCCAAGTGCCCGCTAGTTAACCAACAGTGTCAATGGGCCCGCTAGTTAACCTACATAGTGCAAGAGTCCGCTAGTTAACCTAGATCATGCAAGTGTCCGCTAGTTAACCTACATAGTCCATGTGCCAGTTAGCTACCATAGATATTCCAAGGACCCGCTAGTTGACCTCTATAGTCCAAGTGCCCGCTGGGTAACCTAGATATTTCAAGTGCCCGCTAGGGAACCTTCATAATCCAAGTGCCAGCTAGGTAACCTAGATAGTCCTATTGCCTGTTAGTTAACCTAGAGTGTCCAAGTGCCCACTTGGGGACATACTTAGTCCAAGTGCCCGTTAGCTAACCTAGATAGTCCAAGTGCCCGCTAGTTAACAGTGATCATCCAAGTGCCCGCTAGTTAACCTAGATAGTCCAAGTACACGCTAGTTAACCTAGATAGTCCAAGCGCCCTCTAGTTAACCTAGATCGTCCATGTGCCCGCTAGTTAACCTAGATAGTCCAAGTGCCCGCTAGGTAACGTAAGTAGTCCAAATGTCCGATAGGGATCCTATATAGTCCAAGTGCCCGCTAGGTAACCTACATAGTCCAAGTGCCCGTTCGTTAACCTAGAAAGTCCAAGTGCCCGCTAGGTAACCTAGACTGTCCAAGTGCCCGCTAGGTTACCTACATAGTCCAAGTGCCCGTTCGTTAACCTAGATAGTCCAAGTGCCCGCTAGGAAACCTACATAGTCCAAGGGCCCGCTAGGTAACCTAGATAGTCTAAGTGCCCGCTAGGTAACCTAGAGTCCAAGTGCTCTCTAGTTAACCTACATAGTCCAAGTGCCCGCTATGTATCCTAGATAGTAAAAGTGCCCGTTAGGTAACCTAGATAGTCCAAGTGCCCGCTAGGTAACTTACATTGTCCAAGTTCCCGCTAGGTAACCTAGATACTCAAAGTGCCTGTTACCTAACCTAGATAGTCCACGTGCCCGCTAAGCAACCTACATAGTCCAAGTGCCCGTTCGTTAACCTAGAAGTCCAAGTGCCCGCTAGGTAACCTAGACATTCCAAGTGCCCGCTAGGTTACCTGCATATTCCAAGTGCCCTTTCATTAACCTAGATAGTCCAAGTGCCCACTAGGTAACCTACATAGTCCAAGTGCCCTCTAGGTAACCTATATAGTCCAAGTGCCCGCTAGGTAACCTAGATAGTCCAAGGGCCCGCTAGTTAACTTACATAGTCCATGGACTCACTTGTTAACTTTGATAGTCCATGTGCCCGCTAGTTAACCTAGATCGTCCAAGTGTCCGCTAGTTAACCTAGATAGTCCTACTGCCCATTAGTTAACCTAGAGTGTCCAACTGTCTACTAGGGGACGTACTTAGTCCAAGTGCCCGTTAGCTAACCTAGATAGTCCATGTGCCCGCTTGTAAACATTGATCATCCAAGTGCCCGCTAGTTAACCTAGATAGTCCAAGTGCACACTAGTTAACCTAGATAGTCCAAGTTCCCTCTAGTTAACCTAGATCGTCCAAGTGCCCGCTAAGAAACCTAGACATCCAAGTGCCCGTTAAGTAACCTAGATAGTCCAAGTGCCCGCTAAGTAACCTACATAGTCCAAGTTCCCGCTAGATAACCTAGATAGTCCAAGTGCCCGTTACCTAAACTAGATAGTCCCATTGCCCGCTATGCAACATACATAGTCCAAGTGCCCGTTCGTTAACCTAGAAGTCCAAGTGCCCGCTAGGTAACCTAGACTTTCCAAGTGCCCGCTAGTTAACTTAGATCGTCCAAGTGCCCGCTAGGTAACCTAGACTGTCCAAGTGCCCGCTAGGTTACCTACATAGTCCAAGTGCCCGCAAGGTAACCTACATAGTCCAAGGGCCCGCTAGTAAACCTACATAGTCCAAGTGCCCCGTAGTTAAATTACATAGTTCAAATGTCCATAGGGAACATACATAGTCCATGTGCCCGCTAGGGAATCCACATAGTCCAAGTGCCCGCTAGGGAATCTAGTTAGTCCAAGTGCCCGCTCTGGAACCTACATAGTCCAAGTTCCTGCTAGGGAACCTACATAGTCCAAGTGCCCGCGCTGGAACATACATAGTCCAAGTGCCCGCTATGGAATCTACATAGCCCAAGAGCCTGACAGTTTACGTAGATAGTCCAAGTGCCGCTAGTTAATCTACATAGTCCAAGGGCCCGCTAGTTAACCCACATAGTCCAAGTACCCGCTAGTTAACCTAGATCGTCCAAGTGCCCCCTAGGTAACCTACATAGTGCAAGTGCTGCTAGTTAAACTACATAGACCAAGTGCCCGCTAGGTTACCTACATAGTCCAAGTGCCCGCTAGTTAACCTACATAGTCCAAGTGCCCGCTAGTTAACCTACATAGTAAGTGCCCGCTAGGTAACCAATATAGTCCAAATGCCCGCTAGGGGCCCTAATAGTCCAAATGCCCGCTAGTTAACCTAGATAGTCCAAGTGCTCGCTAGTTAACCTAGATAATCCTAGTGCCCGCTAGTTAACCTAGATAGACCAAGTGCCCGCTAGGGAACCTATCTAGTCCAAGTACCCGCTAGGAAACGTACATAGTCCAAGTGCTCGCTAGGTAACGTATATAGTCCAAGTGCCCTCTAGGTAACCTATATAGTCCAAATGCCCGCTAGGTAACCTAGATAGTCCAAGGGCCCGCTAGGTAACTTACATAGTCCATGGACTCACTTGTTAACTTTGATAGTCCAAGTGCTCTCTAGTTAACCTACATAGTCCAAGTGCCCGCTATGGAACCTAGATAGTAAAAGTGCCCGTTAGGTAACCTAGATAGTCCAAGGGCCTGCTAGGTAACTTACATTGTCCAAGTTCCCGCTAGGTAACCAAATTCTCAAAGTGCCCGTTACCTAACCTAGATAGTCCACGTGCCCGCTAAGCAACCTACATAGTCCAAGTGCCCGTTCGTTAACCTAGAAGTCCAAGTGCCCGCTAGGTTACCTGCATATTCCAAGTGCCCTTTCATTAACCTAGATAGTCCAAGTGCCCACTAGGTAACCTACATAGTCCAAGTGCCCTCTAGGTAACCTATATAGTCCAAGTGCCCGCTAGGTAACCTAGATAGTCCAAGGGCCCGCTAGTTAACTTACATAGTCCATGGACTCACTTGTTAACTTTGATAGTCCAAGTGCCCGCTAGTTAACCTAGATCGTCCAAGTGTCCGCTAGTTAACCTAGATAGTCCTACTGCCCATTAGTTAACCTAGAGTGTCCAACTGTCTACTAGGGGACGTACTTAGTCCAAGTGCCCGTTAGCTAACCTAGATAGTCCATGTGCCCGCTTGTAAACATTGATCATCCAAGTGCCCGCTAGTTAACCTAGATAGTCCAAGTGCACACTAGTTAACCTAGATAGTCCAAGTTCCCTCTAGTTAACCTAGATCGTCCAAGTGCCCGCTAAGAAACCTAGACATCCAAGTGCCCGTTAAGTAACCTAGATAGTCCAAGTGCCCGCTAAGTAACCTACATAGTCCAAGTTCCCGCTAGATAACCTAGATAGTCCAAGTGCCCGTTACCTAAACTAGATAGTCCCATTGCCCGCTATGCAACATACATAGTCCAAGTGCCCGTTCGTTAACCTAGAAGTCCAAGTGCCCGCTAGGTAACCTAGACTTTCCAAGTGCCCGCTAGTTAACTTAGATCGTCCAAGTGCCCGCTAGGTAACCTAGACTGTCCAAGTGCCCGCTAGGTTACCTACATAGTCCAAGTGCCCGCAAGGTAACCTACATAGTCCAAGGGCCCGCTAGTAAACCTACATAGTCCAAGTGCCCCGTAGTTAAATTACATAGTTCAAATGTCCATAGGGAACATACATAGTCCATGTGCCCGCTAGGGAATCCACATAGTCCAAGTGCCCGCTAGGGAATCTAGTTAGTCCAAGTGCCCGCTCTGGAACCTACATAGTCCAAGTTCCTGCTAGGGAACCTACATAGTCCAAGTGCCCGCGCTGGAACATACATAGTCCAAGTGCCCGCTATGGAATCTACATAGCCCAAGAGCCTGACAGTTTACGTAGATAGTCCAAGTGCCGCTAGTTAATCTACATAGTCCAAGGGCCCGCTAGTTAACCCACATAGTCCAAGTACCCGCTAGTTAACCTAGATCGTCCAAGTGCCCCCTAGGTAACCTACATAGTGCAAGTGCTGCTAGTTAAACTACATAGACCAAGTGCCCGCTAGGTTACCTACATAGTCCAAGTGCCCGCTAGTTAACCTACATAGTCCAAGTGCCCGCTAGTTAACCTACATAGTAAGTGCCCGCTAGGTAACCAATATAGTCCAAATGCCCGCTAGGGGCCCTAATAGTCCAAATGCCCGCTAGTTAACCTAGATAGTCCAAGTGCTCGCTAGTTAACCTAGATAATCCTAGTGCCCGCTAGTTAACCTAGATAGACCAAGTGCCCGCTAGGGAGCCTATCTAGTCCAAGTACCCGCTAGGAAACGTACATAGTCCAAGTGCTCGCTAGGTAACGTATATAGTCCAAGTGCCCTCTAGGTAACCTATATAGTCCAAATGCCCGCTAGGTAACCTAGATAGTCCAAGGGCCCGCTAGGTAACTTACATAGTCCATGGACTCACTTGTTAACTTTGATAGTCCAAGTGCTCTCTAGTTAACCTACATAGTCCAAGTGCCCGCTATGGAACCTAGATAGTAAAAGTGCCCGTTAGGTAACCTAGATAGTCCAAGGGCCTGCTAGGTAACTTACATTGTCCAAGTTCCCGCTAGGTAACCAAATTCTCAAAGTGCCCGTTACCTAACCTAGATAGTCCACGTGCCCGCTAAGCAACCTACATAGTCCAAGTGCCCGTTCGTTAACCTAGAAGTCCAAGTGCCCGCTAGGTTACCTGCATATTCCAAGTGCCCGTTCGTTAACCAAGATAGTCCAAGTGCCCACTAGGTAACCTACATATCCAAGTGCCCTCTAGGTAACCTATATAGTCCAAGTGCCCGCTAGGTAACCTAGATAGTCCAAGGGCCTGCTAGTTAACTTAAATAGTCCAAGGACTCACTTGTTAACTTTGATAGTCCAAGTGCCCGCTAGTTAACCTAGATCGTCCAAGTGCCCGCTAGTTAACCTAGATAGTCCTAGTGCCCATTAGTTAACCTAGAGTGTCCAAGTGTCCACTAGGGGACGTACTTAGTCCAAGTGCCCGTTAGCTAACCTATATAGTCCAAGTGCCCGCTTGTTAACATTGATCATCCAAGTGTCCGCTAGTTAACCTAGATAGTCCAAGTGCACGCTAGTTAACCTAGATAGTCCAAGTGCCCTCTAGTTAACCTAGACCGTCCAAGTACCCGCTAGGTATCCTACATAATCCAAGGGCCCGCTAGTTAACCTACATAGTGCAAGAGTCCGCTAGTTAACCTAGATCATGCAAGTGTCCGCTAGTTAACCTACATAGTCCATGTGCCAGTTAGCTAACATAGATATTCCAAGGACCCGCTAGTTGACCTATATAGTCCAAGTGCCCGCTGGGTAACCTAGATATTTCAAGTGCCCGCTAGGGAACCTTCATAATCCAAGTGCCAGGTAGGTAACCTAGATAGTCCTATTGCCTGTTAGTTAACCTAGAGTGTCCAAGTGCCCACTTGGGGACATACTTAGTCCAAGTGCCCGTTAGCTAACCTAGATAGTCCAAGTGCCCGCTAGTTAACAGTGATCATCCAAGTGCCCGCTAGTTAACCTAGATAGTCCAAGTACACGCTAGTTAACCTAGATAGTCCAAGTGCCCTCTAGTTAACCTAGATCGTCCATGTGCCCGCTAGTTAACCTAGATAGTCCAAGTGCCCGCTAGGTAACGTAAGTAGTCCAAATGTCCGATAGGGATCCTATATAGTCCAAGTGCCCGCTAGGTAACCTACATAGTCCAAGTGCCCGTTCGTTAACCTAGATAGTCCAAGTGCCCGCTAGGTAACCTAGACTGTCCAAGTGCCCGCTAGGTTACCTACATAGTCCAAGTGCCCGTTCGTTAACCTAGATAGTCCAAGTGCCCGCTAGGAAACCTACATAGCCCAAGGGCCCGCTAGGTAACCTAGATAGTCTAAGTGCCCGCTAGGTAACCTAGAGTCCAAGTGCTCTCTAGTTAACCTACATAGTCCAAGTGCCCGCTATGTAACCTAGATAGTAAAAGTGCCCGTTAGGTAACCTAGATAGTCCAAGTGCCCGCTAGGTAACTTACATTGTCCAAGTTCCCGCTAGGTAACCTAGATACTCAAAGTGCCTGTTACCTAACCTAGATAGTCCACGTGCCCGCTAAGCAACCTACATAGTCCAAGTGCCCGTTCGTTAACCTAGAAGTCCAAGTGCCCGCTAGGTAACCTAGACATTCCAAGTGCCCGCTAGGTTACCTGCATATTCCAAGTGCCCGTTCGTTAACCTAGATAGTCCAAGAGCCCACTAGGTAACCTACATAGTCCAAGTGCCCTCTAGGTAACCTATATAGTCCATGTGCCCGCTAGGTAACCTAGATAGTCCAAGGGCCCGCTAGTTAACTTACATAGTCCATGGACTCACTTGTTAACTTTGATAGTCCAAGTGCCCGCTAGTTAACCTAGATCGTCCAAGTGCCCGCTAGTTAACCTAGATAGTCCTACTGCCCATTAGTTAACCTAGAGTGTCCAACTGTCCACTAGGGGACGTACTTAGTCCAAGTGCCCGTTAGCTAACCTAGATAGTCCATGTGCCCGCTTGTAAACATTGATCATCCAAGTGCCCACAAGTTAACCTAGATAGTCCAAGTGCACACTAGTTAACCTAGATAGTCCAAGTTCCCTCTAGTTAACCTAGATCGTCCAAGTGCCCGCTAAGAAACCTAGACATCCAAGTGCCCGTTAAGTAACCTAGATAGTCCAAGTGCCCGCTAAGTAACCTACATAGTCCAAGTTCCCGCTAGGTAACCTAGATAGTCCAAGTGCCCGTTACCTAAACTAGATAGTCCCATTGCCCGCTATGCAACATACATAGTCCAAGTGCCCGTTCGTTAACCTAGAAGTCCAAGTGCCCGCTAGGTAACCTAGACTTTCCAAGTGCCCGCTAGTTAACCTAGATCGTCCAAGTGCCCGCTAGGTAACCTAGACTGTCCAAGTGCCCGCTAGGTTACCTACATAGTCCAAGTGCCCGCAAGGTAACCTACATAGTCCAAGGGCCCGCTAGTAAACCTACATAGTCCAAGTGCCCCGTAGTTAAATTACATAGTTCAAATGTCCATAGGGAACATACATAGTCCAAGTGCCCGCTAGGGAATCCACATAGTCCAAGTGCCCGCTAGGGAATCTAGTTAGTCCAAGTGCCCGCTCTGGAACCTACATAGTCCAAGTTCCTGCTAGGGAACCTACATAGTCCAAGTGCCCGCGCTGGAACATACATAGTCCAAGTGCCCGCTATGGAATCTACATAGCCCAAGAGCCTGCCAGTTTACGTAGATAGTCCAAGTGCCGCTAGTTAATCTACATAGTCCAAGGGCCCGCTAATTTACCTAGATAGTCCAAGTACCCTCTAGTTAACCTAGATCGTCCAAGTGCCCGCTAATTAACCTAGATAGTCCAAGTGCCCTCTAGGTAACCTAAGTAGTCCAAATGTCCGAAAGGGATCCTACATAGTCCAAGTGCCCGCTAGGTAACCTACATAATCCATGTGCCCTTTCGTTAACCTAGATAGTCCAAGTGCCCGCTAGGTAACCTAGACTGTCCAAGTGCCCGCTAGGTTACCTACATAGTACACGTGCCCATTCGTTAACCTAGATAGTCCAAGTGCCCGCTAGGAAACCTACATAGTCCAAGGGCCCGCTAGGTAACCTAATAGTCCAAGTGCCCGCTAGGTAACCTAGAGTCCAAGTGCTCGCTAGTTAACCTACATAGTCCAAGTGCCCGCTATGTAACCTAGATAGTCAAAGTGCCCGTTAGGTAACCTAGATAGTCAAAGTGCCCACTAGGTAACTTACATTGTCCAAGTTCCCGCTAGGTAACCTAGATACTCAAAATGCCCGTTACCAAACCTAGATAGTCCAAGTGCCCGCTAAGCAACCTACATAGTCCAACTGCCTGTTCGTTAACCTAGAAGTCCAAGTGCCCACTAGGTAACCTAGACAGTCCAAGTGCCCGCTAGGTAACCTAAATAGTGCAAGTGTCCGCTAGTTAACCTAAGTAGCCCAAGGGCCCGCTAGTTAACCTACATAGTCCAAGTGCCCACAAGGGAACCTAGATAGTCCAAGTGCCCGCTCTGGAACCTACATAGTCGAAGTGCCTGCTAGGGAACCTACATAGTCGAAGTGCCCACTCTGGAACATACATAGTCCAAGTGCTCGCTAGGGAATCTACATAGTCCAAGGGCCCACTAGTTAACGTAGATAGTCCAAGTGCCCCTAGTTAATATACATTGTCCAAGGGCCCGCTAGTTAACCTAGATCGTCCAAAGGCACGCTAGTTAACCTACATAGTCCAAGGGCCCGCTACTTAACCTACATAGTCCAAGGGCCCGCTAGTTAACCTACATCATCCCAGTGTCCGCTAGGAAACCTAGATAGTGCAAGTGCCCGCTAGTTAACCTAGATAGTTCAAGTACCCGCTAGGTAACCTAGATCGTCCAAGCGCCCATTAGTTAGCCTACATACTCCAAGTGCCCGCTAGGTAACCTAGATAGTCCAAGTGCCTGTTCGGTAACCTAGATAATCCAAGTGCCCGCTTGGTAAACTTGACAGTCCAAGTGCCCGCTAGTTAACCTACATAGTCCAAGTGCCCGATAGGGAACCTACATAATTCAAGTGCCCGCTAGGCAACCTACTTACTCCAAGTGCCCGTTAGTTAACCTAGATAGTCAAAGTGCCTGCTAGGTAACCTAGATAGTCCAAGTGCCCTCTACGTAACCTACATAGTCCAAGTGCCCGCTAGGTAACCTAAATAGTCCAAATGCCTGCTAGGGAAACTACATAGTCCAAGTTCCCGCTAGTTTACCTAGATAGTCCAAGTGCCTGCTAGTAAACCTACATAATCCATGGGCCCGCTAGTTAACCTACATAGTGCATGGGCCCGCTACTTAATCTAGGTCGTGCAAGTGTCCGCTAGTTAGCCTATATAGTCCAAGTGCCCGCTAGTTAACCTATATACCAAGTGCCTGCTACGTAACCTAGATAGTCCAAGGGCACCCTAGTTAACCTACATAGTACAAGTGCCCGCTAGGCAACCTAGATAGTCCAAGTGCGCGCTAAGGAACCTACATAGTCCAAGTGCACGCTAGTTAACCTAGATAGTCCAAGTGCCTGCTAGGTAACCTACATAGTGCAAGTGTCCGCTACTTAACCTACATATTCCAAGTGCCCGCTAGTTAACATAGATAGTCCAAGTGCCGGCTAGGGAACGTACATAGTCCAAGTGCCCGCTAGTTAACCTAGATAGTTCAAGTACCCGCTAGGTAACCTAGATAGTCCAAGGGCCCCCTAGTTAGCCTACATAGTCCAAGTGCCCGCTAGGTAACCTAGATGGTCCAAGTGTCTTTTCGGTAATCTAGATAGTCCAAGTCCCCGCTAGGGAACGTACATAGTCCAAGTGCCCGCTAGGTAACCTAGATACTGCAAGTGCCCGCTAGTTAACCTAGATAGATCAAGTACCCGCTAGGTAACCTAGATCGTCCAAGGGCCGCCTAGTTAGCCTACATATTCCAAGTGCCCGCTAGTTAACCTACATAATCAAAGTGCCCGTTGGCTAACCTAGATAGTCCAAGTGCCTGCTAAGCAACCTACATAGTCCAAGTGCCCGTTCGTTAACCTAGAAGTCCAAGTGCCCGCTAGGTAACCTAGACAGTCCAAGTGCCCGCTAGGTAACCTACATAGTGCAAGTGTCCGCTAGTTAACCTAAGTAGTCCAAGGGCCCGCTAGTTAACATACATATTCCAAGTACCCGGTAGTTAACTTACATAGTGCAAGTGTCCGTAGGGGACATACATAGTCCAAGTGCCCGCTAGGGAATATACATAGTCCAAGTGCCCGCCAAGGAACCGACGTAGTCCAAGTGCCCGCTAGGGAATCTACATAGTCCAAGGTCCCGCTAGTTAACGTAGATAGTCCAAGTGCTCCTAGTTAATCTACATAGTCCAAGTACCCGCTAGTTAACCTAGATCGTCCAAGTGTCCACTAGTTAACCTACATAGTCTAAGTGCCCGCAAGGGAACCTAGATAGTCCAAGTGCCCGCTCTGGAACCTACATAGTCCAAGTGCCTGCTAGGGAACCTACATAGTCGAAGTGCCCACTCTGGAACATACATAGTCCAAGTGCTCGCTAGGGAATCTACATAGTCCAAAGGCCCGCTAGTTAACGTAGATAGTCCAAGTGCCGCTAGTTAATATACATAGTCCAAGGGCCCGCTAGTTAACCTAGATCGTCCAAGTGCACGCTAGTTAACCTACATAGTCCAAGGGCCCGCTAGTTAACCTACATATTCCAAGGGCCCGCTAGTTAACCTACATCGTCCCAGTGCCCACTAGGAAACCTAGATAGTGCAAGTGCCCGCTAGTTAACCTAGATAGTTCAAGTACCCGCTAGGTAACCTAGATCGTCCAAGGGCCCCTTAGTTAGCCTACAAACTCCAAGTGCCCGCTATGTAACCTAGATAGTCAAAGTGCCCGTTAGGTAACCTAGATAGTCAAAGTGCCCACTAGGTAACTTACATTGTCCAAGTTCCCGCTAGGTAACCTAGATACTCAAAATGCCCGTTACCAAACCTAGATAGTCCAAGTGCCCGCTAAGCAACCTACATAGTCCAACTGCCTGTTCGTTAACCTAGAAGTCCAAGTGCCCACTAGGTAACCTAGACAGTCCAAGTGCCCGCTAGGTAACCTAAATAGTGCAAGTGTCCGCTAGTTAACCTAAGTAGCCCAAGGGCCCGCTAGTTAACCTACATAGTCCAAGTGCCCACAAGGGAACCTAGATAGTCCAAGTGCCCGCTCTGGAACCTACATAGTCGAAGTGCCTGCTAGGGAACCTACATAGTCGAAGTGCCCACTCTGGAACATACATAGTCCAAGTGCTCGCTAGGGAATCTACATAGTCCAAGGGCCCACTAGTTAACGTAGATAGTCCAAGTGCCCCTAGTTAATATACATTGTCCAAGGGCCCGCTAGTTAACCTAGATCGTCCAAAGGCACGCTAGCTAACCTACATAGTCCAAGGGCCCGCTACTTAACCTACATAGTCCAAGGGCCCGCTAGTTAACCTACATCATCCCAGTGTCCGCTAGGAAACCTAGATAGTGCAAGTGCCCGCTAGTTAACCTAGATAGTTCAAGTACCCGCTAGGTAACCTAGATCGTCCAAGCGCCCATTAGTTAGCCTACATACTCCAAGTGCCCGCTAGGTAACCTAGATAGTCCAAGTGCCTGTTCGGTAACCTAGATAATCCAAGTGCCCGCTTGGTAAACTTGACAGTCCAAGTGCCCGCTAGTTAACCTACATAGTCCAAGTGCCCGATAGGGAACCTACATAATTCAAGTGCCCGCTAGGCAACCTACTTACTCCAAGTGCCCGTTAGTTAACCTAGATAGTCAAAGTGCCTGCTAGGTAACCTAGATAGTCCAAGTGCCCTCTACGTAACCTACATAGTCCAAGTGCCCGCTAGGTAACCTAAATAGTCCAAATGCCTGCTAGGGAAACTACATAGTCCAAGTTCCCGCTAGTTTACCTAGATAGTCCAAGTGCCTGCTAGTAAACCTACATAATCCATGGGCCCGCTAGTTAACCTACATAGTGCATGGGCCCGCTACTTAATCTAGGTCGTGCAAGTGTCCGCTAGTTAGCCTATATAGTCCAAGTGCCCGCTAGTTAACCTATATACCAAGTGCCTGCTACGTAACCTAGATAGTCCAAGGGCACCCTAGTTAACCTACATAGTACAAGTGCCCGCTAGGCAACCTAGATAGTCCAAGTGCGCGCTAAGGAACCTACATAGTCCAAGTGCACGCTAGTTAACCTAGATAGTCCAAGTGCCTGCTAGGTAACCTACATAGTGCAAGTGTCCGCTACTTAACCTACATATTCCAAGTGCCCGCTAGTTAACATAGATAGTCCAAGTGCCGGCTAGGGAACGTACATAGTCCAAGTGCCCGCTAGTTAACCTAGATAGTTCAAGTACCCGCTAGGTAACCTAGATAGTCCAAGGGCCCCCTAGTTAGCCTACATAGTCCAAGTGCCCGCTAGGTAACCTAGATGGTCCAAGTGTCTTTTCGGTAATCTAGATAGTCCAAGTCCCCGCTAGGGAACGTACATAGTCCAAGTGCCCGCTAGGTAACCTAGATACTGCAAGTGCCCGCTAGTTAACCTAGATAGATCAAGTACCCGCTAGGTAACCTAGATCGTCCAAGGGCCGCCTAGTTAGCCTACATATTCCAAGTGCCCGCTAGTTAACCTACATAATCAAAGTGCCCGTTGGCTAACCTAGATAGTCCAAGTGCCTGCTAAGCAACCTACATAGTCCAAGTGCCCGTTCGTTAACCTAGAAGTCCAAGTGCCCGCTAGGTAACCTAGACAGTCCAAGTGCCCGCTAGGTAACCTACATAGTGCAAGTGTCCGCTAGTTAACCTAAGTAGTCCAAGGGCCCGCTAGTTAACATACATATTCCAAGTACCCGGTAGTTAACTTACATAGTGCAAGTGTCCGTAGGGGACATACATAGTCCAAGTGCCCGCTAGGGAATATACATAGTCCAAGTGCCCGCCAAGGAACCGACGTAGTCCAAGTGCCCGCTAGGGAATCTACATAGTCCAAGGTCCCGCTAGTTAACGTAGATAGTCCAAGTGCTCCTAGTTAATCTACATAGTCCAAGTACCCGCTAGTTAACCTAGATCGTCCAAGTGTCCACTAGTTAACCTACATAGTCTAAGTGCCCGCAAGGGAACCTAGATAGTCCAAGTGCCCGCTCTGGAACCTACATAGTCCAAGTGCCTGCTAGGGAACCTACATAGTCGAAGTGCCCACTCTGGAACATACATAGTCCAAGTGCTCGCTAGGGAATCTACATAGTCCAAAGGCCCGCTAGTTAACGTAGATAGTCCAAGTGCCGCTAGTTAATATACATAGTCCAAGGGCCCGCTAGTTAACCTAGATCGTCCAAGTGCACGCTAGTTAACCTACATAGTCCAAGGGCCCGCTAGTTAACCTACATATTCCAAGGGCCCGCTAGTTAACCTACATCGTCCCAGTGCCCACTAGGAAACCTAGATAGTGCAAGTGCCCGCTAGTTAACCTAGATAGTTCAAGTACCCGCTAGGTAACCTAGATCGTCCAAGGGCCCCTTAGTTAGCCTACAAACTCCAAGTGCCCGCTAGGTAACCTAGATAGTCCAAGTGCCTCTTCGGTAACCTAGATAATCCAAGTGCCCGCTTGGTAACCTTGACAGTCCAAGTGCCCGCTAGTTAACGTACATAGTCCAAGTGCCCGATAGGGAACCTACATAATCCAAGTGCCCGCTAGGCAACCTACATACTCCAAGTGCCCGTTAGTTAACTTAGATAGTCAAAGTGCCTGCTAGGTAACCTAGATAGTCCAAGTGCCCGCTATGTAACCTACATAGTCCAAGTGCCCGCTAGGTAACCTAAATAGTCCAAATGCCTTCTAGGGAAACTACATAGTCCAAGTGCCTGCTAGTAAACCTACATAATCCATGGGACCGCTAGTTAACCTACATAGTGCAAGGGCCCGCGGGTTAACCTAGATCATGCAAGTGTCCGCTAGTTAGCCTATATATTCCATGTGCCCGCTAGTTAACCTATATACCAAGTGCTGGCTACGTAACCTAGATAGTCCAAGGGCACGCAAGTTAACCTACATAGTACAAGTGCCCGCTAGGCAACCTATATAGTCCAAGTGCCCGCTAAGGAACCTACATAGTCCAAGTGCAAGCTAGTTAACCTAGATAGTCCAAGTGCCCGCTAGTTAACTTAGATAGTCCAAGTGCCTGCTAGGTAACCTACATAGTGCAAGTGTCCGCTAGTTAACCTACATATTCTAAGGGCCCGCTAGTTAACATAGATAGTCCAAGTGCCCGCTAGGGAACGTACATAGTCCAAGTGCCCGCTAGTTAACCTAGATAGTTCAAGTACCCGCTAGGTAACCTAGATAGTCCAAGGGCCCCCTTGTTAGCGTACATAGTCCAAGTGCCCGCTAGGTAACCTAGATAGTCCAAGTGCCTTTTCGGTAACCAAATAGTACAAGTGCCCTTTAGGGAACCTAGATAATCCAGGCCCGCAAGTAAACCTACATAGTCCAAGGGCCCGCTAGGTAATCTAGATAGTACAAGTGCCCGCTAGGGAACCTAGATAGTCCAAGTGCCTGTTCGCTAACCTAGATAGTCCAAGTGGCGGCTATGTAACCTACATAGTTCAAGTGCCCTTTCGTTAACCTAGGTAATCCAAGTGCCCGCTAGGAAACCTAAATAGTCCAAGTGCCCGCTAGTTAACCTACATAGTCCAAGTGTCTGATAGGGAACCTACATAATCCAAGTGCCCGCTAGGGAACCTACATAGTCCAAGTGCTCGCTAGGCAACCTACATAGTCCAAGTGCCCGTTAGTTAACCTAGATAGTCAAAGTGTCTGCTAGGTAATCTAGATAGTCCAAGTGCCCGCTAGGTAACCTACATAGTCCAAGTGCCCGCTTGGTAAACTAAATAGTCCAAATGCCCGCTAGAGAAACTACATAGTCCAAGTGCCCTCTAGTTAACCTTGATAGTCCAAGTGCCTGCTAGTAAACCTACATAATCCATGGGCCCGCTAGTTAACCTACATAGTGCAAGGGCCCGCTAGTCAAACTAGATCAAGAAAGTGTCCGTTTGTTAACTTACATAGTCCAAGTGCCCGCTAGGGAACCTACATAGTCCAAGTGCCCGTTAGGTAACTTAGATAGATCAAATGCCCGCTAGGAACCCACATAGTCCAAGTGCCCGCTAGTTAACCTAGATAGTCCTAGTGCCCGTTAGTTAACATAGATAGTCCAAGTGCCCACTAGGGGACGTACATAGTCCAAGTGCCCGCTAGGTAACCTAGATAGTCCAAGTGCCCGCTAGGGATCCGTCATAATCCAAGTGCCTGCTAGGCAACCTAGATAGTCCAAGTTCCCGCTAGGTAACCTATATAGTCCAAGTGCCCGTTACCTAAACTAGATAGTTCAAGTGCCCGCTAGGCAACCTACAGAGGCCAAGTGCCCGTTCGTTAACCTAGAAGTCCAAGAGCCCGCTATGTAACCTAGACAGTCCAAGTGCCCGCTATGTAACCTAGACAGTCCAAGTGCCCGCAACGTTACCTGCATAGTCCAAGTGCCCATTCCTTAACATAGATTGTCCAAGTGCCCGCTAGGGAACCTATATAATCCAAGTGCTATCTAGGTAACCTAGATAGTCCAAGGGCCCGCTAGTTAACCTACACAGTCCAAGGGCTCGCTTGTTAACTTTGATAGTCCAAGTGCCCGTTAGTTAACCTAGATAGTCAAAGTGCCTGCTAGGTAACCTAGATAGTTCAAGTGCTCGCTAGGTAACCTACATAGTCCAAGTGCCAGTTTGGTAACCTAAATAGTCCAAATGCCCACTAGGGAAATTACATAGTCCAAGTGCCCGCTAGTTAACCTAGATAGTCCAAGTGCCTGCTAGTAAACCTACATAATCCATGGCCCCGCTAGTTAACCTACATAATGCAAGGACCCGCTAGTTAACCTAGATCGTGCAAGTGTCCGCTAATTAACCTACATAGTCCGAGTGCCCGCAAGGGAACCTAGATAGTCCAAGTGCCCGCTCTGGGACCTACATAGTCCAAGGGCCTGCTAGGGAACCTACATAGTCGAAGTGCCCGCTCTGGAACATACATAGTCCAAGTGCCCTCTAGGGATTCTACAAAGTCCAAGGGCCCGCTAGTTAACGTAGATAGTCCAAGTGCCGCTAGTTAACCTACATAGTCCAAGTACCCGCTAGTTAACCTAGATCGTCCAAGTGCACGCTAGTTAACCTACATAGTCCAAGGGCCCGCTAGTTAACCTACATAGTCCAAGGGCCCGCTAGTTAACCTACATCGTCCAAGGGCCCGCTAGTTAACCTACATAGTCGAAGTGCCCGCTAGGTAACCTAGACAGTTCAAGTGACCACTAGGTTACATACATAGTCCAAGTGCCTGTTCGTTAACCTACATAGTCCAAGTGCCCTCTAGGTAACCTATATAGTCCAAATGCCCGCTAGGGACCCTAATAGTCCAAGTGCCCGCTAGTTATCCTAGATAGTCCAAGTGCTCGCTAGTTAACCTAGATACTCCAAGTGCCCGCTAGTTAACCTAGATAGACCAAGTGCCCGCTAGGGAACCTACCTAGTCCAAGTGCCCGATAGGGAACCTACATAGTCCAAGTGCCCGTTAGTTAACCTAGATAGTCCAAGTGCCCGCTAGGTAACCTAGATAGTCCAACAGCCCGCTAGGTAACCTACATACTCCAAGAACCCGCTAGGCAACGTAGATAGTTCAAGTGCCAGCAAGGTAACCTAGATAGTCAAAGTGCCCGCTAGGTAACCTACAAAGTCTAAGTGCCCGCTAGGTTATCTATATCGTCCAAGTGCCCGTTAGGTAACCTTGATAGTCCAATTGCCCATTAGCTAACCTAGATAGTCCAAATTTCCGCTAGTTAACCTACATAGTCCAAGTGCCCGATAGGGAATCTACATAGGCCAATTCTCCCTAGGTAACCTAGATAATCCAAGTGGCGGCTAGTTAACCTATATCGTCCAAGTGCCCGCAAGTTAACCTAGATAGTCCAAGTGCCCGCTAGTTAACCTACATAGTCAATGGGCCCGCTAGTTAACCTACATAGTGCAAGAGCCCGCTAGCTAACCTAGATAATCCAAGTGCCCGCTAGTTAACCTATACCGTCCAAGGGCCCACTAATTAACCTACATAGTCAATGGGCCCGCTAGTTAACCTACATAGTGCAAGAGCCCGCTAGCTAACCTAGATCGTGCAAGTGTCCGCTAGTTAACCTACATAGTCCACGTACCAGTTAGCTAACCTAGGTAGTCCAAGGGCCCGCTAGTTGACCTACATAGTCCAAGTGCCCGCTGGGTAACCTTGATAATCCAAGTGCCCGCTAGGGAACCTTCATAGTCTAAGTACCTGCTAGGTAACCTAGATAGTCCAAGTGCCCACTACGGGATGTACTTAGTCCATGTGCCCGTTAGCTAACCTAGATAGTCCAAGTGCCCGCTAGTTAACATTGATCATCCAAGTGCCCGCTAGTTAACCTAGATAGTCCAAGTGCACGCTAGTTAACCTAGATAGTCCAAGTGCCCTCTAGTTAACTTAGATCATCCAAGTGCCCACTAGTTAACCTACATAGCCCAAAAGCCCGCTAGTTAACCTACAGAGTCCAAGGTCCGCTAGTTAACCTAGATAGTCCAAGTGCTCGCTAGTTAACCTACATAGTACAAGGGCCCACTAGTTGACCTAGATAGTCCAAGTGCCCGCTAGTTAACCTAGATAGTCCAAGTGCCCGCTAGGTAACCTAAGTAGTCCAAATGTCCGATAGGGATCCTACATAGTCCAAGTGCCCGCTAGGTAACCTACATTGTCCAAGTGCCCGTTCGTTAACCTAGATAGTCCAAGTGCCGGCTAGGAAACCTACATAGCCCAAGGGCCCGCTAGGTAACCTAGATAGTCCAAGTGTCCGCTAGATAACCTAGAGTCCAAGTGCTCGCTAGTTAACCTACATAGTCCAAGTGCCTGCTATGTAACCTAGATATTCAAAGTGCCCGTTAGGCAACCTACCTTGTCCAAGGGTTCACTTGTTCACTTTGACAGTCCAAGTGCCCGCTAGTTAACCTAGATTTTCCAAGTGCCCGCTCGTTAACCTAGATTGTCCAAGTGCCCTTTAGGGAACCTAGATAATCCAAGGGTCCGCTAGTAAACCTACATAGTCCATGGGCCCGCTAGTTAACCTTCATAGTGCAAGTGTCCGCTACTTAACCTATATATTCCAAATGCCCGCTAGTTAACCTACACAATCTAAGTGCCCGTTGGCTAACCTAGATAGTCCAAGGGCCCGCTAGTTGACCTACATAGTCCAAGTGCCCGCTAGTTAACCTAGATAGTCCAAGTGCCTGCTAGGTAACCTACATAGTTCAAGTGTCCGCTAGTTATCCTAGATAGTCCAAGTGCCCACTAGTTAACCTAGATAGTCCAAGTCCCCGCTAGGGAACGTACATAGTCCAAGTGCCCTCTAGGTAACCTAGATACTGCAAGTGCCCGCTAGTTAACCTAGGTAGTTCAAGTACCCGCTAGGTAACCTAGATCGTCCAAGGGCCCCCTAGTTAGCCTACATAGTCCAAGTTCCCGCTAGTTAACCTACATAATCTAAGTGCCCGTTGTCTAACCTAGATAGTCCAAGGGCCCGCTAGTTGACCTACATAGTCCAAGTGCCAGCTAGGTAACCTAGACAGTACAAGTGCCCGCTAGGGAACCTAGATAGTCCAAGTGCCTGTTACCTAACCTAGATAGTGCAAGTGGCGGCTAGGTAACCTACATAGTCCAAGTGCCCGTTCGTTAACCTAGATAATACAAGTGCCCGCTAGGCAATCTAGACAGTCCAAGTGACCGCCAGTTAACCTAAATAGTCCAAGTGCCCGATAGGGAACCTACATAATCCAAGTGCCCTCTAGGCAACCTACATAGTCCAAGTGCCCGTTAGTTAACCTAGATAGTCAAAGTGCCTGCTAGGTAACCTAGATAGTCCAAGTGCTCGCTAGGTAACCTACATAGTCCAAGTGCCCGCTTGGTAAACTAAATAGTCCAAATGCCCGCTAGGGAAACTACATAGTCCAAGTGCCCGCTAGTTAACCTAGATAGTCCAAGTGCCTGCTAGTAAACCTACATAATCCATGGGCCCGCTAGTTAACCTACATAGTGCAAGGGCCCGCTAGTTAACCTATATCAAGCAAGTGTCCGCTAGTTAACCTACATAGTGCAAGAGCCCGCTAGCTAACCTAGATAATCCAAGTGCCCGCTAGTTAACCTATATCGTCTAAGTGCCCACTAGTTAACCTACATAGTGCAAGAGCCCGCTAGCTAACCTAGATCGTGCAAGTGTCCGCTAGTTAACCTAAATAGTCCACGTGCCAGTTAGCTAACCTAGATAGTCCAAGGGCCCGCTAGTTGACCTACATAGTCCAAGTGCCCGCTGGGTAACCTAGATAATCCAAGTGCCCGCTAGGGAACCTTAATAGTCTAAGTGTCTGCTAGGTAACCTAGATAGTCCAAGTGCCCACTACGGGACGTACTTAGTCCATGTGCCCATTAGCTAACCTAGATAGTCCAAGTGCCCGCTAGTTAACATTGATCATCCAAGTGCACGCTAGTTAACCTAGATAGTCCAAGTGCCCTCTAGTTAACCTAGAACATCCAAGTGCCCACTAGTTTACCTACATAGTCCAAAGGCCCACTAGTTAACCTACAGAGTCCAAGGTCCGCTACTTAACCTAGATAGTCCAAGTGCTCGCTAGTTAACCTACATAGTACAAGGGCCCACTAGTTGACCTAGATAGTCCAAGTGCCCGCTAGTTATCCTAAATAGTCCAAGGGCCCGCTAGTTAACCTACATAGTCTAAGAACCCGCTAGTTAACCTAGATAGTCCAAGTGTCCGCTAGATAACCTAGAGTCCAAGTGCTCGCTAGTTAACCTACATAGTCCAAGTGCCCGCTATGTAACCTAGATATTCAAAGTGCCCGTTAGGTAACCTACCTTGTCCAAGGGTTCACTTGTTCACTTTGACAGTCCAAGTGCCCGCTAGTTAACCTAGAACTTCAAAGTGCACGCTAGTTAACCTAAATTGTCCAAGTGCCCGCTAGTTAAGTTACATAGTCCAAGGGCCCACTAGTTAACCTAGATAGTCCAAGTGTCCTCTAGTTAACCTACATAGTCCAAGTGCAAACTAGTTAACCTAAATACCAAGTGCCCGCTACGTAACCTAGATATTCCAAGGGCACGCTAGTTAACCTATATCGTCCAAGTGCCCGCTAGGCAACCTAGATAGTCCAAGTGCCCGCTAAGGAACCTACATAGTCCAAGTGCACGCTAGTTAACCTAGATAGTCCAAGGGCCCCCTAGTTAGCCTACATAGTCCAAGTTCCTGCTAGGTAACCTAGATAGTCCAAGTGCCCGTTCGGTAACCTAGATAGTCCAAGTGCCCTTTAGGGAACCTAGATAATCCAAGGGCCCGCTAGTAAACCTACAGAGTCCATGGGCCCGCTAGTTAACCTTCATAGCGCAAGTGTCCGCTACTTAACCTATATATTCCAAGTGCCCGCTAGTTAACCTACACAATCTAAGTGCCCGTTGGCTAACCTAGATAGTCCAAGGGCCCGCTAGTTGACCTACATAGTCCAAGTGCCAGATAGGTAACCTAGATAGTACAAGTGCCCGCTAGGGAACCTAGATAGTCCAAGTGCCTGTTAGCTAACCTAGATAGTGCAAGTGGCGGCTAGGTAACCTACATAGTCCAAGTGCCCGTTCGTTAACCTAGATAATACACGTGCCCGCTAGGTAACCTAGACAGTCCAAGTGACCGCCAGTTAACCTACATAGTCCAAGTGCCCGATAGGGAACCTACATAATCCAAGTGCCCTCTATGCAACCTACATAGTCCAAGTGCCCGTTAGTTAACCTAGATAGTCAAAGTGCCTGGAGGTAACCTAGATATTCCAAGTGCTCGCTAGGTAACCTACATAGTCCAAGTGCCTGCTTGGTAACCTAAATAGTCCAAATGCCCGCTAGGGAAACTACATAGTCCAAGTGCCCGCTGGTTAACCAAGATAGTCCAAGTGCCTGCTAGTAATCCTACATAATCCATGGGCCCGCTAGTTAACCTACATAATGCAAGGGCCCGCTAGTTAACCTATATCAAGCAAGTGTCCGCTAGTTAACCTACATAGTCCAAGTGCCCGCTAGGGATCCTTCATAATCCAAGTGCCCGCTAGTTTACCTAGATAGTCCTAGTGCCCATTAGTTAACCTAGATAGTCCAAGTGCCTGCTAGGTAACCTCCATAGTGCAAGTGTCCGCTAGTTATCCTAGATAGTCCAAGTGCCCGCTAGTTAACCTAGATAGTCCAAGTCCCCGCTAGGGAACGTACATAGTCCAAGTGCCCGCTAGGTAACCTAGATACTGCAAGTGCCCGCTAGTTAACCTAGATAGTTCAAGTACCCACTAGGTAACCTAGATCGTCCAAGGGTCCCCTAGTTAGCCTACATAGTCCAAGTGCCCGCTAGTTAACCTACATAATCTAAGTGCCCGTTTGCTAACCTAGATAATCCAAGGGCCCGCTAGTTGACCTACATTGTCCAAGTGCCAGCTAGGTAACCTAGATAGTACAAGTGCCCGCTAGGGAACCTAGATAGTCCAAGTGCCTGTTAGCTAACCTAGATAGTGCAACTGGCGGCTAAGTAACCTACATAGTCCAAGTGCCCGTTCGTTAACCTAGATAATACAAGTGCCCGCTAGGTAACCTAGACAGTCCAAGTGACCGCTAGTTAACCTACATAGTCCAAGTGCCCGATAGGGAACCTACATAATCCAAGTGCCCTCTAGGCAACCTACATAGTCCAAGTGCCCGCTAGGTAACCTAAATAGTCCAAATGCCCGCTAGGGAAACTCCATAGTCCTAGTGCCCGCTAGTTAACCTAGATAGTCCAAGTGCCTGCTAGTAAACCTACATAATCCATGGGCCCGCTAGTTAACTTACATAGTGCGAGGGCCCGCTAGTTAACCTACATCGTCCAAGGGCCGGCTAGGTAACCTAGATAGTCCAAGTGCCCGCTAGTTAACCAACATAGTCTAAGTGCCCGCTAGGTAACCTAGACAGTTCAAGTGACCGCTAGGTTACGTACATAGTCCAAATGCGCGTTCGTTAACCTACATAGTCCAAGTACCTGCTAGGTAACCAATATAGTCCAATTGCCCGCTAGGGGCCCTAAAAGTCCAAATGCCCGCTAGTTAACCTAGATAGTCCAAGTGCCCGCTAGTTAACCTACATAGTCCAAGTGCCTGCTAGGTTACCTAGATAGTCCAAGTGCCCACTTGTTAACCTACATAGTCCAGGTTCCTCCTAGGTAACCTAGATAGTCCAAGGGCCCGTAGGTAACCTACATTGTCCTAGTGCCCCCTAGTTAACCTACAATCTCCAAGTGCCCGATAGGGATCCTACATAGTCCAAGTGCCTGCTAGGTAACCTACATAGTCCAAATGCCCGCTAGGGAAACTACATAGTCCAAGTGCCCGATAGGGAACCTACATAATCCAAGTGCCCGCTAGGGAACCTAAATAGTCCAAGTGCCCGTTAGGTAACCTAGATACTCCAAATGCCCGCTAGGAAACCCACATAGTCCAAGTGCACGCTAGGGAACTTACATAGTCCAAGGGCCCGCTAGGGAACCTACATAGTCCAAGTGCCCGTTAGTTAACCTAGATAGTCCAAGTGCCCGCTAGGTAACCTAGATAGTCCATCAGCCCGGTAGGTAACCTACATACTCCAAGTACCCACTAGGTAACGTAGATAGTTCAAGTGCCAGCTAGGTAACCTAGATAGTCCAAGTGCCCGCTAGGTAGCCTACAAAGTCTAAGTGCCCGCTAGGTAATCTATAAAGTCCAAATGACCGCTAGGGAGCCTACATAGTCCAAATGCCCGCTAGGTAACCTAGATAGTCTAAGGGCCCGCTAGGTAACCTACATAGTCTAAATGCCCTCTAGTTATTCTACATAGTCCAAGTGCCCGATAGGGAACCTACATTATCCAAGTGCCCGCTAGGGAACGTACATAGTCCAAGTGCCCTTTAGGTAACCTAGAAAGTCCAAATGCCCGCCAGGAAACCCACATAGTCCAAGTGCCCGCTAGGGAACTTACATAGTCCAAGGGCCCGCTTGGGAACCTACACAGTCCAAGTGCCCGCTTGGTAACCTAGATAGTCCAACAGCCCGGTAGGTAACCTACATACTCCAAGTACCCGCTAGGTAACGTAGATAGTTCAAGTGCCAGCTAGGTAACCTTGATAGTCCAAGTGCCCGCTAGGTAACCAACAAAGTCTAAGTGCCCGCTAGGTAATCTATATAGTCCAAATGACCGCTAGGGAGCCTACATAGTCCAAATGCCGCTAGGTAACCTACATCGTCCTAGTGCCCCCTAGCTAACCTACATTTTCCTAGTGCCCGATAGGGAACCTACATAGTCCAAGTTCCCGCTAGGTAACCTACATAGTCCAAATGCCCTCTTGTTATTCTACATAGTCCAAGTGCCCGATAGGGAACCTACATAATCTAAGTGCCCGCTAGGGAACGTACATAGTCCAAGTGCCCGTTAGGTAACCTAGAAAGTCCAAATGCCCGCCAGGAAACCCACATAGTCCAAGTGCCCGCTAGGGAACTTACATAGTCCAAGGGCCCGTTAGTTAACCTAGATAGTCCAAGTGCCCGCTTGGTAACCTAGATAGTCCAACAGCCCGCTAGGTAACCTACATACTCCAAGTACCCGCTAGGTAACGTAGATAGTTCAAGTGCCAGCTAGGTAACTTAGATAGTCCATGTGCCGCTAGGTAACCTACAAAGTCAAAGTGCCCGCTAGGTTATCTATATAGTCCAAATGCCCGCTAGGGTATCTACATAGTCCAAGCGCCCGCTAGTTAACGTAGATAGTCCAAGTGCCGCTAGTTAATCTACATAGTTCAAGGGCCCACTAGTTAACCTACATAGTCCAAGTACCCGCTAAGAAACCTAGATAGTCCAAGTGCCCGTTACGTAACCTAGATAGTCCAAGTGCCCTCTAGTTGACCTAGATCGTCCAAGTGCCCGCTAAGAAATCTAGATAGTCCAAGTGCCCGTTACCTAACCTAGATAGTCCAATTGCCCGCTATGCAACATACATAGTCCGAGTGCCCGTTCGTTAACCTAATAGTCCAAGTGCCCGCTAGGTAACCTAGACTCTCCAAGTGCCCGCTAGCTTACCTACATAGTCCAAATGCTCGTTTGGAAACCTAGATACTGCAAGTGCCCGCTAGTTAACCTACATAGTCCAAGTGCCCGCTAGGTAACCTAGATAGTCCAAGGGCCCGCTAGTTAATCTACATAGTTCAAGGGCCCGCTAGTTAAACTACATAATCCAAGTACCCTCTAGGTAACCTAGATCGTCCAAGGGTCCGCTAATTAACGTACATACTACAAGTGCCCGCTAGGGAACCTAGATAGTCTAAGTGCCCGCTCTGTAACCTACATAGTCCAAGTGACTGCTAGGGAACCTACATAGTCCAAGTGCCCGCTCTGGAACATACATAGTCCAAGTGCCCGCTAGGGAATCTACATAGTCCAAGGGCCCGCTAGTTAACGTAGATAGTCCAAGTGCTGCTAGTTAACCTACATAGTCCAATTACCCGCTAGTTAACCTAGATCGTCCAAGTGCCCACTAGGTAACCTACATAGTCCAAGGGCCCGCTAGGTAACCTAGACATTTCAAGTGACCACTAGGTTACCTACATAGTCCAAGTGCCCGTTCGTTAACCTACATAGTCCATGTGCCCGCTAGGTAACCAATATGGTCCAAATGCCCGCTAGGGGCACTAATAGTCCATATGCCCGCAAGTTAACCACGATAGTCCAAGTGCTCGCTAGTTAACCTAGATAGACCAATGTCCGCTAGGGAACCTATCTAGTCCAAGTACCCGCTAGGAAACGTACATATCCAAGTGCCCGCTAGGTAACGTACATAGTCCAAGTGCCCGCTAGTTAACCTACATAGTCCCAGTGCCCAATAGGGAACCTACATAATCCAAGTGCCCGCTAGGGAACCTACATAGTCTAAGTGACCGTTAGGTGACCTAGATAGTCCAAATGCCCGCTAGGGAACCCACATAGTCCAAGTGCATGCTAGGGAACTTACATAGTCCAAGGGCCCACTAGGGAACCTACATAGTCCAAGTGCCCGTTAGTTAACCTAGATAGTCCCAGTGCCCGCTACGTAACCTAGATAGTCCAACAGCCCGTTAGGTAACCTACATACTCCAAGTACCGGCTAGGTAACGTAGATAGTTCATGTGCCAGCTAGGTAACCTAGATAGTCCAAGTGCCCGCTAGGTAACCTACAAAGTCTAAGTATCCGCTAGATTATCGATACAGTCCAAACACCCGCTAGGGAATCTGCATAGTCCAAATGCCCGCTAGGTAACCTAGATATTCCAAGGGCCCGCTAGGTAACCTACATAGTCCTAGTGCCCCCTAGTTAACCTACATTCTCCAAGTGCCAGCTAGGTAACCTAGATAGTCCAATTGACCGCTAGGGATCCTTCATAATCCAAGTGCCTGCTAGGTAACCTAGATAGACCAAATGCCCGCTAGTAAACCTAGATAGTCCAAGTGCCCGCTAGTGAACCTAAATCGTACAAGTGTCCGCTAGGTAATCTACATAGTCCAAGTGCCTGCTAGGTAACCTAGATATTCCAAGTTCCTGAGAGCTCACCTACATAGTCCAAGTGTCCGTTCGTTAACGTAGATAGTCTAATTTCCCATTGGGTAACCTACATAGTCCAAGTGCCTGCTTGGTAACCTGGATAGTCCAAGTGTCCGCTAGTTAACCTACATAGTCCAAGTGCCTTCTAGGTAGCCTACATAGTCCACGTGACCGCTAGGGAACCTACATATTCCAAGTGCCTGTTAGGGAACCTACATAGTCCAAGTGCTCGCTAGGTAACCTACATAGTCCAAAAGTCCGCAAGGAAACCTACATTGTCTAAATGCCCGCTAGGCAACCTACATAATCCAAGTGCCCACTCTGGAACATACATAGTCCAAGTGCCCGTTAGCTAACCTAGATAGTCCAAGGGCCCGCTAGTTGACCTACATAGTCCAAGAGCCAGCTAGGTAACCTAGATAGTACATGTGCCCACTAGGGAACCTAGATAGTCCAAGTGCCGGTTAGCTAACCTAGATAGTCCAAGTGGCGGCTAGGTAACCTACATACTCCAAGTGCCCGTTCGTTAACCTAGATAATCCAAGTGCCTGTTAGGTAACCTAGACAGTCCAAGTGCCTGCTAGTTACCCTACATAGTCCAAGTGCCCGTTAGTTAACCTACATAGTCCAAGTGCCCGCAAGGTAACCTAAATTGTCCAAATGCCCGCTAGGGAAACTACATAGTCCAAGTGCCCTCTAGTTAACCTAGATAGTCCAAGTGCCCCCTAGTAAACCTACATAATCCATGGGCCCGCTAGTTTACCTACATAGTCCAAGCGCCAGCTAGGTAACCTAGATATTCCAATTGCCCGCTAGGGATCCTTCATAATCCTATTCCTTCTAGGTAACCTAGATAGTCCAAGGGCCTGCTAGTTAACCTACATAATACAAGAATCTGCTAGTTAACCTACATAGTCCAAGTGCACGCTAGTTAACCTAGATAGTCCAAGTGCCCGCTAGGTAACATACATAGTGCAAGTGTCCGCTAGTTAACCTACGTAGTCCAAGGGACCCCTAGTTAACCTAGATAGTCCAAGTACCCGCTAGGTAACCTAGATAGTCCATGTGCCCGCTAGTTAACCTACATAGTCCAAGTGCCCGATAGAAAACTATATATTCCAAGTGCCCTCTATGGAACCTACATAGTCCAAGTGCCCGTTAGGGAACCAATAGTCTTAGTGCTGGCTAGGGAACCTGTATCATCCAAGTGCCCGCGAGGTAACCTAGATAGTCCAAGTGCCCGCTAGGTAACCTACAAAGTCCAAGTGCCCACAAGGTAATCTATATAGTCCAAATGCCCGCTAGGGAACCTACATAGTCCAAGTACCCGCTAATTAACCTACATAGTCCAAGTGACCGTTAGCTAACCTAGATAGTCTAAGGGCCCACTAGTTAACCTACATAATTCAAGTGCCCGCTAGGTAACTTAGATAATCCAAGTGCCCGCTACTTACCCTACATTGTGCAAGGGCCCGCTAGTTAACCTAGATCGTCCAAGTGTCCATTAGTTAACCTACATAATACAAATGCCCTTTAGCTAACCTAGATAGTACAAGGGCCCGCTAGTTGACCTACATAATCCAAGTGCCCGCTAGGTAACCTAGATAGGCCTAGTGCCCGTTAGTTAACCCAGATAGTCCAAGTGCCCGCTAGTGTATGTACATAGACCAAGTG
The DNA here is from genome assembly GCF_050624435.1 of Tenrec ecaudatus. NCBI lineage: Eukaryota > Metazoa > Chordata > Mammalia > Afrosoricida > Tenrecidae > Tenrec > Tenrec ecaudatus. The sequence continues at coordinate 2,888,146 of NW_027457610.1, read as the reverse complement.
CCCGCTAGGTAACCTAGACAGTCCAATTACCCCCTAGTTAACCTAGACAGTCCAAGTACCCGATAGGGAACCTACATAGTCCAAGTGCCCGCTAGGGAACCTACATAGTCCAAGTGCTCGCTAGGCAACCTACATAGTCCAAGTGCCCGTTAGTTAACCTAGATAGTCCAATTGCCCGTTAGCTAACCTAGATAGTCGAAGTGTCCGCTAGTTAACCTACATGGTCCAAGTGTCCGTTAGTTAACCTAGATAGTCCAATGGCCAGCTAGGTAAACTAGACAGTCCAAGTGCCCGCTGGGTTACCTACATAGTCCAAGTGCACGTTCGTTAATCTAGATAGTCCAAGTGACCGCTGGTATCCTACATAGTCCAAGGGTTCGTTGGTAACCTTGATAGTCCAAGTGCCTTCTAGTTAACCTACGTTGTCCAAGTGCCCGCTAGGTAACTTACATAGTCCAAGTGCCCACTAGGTAACCTAAGTAATCCAAATGCCCGCTAGGGAAACTACATATTCCAAGTGCCCGCTAGTTAACCTAGATAGTCCAAGTGCACGCTAGTAAACCTAGATAGTCCAAGGGCCCGCTAGTTAACCTAGATAGTTCAAGTGCCCGCTAGTTAACCTAAATTTACCAAGTGTCCGCTAGGTAACCTACATAGTCCAAGTGACTGCTAGGTAACCTATGTAGTCCAAGTGCCTGATAGCTAACCTACATAGTCCAAGTGTCCGTTCGTTAACCTAGATAGTCCAAGTGCCCATTGTGTAACCTACATAGTCCAAGTGCCGCCTGGTAACCTGGATAGTCCAAGTGCCCGCTAGTTAACCTACATAGTCCAAGTGCCTTCTAGGGAGCCTACATAGTCCACGTGACCGCTAAGGAACCTACATAATCCAAGTGCCCGTTAGCTAACCTAGATAGTCCAAGGGCCCGCTAGTTGACCTACATAGTCCAAGTGCCAGCTAGGTAACCTAGATAGTACAAGTGCCCGCTAGGGAACCTAGATAGTCCAAGTGCCTGTTAGCTAACCTAGATAGTCCAAGTGGCGGCTAGGTAACCTACATAGTCCAAGTGCCCGTTCGTTAACCAAGATAATCCAAGTGTCCGCTAGGTAACCTAGACAGTCCAAGTGCCCGATAGTTACCCTACATAGTCCAAGTGCCCGTTAGTTAACCTAGATAGTCAAAGTGCCTGCTAGGTAATCTAGATAGTCCAAGTGCCCGCTAGGTAACATACATAGTCCAAGTGCCCGCTAGGTAACCTAAATAGTCCAAATGCCCGCTAAGGAAACTACATAGTCCAAGTGCCCGCTAGGTATCCGTCATAATCCAAGTGCCTTCTAGGTAACCTACATAGTCCAAGGGCCCGCTAGGTAACCTAGATAGTCCAAGTGCCCGCTAGTTTTCCTACAAAGTCCAAGGGCCCGCTAGTTAACCTACATAGTCCAAGGTCTGCTAGTTAACCTAGATAGTCAAAGTGCCCGCTAGGTAACCTAGACAGTCCAAGTGCCCGCTAGGTTACCTACATAGTCCAAGTGCCCGTTGGTTAACCTAGATTGTACAAGTGCCCGCTAGGTAACCTACATAGTCCAAGGGCCCGCTAGGTAACCTAGACAGACTAAGTGCCCGTTAGGTAACCTAGATAGTCCAAGTGCCTGCTAGGTAACCTACATTGTCCATGTTCCCTCTAGGTAAACTAGATAGTCCAAGTGCCCGTTACCTAACCTAGATAGTCCAAATGCCCGCTAGGCAACATATATAGTCCAATTGCCCGTTCGTTAACCTAGAAGTCCAAGTGCCCGCTATGTAACCTAGACAGTCCAAGTGCCCGCTAGGTTACCTGCATAGTCCAAGTGCCCGTTCGTTAACCTACATTGTCCAAGTGCCCGCTAGGTAACGTAGATAGCCCAAGTGCCCGCTAGGGAACGTACATAGTCCAAGTGCCCACTAGGTAACCTAGACAGTCCAATTGCACCCTAGTTAACCTAGACAGTCCAAGTACCCGATAGGGAACCTACATAGGCCAAGTGCCCGCTAGGGAACCTACATACTCCAAGGGCCCGCTAGTTAAACTACATAGTCCAAGGTCTGCTAGTTAACCAAGATAGTCAAAGTGCGCGCTAGGTAACCTAGACAGTCCTAGTGCCCGCTGGTATCCTACATAGTCCAAGGGCCCGCTAGGTAACCTTGATAGTCCAAGTGCATTCTAGTTAACCTACGTAGTCCAAGTGCCCGCTAGGTAACCTACATAGTCCAAGTGCCCACTAGGTAACCTAAGTAATCCAAATGCCCGCTAGGGAAACTACATAGTCCAAGTGCCCGCTAGTTAACCTAGATAGTCCAAGTGCCCGCTAGTAAACCTAGATAGTCCAAGGGCCCGCTAGTTAACCTAGATAGTCCAAGTGCCTGCTAGTTAACCTAAATCTACCAAGTGTCTGCTAGGTAACCTACATAGTCCAAGTGACTGCTAGGTAACCTAGATAGTCCAAGTGCCTAATAGCTAACCTACATAGTCCAAGTGTCCGTTCGTTAACCTAAATAGTCCAAGTGCCCACTGGGTAACCTGCATAGTCCAAGTGCCGCCTGGTAACCTGGATAGTCCAAGTGCCCGCTAGTTAACCTACATAGTCCAAGTGCCTTCTAGGGAGCCTACAGAGTCCACGTGACCGCTAAGGAACCTACATAGTCCAAGTGCCCGTTAGCTAACCTAGGTAGTCCAAGGGCCCGCTAGTTGACCTACATAGTCCGAGTGCCAGCTAGGTAACCTAGATAGTACAAGTGACCGCTAGGGAACCTAGATAGTCCAAGTGCCTGTTAGCTAACCTAGATAGTCCAAGTGGCGGCTAGGTAACCTACATAGTCCAAGTGCCCGTTCGTTAACCTAGATAATCCAAGTGTCCGCTTGGTAACCTAGACAGTCCAAGTGCCTGATAGTTACCCTACATAGTCCAAGTGCCCGTTAGTTAACCTAGATAGTCAAAGTGCCTGCTAGGTAATCTAGATAGTCCAAGTGCCTGCTAGGTAACCTACATAGTCCAAGTGCCTGCTAGGTAACCTAAATAGTCCAAATGCCCGCTAAGGAAACTACATAGTCCAAGTGCCCGCTAGTTAACCTAGATAGTCCAAGTGCCTCCTAGTAAACCTACATAATCCATGGGTCCGCTAGTTAACCTACATAGTGCAAGGGCCCGCTAGGTAACCTAGATCGTGCAAGTGTCCGCTAGTTAACCTATAGTCCAACTGCCCGCTAGTTAACCTAGATAGTCCAAGTGCCCGCTAGGTATCCGTCATAATCCAAGTGCCTTCTAGGTAACCTACATAGTCCAAGGGCCCGCTAGGTAACCTAGATAGTCCAAGTGCCCGCTAGTTAACCTACATAGTCCAAGGGCCCGCTAGTTAACCTACATAGTCCAAGGTCTGCTAGTTAACCTAGATAGTCAAAGTGCCCGCTAGGTAACCTAGACAGTCCAAGTGCCCGCTAGGTTACCTACATAGTCCAAGTGCCCGTTGGTTAACCTAGATTGTCCAAGTGCCCGCTAGGTAACCTACATAGTCCAAGGGCCCGCTAGGTAACCTAGACAGACAAAGTGCCCGTTAGGTAACCTAGATAGTCCAAGTGCCTGCTAGGTAACCCACATTGTCCATGTTCCCTCTAGGTAACCTAGATAGTCCAAGTGCCCGTTACCTAACCTAGATATTCCAAATGCCCGCTAGGCAACATACATAGTCCAATTGCCCATTCGTTAACCTAGAAGTCCAAGTGCCCGCTATGTAACCTAGACAGTCCAAGTGCCCGCTAGGTTACCTGCATAGTCCAAGTGCCCGTTCGTTAACCTAGATAGTCCAAGTGCCCACTAGGGAACCTATACAGTCCAAGTGCCCGCTAGGTAACCTACATAGTGCAAGTGTCTGCTAGGTAACCTACATAGTCCAAGTGCCCGCTAGTTAACATAGATAGTCCAAGTGCCCGCTAGGGAAGGTACATAGTCCAAGTGCCCGCTAGGTAACCTAGAGAGTGCAAGTGCCTGCTAGTTAACCTACATAGTCCAAGTGCCTGGTAGGTAACCTAGATAGTCCAAGGGCCTGCTAGTTAACCTACATTGTCCAAGTGCCCTCTAGGTAACCTACATAGTGCAAGTGTCCGCTAGTTAACCTACATAGTCAAAGTGCCCGCTAGTTAACCTAGATAGTCCAAGTGCCCGCTAGGTAACCTACATAGTGCAAGTGTCCGCTAGTTAACCTAGATCGTCCACTTTTCCGCTAGTTAACCTACGTAGTCCATGTGCCTGCTAGGTAACCTAGATAGTCCAAGTGCCCGTTCGGTAACCTAGATAGTCCAAGTGCCCTTTAGGGAACCTAGATAGTCCAAGTGCCCGCTAGGTAACCTACATAGTCCAAGGGCCCGCTAGGTAACCTAGACAGACAAAGTGCCCGTTAGGTAACCTAGATAGTCCAAGTGCCTGCTAGGTAACCCACATTGTCCATGTTCCCTCTAGGTAACCTAGATAGTCCAAGTGCCCGTTACCTAACCTAGATAGTCCAAATGCCCGCTAGGCAACATACATAGTCCAATTGCCCATTCGTTAACCTAGAAGTCCAAGTGCCCGCTATGTAACCTAGACAGTCCAAGTGCCCGCTAGGTTACCTGCATAGTCCAAGTGCCCGTTCGTTAACCTAGATAGTCCAAGTGCCCACTAGGGAACCTATACAGTCCAAGTGCCCGCTAGGTAACCTACATAGTGCAAGTGTCTGCTAGGTAACCTACATAGTCCAAGTGCCCGCTAGTTAACATAGATAGTCCAAGTGCCCGCTAGGGAAGGTACATAGTCCAAGTGCCCGCTAGGTAACCTAGAGAGTGCAAGTGCCTGCTAGTTAACCTACATAGTCCAAGTGCCTGGTAGGTAACCTAGATAGTCCAAGGGCCTGCTAGTTAACCTACATTGTCCAAGTGCCCTCTATGTAACCTACATAGTGCAAGTGTCCGCTAGTTAACCTACATAGTCAAAGTGCCCGCTAGTTAACCTAGATAGTCCAAGTGCCCGCTAGGTAACCTACAGAGTGCAAGTGTCCGCTAGTTAACCTAGATCGTCCAATTTTCCGCTAGTTAACCTACATAGTCCATGTGCCCGCTAGGTAACCTAGATAGTCCAAGTGCCCGTTCGGTAACCTAGATAGTCCAAGTGCCCTTTAGGGAACCTAGATAGTCCAAGTGCCCGCTAGGGAACCTACATAGTCCAATTGCCCGCTCTGGAACATACATAGTCCAAGTGCCCGTGAGTTAACCTAGATAATCCAAGTGTCCGCTAGTCAACCTAGATAGTCCAGTGCCCGCTAGGTAACCTACATAGTCCAAGTGCCCGCTAGGTAACCTATATAGTCCAAATACCCGCTAGGGAACCTACATAGTCCAAGAGCCCTCTAGTTAACCTACATAGACCAAGTGCCCGCTAGTTAACCTAGATAGTCCAAGTGCCCGCTAGTTAACCAACATAGTCCAAGTTCCCGCTAGGTAACCTAGACAGTCCAATTGACCACTAGGTTACCTACATAGTCTAAGTGCCCGTTCGTTAACCTCCATAGTCCAAGTGCCCACTAGGTAACGTAGATAGCCCAAGTGCCCGCTAGGGATCGTACATAGTCCAAGTGCCCGTAGGTAACCTAGATAGTCCAAGTGCCCGCTAGTTAACATATATAGTCCAACTGCCTGCTGGGTAAACTACATAGTCCAAGTGCCCGTTCGTTAACCTACATTGTCCAAGTGCCCGCTAGGTAACGTAGATAGCACAAGTGCCCCCTAGGGAACGTACATAGTCCAAGTGCCCACTAGGTAACCTAGACAGTCCAATTGCACCCTAGTTAACCTAGACAGTCCAAGTACCCGATAGGGAACCTACATAGTCCAAGTGCCCGCTAGGGAACCTACATACTCCAAGGGCCTGCTAGTTAAACTACATAGTCCAAGGTCTGCTAGTTAACCAAGATAGTCAAAGTGCGCGCTAGGTAACCTAGACAGTCCAAGTGCCCGCTGGTATCCTATATAGTCCAAGGGCCCGCTAGGTAACCTTGATAGTCCAAGTGCATTCTAGTTAACCTACGTAGTCCAAGTGCCCGCTAGATAACCTACATAGTCCAAGTGCCCACTAGGTAACCTAAGTAATCCAAATGCCCGCTAGGGAAACTACATAGTCCAAGTGCCCGCTAGTTAACCTAGATAGTCCAAGTGCCCGCTAGTAAACCTAGATAGTCCAAGGGCCCGCTAGTTAACCTAGATAGTCCAAGTGCCTGCTAGTTAACCTAAATCTACCAAGTGTCTGCTAGGTAACCTACATAGTCCAAGTGACTGCTAGGTAACCTAGATAGTCCAAGTGCCTGATAGCTAACGTACATAGTCCAAGTGTCCGTTCGTTAACCTAGATAGTCCAAGTGCCCACTGGGTAACCTGCATAGTCCAAGTGCCGCCTGGTAACCTGGATAGTCCAAGTGCCCGCTAGTTAACCTACATAGTCCAAGTGCCTTCTGGGGAGCCTACATACTCCATGTGACCGCTAAGGAACCTACATAGTCCAAGTGCCCGTTAGCTAACCTAGAGAGTCCAAGGGCCCGCTAGTTGACCTACATAGTCCAAGTGCCAGCTAGGTAACCTAGATAGTACAAGAGCCCGCTAGGGAACCTAGATAGTCCAAGTGCCTGTTCGCTAACCTAGATAGTCCAAGTCGCGGCTAGGTAACCTACATAGTACAAGTGTCCGTTCGTTAACCTAGATAATCCAAGTGTCCGCTAGGTAACCTAGACAGTCCAAGTGCCCGATAGTTACCCTACATAGTCCAAGTGCCCGCTAGTTAACCTAGATAGTCAAAGTGCCTGCTAGGTTACCTAGATAGTACATGTGCCCGGAAGGTAACCTACATAGTCCAAGTGCCCGCTAGGTAACCTAAATTGTCCAAATGCCCGCTAGGGAAACTACATAGTCCAAGTGCCCACTAGTAAACCTAGATAGTCCAAGTGCCTGCTAGTAAACCTACATAATCCATGGGCCCGCTAGTTAACCTACATAGTGCAAGGGCCCGCTAGTTAACCTAGATCGTGCAAGTGTCCGCTAGTTGACCTACATAAGGCAAGTGCCCGCTAGTTAACCTAGATAGTCCAAGTGCCCGCTAGGGATCCCTCATAATCCAAGTGCCTTCTAGGTAACGTAGATAGCCCAAGTGCCCGCTAGGGAACGTACATAGTCCAAGTGCCCGTAGGTAAACTAGATAGTCCAAGTGCCCGCTGGTTAACCTACATAGTCCAAGTGCCTGCTGGATAACTACATAGTCCAAGTGCCCGTTCGTTAACCTACATTGTCCAAGTGCCCGCTAGGTAACGTAGATAGCCCAAGTGCCCGCTAGGGAACGTACATAGTCCAAGTGCCCACTAGGTAACCTAGACAGTCCAATTGCCCCCTAGTTAACCTAGACAGTCCAAGAACCCGATAGGGAACCTACATAGTCCAAGTGCCCACTAGGGAACCTACATACTCCAAGGGCCCGCTAGTTAATCTACATAGTCCAAGGTCTGCTAGTTAACCTAGATAGTCAAAGTGCCCGCTAGGTAACCTAGACTGTCCAATTGCCCGCTAGGTTACCTAGATAGTCCATGTGCCCTTTCGGTAACCTAGATAGTCCAAGTGCCCTTTAGGGGACCTAGATAGTCCAAGTGCCCGCTAGGGAACCTACATAGTCCAATTGCCCGCTCTGGAACATACATAGTCCAAGTGCCCGTTAGTTAACCTAGATAATACAAGTGCCCGCTAATTAACCTAGATAGTCCAGTGCCCGCTAGGTAACCTACATAGTCCAAGTGCCCGCTAGGTAACCTATATAGTCCAAATCCCCGCTAGGGAACCTACATAGTCCAAGAGCCCTCTAGTTAACCTAGATAGTCCAAGTGCCCGCTAGTTAACCTAGATAGTCCAAGTGCCTGCTAGTTAACCAGGATCATCAAAGTGCCCTCTAGTTAACTTACATAGTCTAAAGGCCTGTTAGTTAACCTACATAGACCAAGGGCCCGCTAGTTAACCTACATAGTCCAAGTTCCCGCTAGGTAACCAAGAGAGTCCAAGTGACCACTAGGTTACCTACATAGTCTAAGTGCCCGTTCGTTAACCTCCATAGTCCAAGTGCCCACTAGGTAACGTAGATAGCCCAAGTGCCCGCTAGGGAACGTACATAGTCCAAGTGCCCGTAGGTAACCTAGATAGTCCAAGTGCCCGCTGGTTAACCTACATAGTCCAAGTGCCTGCTGGATAACTACATAGTCCAAGTGCCCGTTCGTTAACCTACATTGTCCAAGTGCCCGCTAGGTAATGTAGATAGCCCAAGTGCCCGCTAGGGAACGTACATAGTCCAAGTGCCCACTAGGTAACCTAGACAGTCCAATTGCCCCCTAGTTAACCTAGACAGTCCAAGTACCCGATAGGGAACCTACATAGTCCAAGTGCCCGCTAGGGAACCTACATACTCCAAGGGCCCGCTAGTTAACCTACATAGTCCAAGGTCTGCTAGTTAACCTAGATAGTCAAAGTGCCCGCTAGGTAACCTAGACAGTCCAAGTGCCCGCTAGGTTACCTGCATAGTCCAAGTGCCCGTTCGTTAACCTAGATTGTCCAAGTGCCCGCTAGGTATCCTACATAGTCCAAGGGCCCGCTAGGTAACCTAGACAGACAAAGTGCCCGTTAGGTAACCTAGATACTCCATGTGCCTGCTAGGTAACCTACATTGTCCATGTTCCCTCTAGGTAACCTAGATAGTCCAAGTGCCCGTTACCTAACCTAGATAGTCCAAGTGCCCGCTAGGCAACATACATAGTCAAAGTGCCCGTTCGTTAACCTAGAAGTCCAAGTGCCCGCTATGTAACCTAGACAGTCCAAGTGCCCGCTAGGTTACCTACATAGTCCAAGTGCCCGTTCGTTAACCTAGATAGTCCAAGTGCCCACTAGGGAACATATATAGTCCAAGTGCCCGCTAGGTAACCTACATAGTCCAAGTGCCCGCTAGGGAAGGTACATAGTCCAAGTGCCCGCTAGGTAACCTAGAGAGTGCAAGTGCCCTCTAGTTAACCTACATAGTCCAAGTTCCTGCTAGGTAACCTAGATAGTCCAAGGGCCTGCTAGTTAACCTACATAGTCCAAGTGCCCGCTTTGAAACCTACATATTGCAAGTGTCCGCTAGTTAACCTACATAGTCAAAGTGCCCGCTAGTTAACCTAGATAGTCCAAGTGCCCGCTAGGTAACCTACATAGTGCAAGTGTCCGCTAGTTAACCTAGATCGTCCAATTTTCCGCTAGTTAACCTACATAGTCCAAGTTCCCGCTAGGTAACCTAGATAGTCCAAGTGCCCTTTAGGGAACCTAGATAGTCCAAGTGCCCGCTAGGGAACCTACATAGTCCAATTGCCCGCTCTGGAACATACATACTCCAAGTGCCCGTTAGTTAACCTAGATAATCCAAGTGCCCGCTAGTTAACCTAGATAGTCCAGTGCCCCCTAGGTAACCTACATAGTCCAAGTGCCCGCTAGGTAACCTATATAGTCCAAATCCCCGCTAGGGAACCTACTTAGTCCAAGAGCCCTCTAGTTAACCTAGATAATCCAAGTGCCCACTAGTTAACCTAGATAGTCCAAGTGCCCGCTAGTTAACCAAGATCATCGAAGTGCCCTCTAGTTAACTTACATAGTCCAAAGGCCTGCTAGTTAACCTACATAGACAAAGGGCCTGCTAGTTAACCTACATAGTCTAAGTGCCCGTTCGTTAACCTTCATAGTCCAAGTGCCCGCTAGGTAACGTAGATAGCCAAAGTGCCCGCTAGGGAACGTACATAGCCCAAGTGCCCGTAGGTAACATATATAGTCCAAGTGCCCGCTAGTTAACCTAGATAGTCCAAGTGCCCGCTAGGTAACCTACATAGTGCAAGTGTCCGCTAGTTAACCTAGATCGTCCAATTTTCCGCTAGTTAACCTACATAGTCCAAGTGCCCGCTAGTTAACCTACATAGTCCAAGTTCCCACTAGGTAACCTAGAGAGTCCAAGTGACCACTAGGTTACCTACATAGTCTAAGTGCCCGTTCGTTAACCTCCATAGTCCAAGTGCCCACTAGGTAACGTAGATATCCCAAGTGCCCGCTAGGGAACGTACATAGTCCAAGTGCCCGTAGGTAACCTAGATAGTCCAAGTGCCCGCTGGTTAACCTACATAGTCCAAGTGCCTGCTGGATAACTACATAGTCCAAGTGCCCGTTCATTAACCTACATTGTCCAAGTGCCCGCTAGGTAACGTAGATAGCCCAAGTGCCCGCTAGGGAACGTACATAGTCCAAGTGCCCACTAGGTAACCTAGACAGTCCAATTACCCCCTAGTTAACCTAGACAGTCCAAGTACCCGATAGGGAACCTACATAGTCCAAGTGCCCGCTAGGGAACCTACATACTCCAAGGGCCCGTTAGTTAACCTACATAGTCCAAGGTCTGCTAGTTAACCTAAATAGTCAAAGTGCCCGCTAGGTAACCTAGACAGTCCAAGTGCCCGCTAGGTTACCTACATAGTCCAAGTGCCCGTTCGTTAACCTAGATTGTCCAAGTGCCCGCTAGGTATCCTACATAGTCCAAGGGCCCGCTAGGTAACCTAGACAGACAAAGTGCCCGTTAGGTAACCTAGATACTCCATGTGCCTTCTAGGTAACCTACATTGTCCATGTTCCCTCTAGGTAACCTAGATAGTCCAAGTGCCCGTTACCTAACCTAGATAGTCCAAGTGCCCGCTAGGCAAAATACATAGTCCAAGTGCCCGTTCGTTAACCTAGAAGTCCAAGTGTCCGCTATGTAACCTAGACAGTCCAAGTGCCCGCTAGGTTACCTGCATAGTCCAAGTGCCCGTTCGTTAACCTAGATAGTCCAAGTGCCCACTAGGGAACATATATAGTCCAAGTGCCCACTAGGTAACCTACAAAGTCCAAGTGCCCGCTAGGGAAGGTACATAGTCCAAGTGCCCGCTAGGTAACCTAGAGAGTGCAAGTGCCCTCTAGTTAACCTACATAGTCCAAGTTCCTGCTAGGTAACCTAGATAGTCCAAGGGCCTGCTAGGTAACCTACATAGTGCAAGTGTCCGCTAGTTAACCTACATAGTCAAAGTGCACGCTAGTTAACCTAGATAGTTCAAGTGCCCGCTAGGTAACCTACATAGTGCAAGTGTCCGCTAGTTAACCTAGATCGTCCAATTTTACGCTAGTTAACCTACATAGTCCAAGTGCCCGCTAGGTAACCTAGATAGTCCAATTGCCCTTTAGGGAACCTAGATAGTCCAAGTGCCCGCTAGGGAACCTACATAGTCCAATTGCCCGCTCTGGAACATACATAGTCCAAGTGCCCGTTAGTTAACCTAGAAAATCCAAGTGCCCGCTAGTTAACCTAGATAGTCCAGTGCCCCCTAGGTAACCTACATAGTCCAAGTGCCCGCTAGGTAACCTATATAGTCCAAATCCCCGCTAGGGAACCTACATAGTCCAAGAGCCCTCTAGTTAACCTAGATAGTCCAAGTGCCCACTAGTTAACCTAGATAGTCCAAGTGCCCGCTAGTTAACCAAGATCATCGAAGTGCCCTCTAGTTAACTTACATAGTCCAAAGGCCTGCTAGTTAACCTACATAGACCAAGGGCCTGCTAGTTAACCTACATAGTCCAAGTGCCCGCTAGGTAACGTAGATAGCCAAAGTGCCCGCTAGGGAACTTACATAGCCCAAGTGCCCGTAGGTAACATATATAGTCCAAGTGCCCGCTAGTTAACCTACATAGTCCAAGTGCCCGCTAGTTAACCTAGATAGTCCAAGTGCCCGCTAGGTAACCTATATAGTGCAAGTGTCCGCTAGTTAACCTAGATCGTCCAATTTTCCGCTAGTTAACCTACATAGTCCAAGTGCCCGCTAGGTAACCTAGATAGTCCAAGTGCCCTTTAGGGATCCTAGATAGTCCAAATGCCCGCTAGGGAACCTACATAATCCAAGTGCGCGCTAGTTAACCTAGATAGTCCAAGTGCCCGCTAGTTAACCAGGATCATCAAAGTGCCCTCTAGTTAACTTACATAGTCCAAAGGCCTGCTAGTTAACCTACATAGACCAATGGCCCACAAGTTAACCTAGATAGTCCAAGTGCCCGCTAGTTAACATACATAGTCCAAGTTCCCGCTAGGTAACCTAGACAGTCCAAGTGACCACTAAGTTACCTACATAGTCTAAATGCCCGTTCGTTAACCTTCATAGTCCAAGTAACCGCTAGGTAACGTAGATAGCCCAAGTGCCCGCTAGGGAACGTACATAGTCCAAGTGCCCGTAGGTAACCTATATAGTCCAAGTGCCCGCTAGTTAACCTACATAGTCCAAGTGCCTGCTGGGTAAACTACATAGTCCAAGTGCCCGTTCGTTAACCTACATTGTCCAAGTGCCCGCTAGGTAACTTAGATAGCCCAAGTGCCCGCTAGGGAACGTACATAGTCCAGGTGCCCGTTAGTTAACGTAGATAGTCCAATTGCCCGTTAGCTAACCTAGATAGTCGAAGTGTCCGCTAGTTAACCTACATAGTCCAAGTGCCCGTTCGTTAACCTAGATAGTCCATGTGCCCACTAGGTAACCTAGACAGTCCAATTGCCCCCTAGTTAACCTAGACAGTCCAAGTACCCGATAGGGAACCTACATAGTACAAGTGCCCGCTAGGGAACCTACATAGTCCAAGTGCTCGCTAGGAAACCTACATAGTCCAATTGCCCGTTAGCTAACCTAGATAGTCGAAGTGTCCGCTAGTTAACCTACATAGTCCAAGTGCCCATACGTTAACCTAGATAGTCAAAGTGCCCGCTAGGTAACCTAGACAGTCCAAGTGCCCGCTAGGTTACCTACATAGTCCAAGTGCACGTTCGTTAACCTAGATAGTCGAAGTGTCCGCTAGTTAACCTACGTAGTCCAAGTGCCCGCTAGGTAACCTACATAGTCCAAGTGCCCACTAGGTAACCTAAATAATCCAAATGCCCGCTAGGGAAACTACATAGTCCAAGTGCCCGCTATTTAACCTAGATAGTGCAAGTGCCCGCTAGTTAACCTAAATCGTCCAAGTGTCCGCTAGGTAACCTACATAGTCCAAGTGCCTGCTAGGTAACCTAGATAGTCCAACTGCCTGATAGCTAACCTACATAGTCCAAGTGTCCGTTCGTTAACTTAGATAGTCCAAGTGCCCATTGGGTAACCTACATAGTCCTAGTGCCCGCTAGGTAACCTAAATTGTCCAAATGCCCGCTAGGGAAACTACATAGTCCAAGTGCCCGCTAGGTAACCTAGATAGTCCAAGTGTCCCCTAGTAAACCTACATAATCCATGGGCCCGCTAGTTAACCTACATAGTCCAAGCGCCAGCTAGGTAACCTAGATAGTCCAATTGCCCACTAAGGATCCTTCATAATCCTATTCCTGCTAGGTAACCTAGATAGTACAAGGGCCTGCTAGTTAACCTACTTAGTCCAAGTGCTCACTAGGTAACCTACATAGTGCAAGTGTCCGCTAGTTAACCTACATAGTCCAAGTGCTCGCTAGGAAACCTACATAGTCCAATTGCCCGTTAGGTAACCTAGACAGTCCAAGTGCCCGCTAGTTACCCTACATAGTCCAAGTGCCCGTTAGTTAACCTAGATAGTCAAAGTGCCTGCTAGGTAACCTAGATAGTCCAAGTGCCCGCTAGGTAACCTACATAGTCCAACTGCCCTCTAGGCAACATACATAGTTCAAATGCCCGCTAGGGAAACTACATAGTCCAAGTGCCCGCTAGTTAACCTAGATAGTCTAGTGCCCCCTAGTAAACCTACATAATCCATGGGCCCGCTAGTTAACCTACATAGTGCAAGGGCCCGCTAGTTAACCTAGATCGTGCAAGTGTCCGCTAGTCAACCTTCATAATCCAAGTGCCTGCTAGGTAACCTAGATAGTCCAAGTGCCCGCTAGTAAACCTAGATTGTCCAAGGGCCTGCTAGTTAACCTAGATAGTCCAAGTGCCCGCTAGTTAACCTAAATCGTCCAAGTGTCCGCTAGGTAACCTACATAGTCCAAGTGCCTGCTAGGTAACCTAGATATTCCAAGTTCCTGATAGCTAACCTACATAGTCCAAGTGTCCGTTCGTTAACCTAGATAGTCCAAGGGACCATTGGGTAACCTACATAGTCCAAGTGCCCGCTTGGTAACCTGGATAGTCCAAGTGCCCGCTAGTTAACCTACATAGTCCAAGTGCCTTCTAGGGAGCCTACATAGTGCACGTGACCGCTAGGGAACCTACATCGTCCAAGTGCCCGTTAGGGAACCTACATAGTCCAAATTCCCGCAAGGAAACCTACATAGTCTAAATGCCCGCTAGGCAACCTACATAATCCAAGTGCCCGCTCTGGAAAATACATAGTCCAAGTGCCCGTTAGCTAACCTAGATTGTCCAAGGGCGCGCTAGTTAACCTAGATTGTCCAAGTGTCCGCTAGTGAACCTACATAGTTCAAGTTCCCGCTAGGTAACCTAGATAGTCAAGGGCCCATTACCTATCTTAGATCGTCCAAGTGCCCACTAGGCAACCTACATAATCCGAGTGCCCGTTCGTTAACCTAGAAGTCCAAGTGCCCGCTACGTTACCTGCATAGTCCAAGTGCCCGCTAGGTAACCTTGATAGTCCAAGTACCCGTTAGCTAACTTAGATAGTCCAAGTGCCCGCTAGGGATCCCTCATAATCCAAGTGCCTTCTAGGTAACGTAGATAGCCCAAGTGCCCGCTAGGGAACGTACATAGTCCAAGTGCCCGTAGGTAACCTAGATTGTCCAAGTGCCCGCTGGTTAACCTACATAGTCCAAGTGCCTGCTGGATAACTACATAGTCCAAGTGCCCGTTCGTTAACCTACATTGTCCAAGTGCCTGCTAGGTAACGTAGATAGCCCAAGTGCCCGCTAGGGAACGTACATAGTCCAAGTGCCCACTAGGTAACCTAGACAGTCCAATTGCCCCCTAGTTAACCTAGACAGTCCAAGAACCCGATAGGGAACCTACATAGTCCAAGTGCCCGCTAGGGAACCTACATACTCCAAGGGCCCGCTAGTTAATCTACATAGTCCAAGGTCTGCTAGTTAACCTAGATAGTCAAAGTGCCCGCTAGGTAACCTAGACAGTCCAAGTACCCGCTAGGTTACCTACATAGTCCACGTGCCCATTCGTTAACCTAGATAGTCCAAGTGCCCGCTAGGAAACCTACATAGTCCAAGGGCCCGCTAGGTAACCTAGATAGTCCAAGTGCCCGCTAGGTAACCTAGAGTCCAAGTGCTCGCTAGTTAACCTACATAGTCCAAGTGCCCGCTATGTAACCTAGATAGTCAAAGTGCCCGTTAGGTAACCTAGATAGTCAAAGTGCCCACTAGGTAACTTACATTGTCCAAGTTCCCGCTAGGTAACCTAGATACTCAAAGTGCCCGTTACCAAACCTAGATAGTCCAAGTGCCCGCTAAGCAACCTATATAGTCCAACTACCTGTTCGTTAACCTAGAAGTCCAAGTGCCCACTAGGTAACCTAGACAGTCCATGTGCCCGCTAGGTAATCTAAATAGTGCAAGTGTCCGCTAGTTAACCTAAGTAGCCCAAGGGCCCGCTAGTTAACATACATAGTCCAAGTACCCGGTAGTTAACTTACATAGTGCAAGTGTCCGTAGGGAACATACATAGTCCAAGTGCCCGCTAGGGAACATACATAGTCCAAGTGCCCGCTAGGGAACCTACGTAGTCCAAGTGCCCGCTAGGGAATCTACATAGTCCAAGGGCCCGCTAGTTAACGTAGATAGTCCAAGTGCTGCTAGTTAATCTACATAGTCCAAGTACCCGCTAGTTAACCTAGATAGTCTAAGTGTCCGCTAGTTAACCTACATAGTCCAAGTGCCCGCAAGGGAACCTAGATAGTCCAAGTGCCCGCTCTGGAACCTACATAGTCCAAGTGCCTGCTAGGGAACCTACATAGTCGAAGTGCCCACTCTGGAACATACATAGTCCAAGTGCTCGCTAGGGAATCTACATAGTCCAAGGGCCCGCTAGTTAACGTAGATAGTCCAAGTGCCGCTAGTTAATATACATTGTCCAAGGGCCCGCTAGTTAACCTAGATCGTCCAAGTGCACGTTAGTTTACCTACATAGTCCAAGGGCCCGCTAGTTAACCTACATCGTCCCAGTGTCCGCTAGGAAACCTAGATAGTGCAAGTGCCCGCTAGTTTACCTAGATAGTTCAAGTACCCGCTAGGTAACCTAGATCGTCCAAGGGCCCCTTAGTTAGCCTACATACTCCAAGTGCCCGCTAGGTAACCTAGATAGCCCAAGTGCCTGTTCGGTAACCTAGATAATACAAGTGCCCGCTTGGTAACCTTGACAGTCCAAGTGCCCGCTAGTTAACCTACATAGTCCAAGTGCCCAATAGGGAACCTACATAATCCAAGTGCCCGCTAGGCAACCTACTTACTCCAAGTGCCCGTTAGTTAACCTAGATAGTCAAATGGCCTGCTAGGTAACCTAGATAGTCCAAGTGCCCGCTATGTAACCTACATAGTCCAAGTGCCCGCTAGGTAACCTAAATAGTCCAAATGCCTGCTAGGGAAACTACATAGT
The DNA here is from genome assembly GCF_050624435.1 of Tenrec ecaudatus. Classification (NCBI taxonomy): domain Eukaryota; kingdom Metazoa; phylum Chordata; class Mammalia; order Afrosoricida; family Tenrecidae; genus Tenrec; species Tenrec ecaudatus. The sequence goes on along the minus strand of NW_027457610.1, from coordinate 2,871,468 downwards.
CCAAGTGCCCGCTAGTTTACCTAGATATTCCAAGTGCCTGCTAGTAAACCTACATAATCCATGGGCCCGCTAGTTAACCTACATAGTGCAAGGGCCCGCTACTTAACCTAGATCGTGCAAGTGTCCGCTAGTTAGCCTATATAGTCCAAGTGCCCGCTAGTTAACCTATATACCAAGTGCCTGCTACGTAACCTAGATAGTCCAAGGGCACCCTAGTTAACCTACATAGTACAAGTGCCCGCTAGGCAACCTAGATAGTCCAAGTGCGCGCTAAGGAACCTATATAGTCCAAGTGCACGCTAGTTAACCTAGATAGTCCAAGTGCCTGCTAGGTAACCTACATAGTGCAAGTGTCCGCTAGTTAACCTACATATTCCAAGTGCCCGCTAGTTAACATAGATAGTCCAAGTGCCGGCTAGGGAACATACATAGTCCAAGTGCCCGCTAGTTAACCTAGATAGTTCAAGTACCCGCTAGGTAACCTAGATAGTCCAAGGGCCCCCTAGTTAGCCTACATAGTCCAAGTGCCCGCTAGGTAACCTAGATGGTCCAAGTGCCTCTTCGGTAATCTAGATAGTCCAAGTCCCCGCTAGGGAACGTACATAGTCCAAGTGCCCGCTAGGTAACCAAATACTGCAAGTGCCCGCTAGTTAACCTAGATATTCAAGTACCCGCTAGGTAACCTAGATCGTCCAAGGGCCGCCTAGTTAGCCTACATAGTCCAAGTGCCCGCTAGTTAACCTACATAATCAAAGTGCCCGTTGGCTAACCTAGATAGTCCAAGTGCCTGCTAAGCAACCTTCATAGTCCAAGTGCCCGTTCGTTAACCTAGAAATCCAAGTGCCCGCTAGGTAACCTGGACAGTCCAAGTGCCCGCTAGGTAACCTACATAGTGCAAGTGTCCGCTAGTTAACCTAAGTAGTCCAAGGGCCCGCTAGTTAACATACATATTCCAAGTACCCGGTAGTTAACTTACATAGTGCAAGTGTCCGTAGGGAACATACATAGTCCAAGTGCCCGCTAGGGAATATACATAGTCCAAGTGCCCGCCAAGGAACCTACGTAGTCCAAGTGCCCACTAGGGAATCTAAATAGTCCAAGGGCCCGCTAGTTAACGTAGATAGTCCAAGTGCTGCTAGTTAATCTACATAGTCCAAGTACCCGCTAGTTAACCTAGATCGTCCAAGTGTCCACTAGTTAACCTACATAGTCTAAGTGCCCGCAAGGGAACCTAGATAGTCCAAGTGCCCGCTCTGGAACCTACATAGTCCAAGTGCCTGCTAGGGAACCTACATAGTCGAAGTGCCCACTCTGGAACATACATAGTCCAAGTGCCCGCTAGGGAATCTACATAGTCCAAGGGCCCGCTAGTTCACGTAGATAGTCCAAGTGCCGCTAGTTAATATACATAGTCCAAGGGCCCTCTAGTTAACCTAGATCGTCCAAGTGCACGCTAGTTAACCTACATATTCCAAGGGCCCGCTAGTTAACCTACATCATCCCAGTGCCCGCTAGGAAACCTAGATAGTGCAAGTGCCCGCTAGTTTACCTAGATAGTTCAAGTACCCGCTAGGTAACCTAGATCGTCCAAGGGCCCCTTAGTTAGCCTACATACTCCAAGTGCCCGCTAGGTAACCTAGATAGCCCAAGTGCCTGTTCGGTAACCTAGATAATACAAGTGCCCGCTTGGTAACCTTGACAGTCCAAGTGCCCGCTAGTTAACCTACATAGTCCAAGTGCCCAATAGGGAACCTACATAATCCAAGTGCCCGCTAGGCAACCTACTTACTCCAAGTGCCCGTTAGTTAACCTAGATAGTCAAATGGCCTGCTAGGTAACCTAGATAGTCCAAGTGCCCGCTATGTAACCTACATAGTCCAAGTGCCCGCTAGGTAACCTAAATAGTCCAAATGCCTGCTAGGGAAACTACATAGTCCAAGTGCCCGCTAGTTTACCTAGATATTCCAAGTGCCTGCTAGTAAACCTACATAATCCATGGGCCCGCTAGTTAACCTACATAGTGCAAGGGCCCGCTACTTAACCTAGATCGTGCAAGTGTCCGCTAGTTAGCCTATATAGTCCAAGTGCCCGCTAGTTAACCTATATACCAAGTGCCTGCTACGTAACCTAGATAGTCCAAGGGCACCCTAGTTAACCTACATAGTACAAGTGCCCGCTAGGCAACCTAGATAGTCCAAGTGCGCGCTAAGGAACCTATATAGTCCAAGTGCACGCTAGTTAACCTAGATAGTCCAAGTGCCTGCTAGGTAACCTATATAGTGCAAGTGTCCGCTAGTTAACCTACATATTCCAAGTGCCCGCTAGTTAACATAGATAGTCCAAGTGCCGGCTAGGGAACATACATAGTCCAAGTGTCCGCTAGTTAACCTAAGTAGTCCAAGGGCCCGCTAGTTAACATACATATTCCAAGTACCCGGTAGTTAACTTACATAGTGCAAGTGTCCGTAGGGAACATACATAGTCCAAGTGCCCGCTAGGGAATATACATAGTCCAAGTGCCCGCCAAGGAACCTACGTAGTCCAAGTGCCCACTAGGGAATCTAAATAGTCCAAGGGCCCGCTAGTTAACGTAGATAGTCCAAGTGCTGCTAGTTAATCTACATAGTCCAAGTACCCGCTAGTTAACCTAGATCGTCCAAGTGTCCACTAGTTAACCTACATAGTCTAAGTGCCCGCAAGGGAACCTAGATAGTCCAAGTGCCCGCTCTGGAACCTACATAGTCCAAGTGCCTGCTAGGGAACCTACATAGTCGAAGTGCCCACTCTGGAACATACATAGTCCAAGTGCCCGCTAGGGAATCTACATAGTCCAAGGGCCCGCTAGTTCACGTAGATAGTCCAAGTGCCGCTAGTTAATATACATAGTCCAAGGGCCCTCTAGTTAACCTAGATCGTCCAAGTGCACGCTAGTTAACCTACATATTCCAAGGGCCCGCTAGTTAACCTACATCATCCCAGTGCCCGCTAGGAAACCTAGATAGTGCAAGTGCCCACTAGTTAACCTAGATCGTCCAAGGGCCCCCTAGTTAGCCTACATACTCCAAGTGCCCGCTAGGTAACCTAGATAGTCCAAGTGCCTGTTCGGTAACCTAGATAATCCAAGTGCCCGCTTGGTAACCTTGACAGTCCAAGTGCCCGCTAGTTAACGTACATAGTCCAAGTGCCCGATAGGGAACCTACATAATCCAAGTGCCCGCTAGGCAACCTACATACTCCAAGTGCCCGTTAGTTAACCTAGATAGTCAAAGTGCCTGCTAGGTAACCTAGATAGTCCAAGTGCCCGCTATGTAACCTACATAGTCCAAGTGCCCGCTAGGTTACCTAAATAGTCCAAATGCCTTCTAGGGAAACTACATAGTCCAAGTGCCTGCTAGTAAACCTACATAATCCATGGGACCGCTAGTTAACCTACATAGTGCAAGGGCCCGCGGGTTAACCAAGATTGTGTAAGTGTCCGCTAGTTAGCCTATATATTCCATGTGCCCGCTAGTTAACCTATATACCAAGTGCTGGCTACGTAACCTAGATAGTCCAAGGGCACGCAAGTTAACCTACATAGTACAAGTGCCCGCTAGGGATCCGTCATAATCCAAGTGCCTGCTAGGCAACCTAGATAGTCCAAGTTCCCGCTAGGTAACCTAGATAGTCCAAGTGCCCGTTAACCTAACCTAGATAGTTCAAGTGCCCGCTAGGCAACCTACATAGTCCAAGTGCCCGTTCGTTAACCTAGAAGTCCAAGAGCCCGCTATGTAACCTAGACAGTATAAGTGCCCGCTATGTAACCTAGACAGTCCAAGTGCCCGCTACGTTACCTGCATAGTCCAAGTGCCCGTTCCTTAACATAGATAGTCCAAGTGCCCGCTAGGGAACCTATATAATCCAAGTGCTATCTAGGTAACCTAGATAGTCCAAGGGCCCGCTAGTTAACCTACACAGTCCAAGGGCTCGCTTGTTAACTTTGATAGTCCAAGTGCCCGTTAGTTAACCTAGATAGTCAAAGTGCCTGCTAGGTAACCTAGATAGTCCAAGTGCTCGCTAGGTAACCTACATAGTCCAAGTGCCAGCTTGGTAACCTAAATAGTCCAAATGCCCACTAGGGAAATTACATAGTCCAAGTGCCCGCTAGTTAACCTAGATAGTCCAAGTGCCTGCTAGTAAACCTACATAATCCATGGGCCCGCTAGTTAACCTACATAATGCAAGGACCCGCTAGTTAACCTAGATCGTGCAAGTGTCCGCTAATTAACCTACATAGTCCGAGTGCCCGCAAGGGAACCTAGATAGTCCAAGTGCCCGCTCTGGAACCTACATAGTCCAAGGGCCTGCTAGGGAACCTACATAGTCGAAGTGCCCGCTCTGGAACATACATAGTCCAAGTGCCCGCTAGGGATTCTACATAGTCCAAGGGCCCGCTAGTTAACGTACATTGTCCAAGTGCCGCTAGTTAACCTACATAGTCCAAGTACCCGCTAGTTAACCTAGATCGTCCAAGTGCACGCTAGTTAACCTACATAGTCCAAGGGCCCGCTAGTTAACCTACATAGTCCAAGGGCCCGCTAGTTAACCTACATCGTCCAAGGGCCCGCTAGTTAACCTACATAGTCGAAGTGCCCGCTAGGTAACCTAGACAGTTCAAGTGACCACTAGGTTACATACATAGTCCAAGTGCCTGTTCGTTAACCTACATAGTCCAAGTGCCCTCTAGGTAACCTATATAGTCCAAATGCACGCTAGGGACCCTAATAGTCCAAGTGCCCGCTAGTTATCCTAGATAGTCCAAGTGCTCGCTAGTTAACCTAGATACTCCAAGTGCCCGCTAGTTAACCTAGATAGACCAAGTGCCCGCTAGGGATCCTACCTAGTCCAAGCGCCCGATAGGGAACCTACATAGTCCAAGTGCCCGTTAGTTAACCTAGATAGTCCAAGTGCCCGCTAGGTAACCTAGATAGTCCAACAGCCCGCTAGGTAACCTACATACTCCAAGAACCCGCTAGGCAACGTAGATAGTTCAAGTGCCAGCTAGGTAACCTAGATAGTCAAAGTGCCCGCTAGGTAACCTACAAAGTCTAAGTGCCCGCTAGGTTATCTATATAGTCCAAGTGCCCGTTAGGTAACCTTGATAGTCCGATTGCCCATTAGCTAACCTAGATAGTCCAAATTTCCGCTAGTTAACCTACATAGTCCAAGTGCCCGATAGGGAATCTACATAGTCCAATTCCCCCTAGGTAACCTAGATAATCCAAGTGCCGGCTAGTTAACCTATATCGTCCAAGTGCCCGCAAGTTAACCTACATAGTCAATGGGCCCGCTAGTTAACCAACATAGTGCAAGAGCCCGCTAGCTAACCTAGATAATCCAAGTGCCCGCTAGTTAACCTATATCGTCCAAGTGCCCACTAATTAACCTACATAGTCAATGGGCCCGCTAGTTAACCTACATAGTGCAAGAGCCCGCTAGCTAACCTAGATCGTGCAAGTGTCCGCTAGTTAACCTACATAGTCCACGTACCAGTTAGCTAACCTAGGTAGTCCAAGGGCCCGCTAGTTGACCTACATAGTCCAAGTGCCCGCTGGGTAACCTAGATAATCCAAGTTCCCGCTAGGGAACCTTCATAGTCTAAGTACCTGCTAGATAACCTAGATAGTCCAAGTGCCCACTACGGGACGTACTTAGTCCATGTGCCCGTTAGCTAACCTAGATAGTCCAAGTGCCCGCTAGTTAACATTGATCATCCAAGTGCCCGCTAGTTAACCTAGATAGTCCAAGTGCACGCTAGTTAACCTAGATAGTCCAAGTGCCCTCTAGTTAACTTAGATCATCCAAGTGCCCACTAGTTAACCTACATAGCCCAAAAGCCCGCTAGTTAACCTACAGAGTCCAAGGTCCGCTAGTTAACCTAGATAGTCCAAGTGCTCGCTAGTTAACCTACATAGTACAAGGGCCCACTAGTTGACCTAGATAGTCCAAGTGCCCGCTAGTTAACCTAGATAGTCCAAGTGCCCGCTAGGTAACCTAAGTAGTCCAAATGTCCGATAGGGATCCTACATAGTCCAAGTGCCCGCTAGGTAACCTACATTGTCCAAGTGCCCGTTCGTTAACCTAGATAGTCCAAGTGCCGGCTAGGAAACCTACATAGTCCAAGTGCCCGTTCATTAACCTAGATAGTCCAAGTGCCCGCTAGGTAACTTAGACAGTCCAAGTGCCTGCTAGGTCACCTACATAGTCCAAGTCCCCGTTCGCTAACCTAGATAGTGCAAGTGCCTGCTAGGTAACCTACATAGTCCAAGTGCCCGCCAGTTAACCTAGATCGTCCTAGTGCCCACTAGTTAACCTACATAGTCCAAGGGCCCACTAGTTAACCTAGATCATCCAAATGTCCTGTAGGTAACCTACATAGTCCAAGTGCCCGCTACGTAACCTAGATAGTCGAAGTGCCCGTTAGGTAAGCTAGATAGTCCAAGTGCCCGCTACGTAACCTACATATTCCAAGAGCCCGCTAGGTAACCTACATTGTCCAAGTGCCCGTTCGTTAACATAGATAGTCCAAGTGCCCGCTAGGTAACCAAGACAGTACAAGTGCCTGCTAGGTCACCTACATAGTCCAATTACCCGTTCGCTAACCTAGATACTCCAAGTGGCCACTAGGTAACCTACATAGTCCAAGTGCCCGCTAGGTAAGCTACAAGTCCAAGGGCCCGCTAGTTAACGTACATAGTCCAAGGATTCGCTAGTTAACCTTGATAGTCCAAGTTCCGGCTAGTTAACCTAGATTGTACAAGTGCCCTCTAGTTAACATAGATTGTCCAAGTGCCCGCTAGTTAACCTACATAGTCCAAGGGCCCACTAGTTAACCTAGATCATCCTAATGTCCTCTAGTTCACCTACATAGTCCAAGTGCCCGCTACGTAACCTAGATACTCCAAATGCCCGCTAGGTAGCCTACATAGTCCAAGTGCCCGCTGAGGAACCTACATAGTCTAAGTGCCCGATAGGGATCCTACATATTCCAAGTGCCTGTTAGGGAACCTAGATAGTTCAAGTGCCTGTAGGGAACATATATAGTCCAGAGCCCGCTAGGGAACCTACATATTCAAAGTGCCCGTTAGGGAACCTAGATAGTCCAAGTGCCCGCTAGGGAACCTGCATCATCCAAGTGCCCGGTAGTTAATCTAGATAGTCCAAGTGCCCTTAGTTAACCTAGATAGTCCAAGTGCCCGGTAGTTAACCTAGATCGTCCAAGTGCCCGCTAGTTAACCTACATAGTCCAAGGGCCCGCTTGTTAACCTACATAGTCCAAGGTCCGCTACTTAACCTAGATAGTCCAAGTGCCCGCTAGTTAACCTAGATAGACCAAGGGCCCTCTAGATAACCTAGATAGTCCAAGTGCCCGCTAGGGAACGTACATAGTCCAACTGCCCGCTAGGTAACCTAGATAGTCTATGTGCCGGTTAGTTAACCTACATAGTCCAAGGGCACGCTAGTTAACCTACATAGTCCAAGTGCCCGCTAAGGGACGTACATAGTCCAAGTGCCCGCTAAGGAACCTACATAGTCCAAGTGCCCGTTAGGGAACCTAGATAGTCCAAGTGCCCGCTAGGGAACCTGCATCATCCAAGTGCCCGGTAGTTAATCTGGATAGTCCAAGTGCCCGCTAGTTAACCTAGATAGTCCAAGTGCCCGGTAGGGAACGTACATAGTCCAGCTGCCCGCTAGGTAACCTAGATAGATTAAGTGCCGGCTAGTTAACCTACATAGTCCAATGGCACGCTCGTTAACCTACATATTCCAAGTGCCTGCTAAGGGACGTACATAGTCCAAGTGCCCTCTAAGGAACCTACATAGTCCAAGTGCCCGTTAGGGAACCTAGATAGTCCAAGTGCCCGCTAGGGAACCTGCATCATCCAAGTGCCCGCTAGGTAACCTAGATAGTCCAAGTGCCCGGTAGTTAACCTAGATAATCCAAGTACCCGCTAGGTAACATAGATAGTTCAAGTGCCCAATAGGTAACCAAGATAGTCCAAATGCCCACTGGGGAACCTACATAGCCCAAGTACCCTCTAATTAACCTACATTGTCCAAGTGCCCGTTAGCTAACTTAGATAGTCTAAGGGTCGACTAGTTAACCTACATAGTTCAAGTGCCCGCTAGCCAACCTAGATAATCCAAGTGCCCGGTAGTTAACCTATATCGTCCAAGTGCCCGCTAGTTAACCTAGATCGTCCAAGTGTCCGCTAGTTAACCTACATAGTCCAAGTGCCCTCTAGTTAACTTACATAATCCAAGTGCCCTTAGCTAACCTAGATAGTCCAAGGGCCCGCTAGTTGACCTACATAGTCCAAGTGCCCGCTAGGTAACGTAGATAGACCGAGTGCCCGCTAGTTAACCTAGATAGTCGAAGTGCCCACTAGGGGACGTACATAGTCTAAGTGCCCGCTAGTTAATCTACATAGTCCAAGTGCCTGATAGAAACCTACATAGTCCAAGTGCCCGATAAGGAACCTACATAGTCCAAGTGCCCGCTAGTTAATCTACATAGTCCAAGTGCCTGATAGAAACCTACATAGTCCAAGTGCCCGATAGGGAACCTACATAGCCCAAGTGCCCGCTAGTTAATCTACATAGTCCAAGTGCCTGATAGAAACCTACATAGTCCAAGTGCCCGATAGGGAACCTACATAGTCCAAGTGCCCGCTATGGAACCTACATAGTCCAAGTGCCCGTTAGGGAACCTAGATAGTCCAAGTGCCCACTAGGGAACCTGCATCGTCCAAGTGCCCGCTAGGTAACCTAGATAGTCCAAGGGCCTGCTAGTTAACCTACATAGGCCAAGTGCCCGCTAGGGAACCTACATAGTCCAAGTGCCCTTTAGGGAAATTAGAGGTTCCAAGGGCCCATAGGGAACGTATATAGTCCAAGTACCCGCTAGGGAACCTGCATCCTCCAAGTGACCGCTAATTAACCTGGTAGTCCAAGTGCCCGCTAGTTAACCTACATAGTCTAAGGGCCCACTAGTTAACCTAGATCATCCAAATGTCCTGTAGGTAACCTACATAGTCCAAGTGCCCGCTACGTAACCTAGATAGTCGAAGTGCCCGTTAGGTAACCTAGATAGTCCAAGTGCCCGCTAAGTAACCTACATATTCCAAGAGCCCGCTAGGTAACCTACATAGTCCAAGTGCCCGTTCGTTAACGTAGATAGTCCAAGTGCCCGCTAGGTAACCTAGACAGTACAAGTGCCTGCTAGGTCACCTACATAGTCCAATTCCCCGTTCGCTAACCTAGATAGTCCAAGTGCCCGCTAGGTAACCTACATAGTCCAAGTGCCCGCTAGGTAAGCTACAAGTCCAAGGGCCCGCTAGTTAACCTACATAGTCCAAGGATTCGCTAGAGAACCTTGATAGTCCAAGTGCCGGCTAGTTAACCTAGATCGTACAATTGCCCGCTAGTTAACCTAGATTATCCAAGTGCCCGCTAGTTAACCTACATAGTCCAAGGGCCCACTAGTTAACCTAGATCATCCTAATGTCCTCTAGTTCACCTACATAGTCCAAGTGCCCGCTACGTAACCTAGATACTCCATGTGCCCGCTAGGTAACCTACATAGTCCAAGTGCCCATTCGTTAACCTAGATAGTCCAAGTGCCCGCTAGTTAACCTAGACTGTCCAAGTGCCTGCTAGGTAACCTACATAGTCCCAGCGCACGCTAGGTAAACTAGATAGTCCAAGTGCCCGTTAGGTAACCTACATAGTCCAAGTGCCCGCTAGGTAACCTACATAGTCCAAGTGCCCGCACGAAAACCTAGATAGTCCAAGTGCCCGCTAGGTAACCTAGATAGTCCAAGTGCCCGGTAGGTAACCTACAAAGTCCAAGTGCCTGCTAGGTTATCTATATAGTCCAAATGCCCATTAGGGCACCCACATAGTCCAAGTGCCCGCTAAACAACCTATATAGTCCAAGTGCCCGTTAGCTATCCTAGATAGTCCAAGGGTCAACTAGTTAACCTACATAGTTCAAGGGCCCACTAGGTAACCTAACTAATCCAAGTACCTGATAGTTAACCTACATAGTGCAAGGGCCCGCTAGTTAACCAAGATCGTCCATGTGTCCGCTATTAAACCTACATAGTCCAAGGGCCCGCTAGTTGACCTAGATAGACCAAGTGCCCGCTAGTTAACCTAGATAGTCCTAGTGCCCGTTAATTAACCTAGATAGTCCAAGTGCCCACTAGGGAACGTACATAGTCCAAGTGCCCGCTAGGTAACCTAGATATTCCTAGTGCCCGTTAGTTATCCTAGATAGTCCTAGTGCCCACTCAGGGACGTACATAGTACAAGTGCCCGCTAGGTAACCTAGATAGTCCAAGTGCCCACTATGGTATGTACATAGTCCAAGTGCCCGCTAGGTAACCTAGATAGTCTAAGTGCCGTCTAGTTAACCTACATAGTCCAAGGGCACGCTAGTTAACCGACATAGTCCACGTGCCCGCTAAGGGACGTAAATAGTCCAAGTGCCCGCTAAGGAACCTACATAGTCCAAGTGCCCGTTAGGGAACCTAGATAGTCCAAGTGCCCGCTAGGGAACCTGCATCATCCAAGTGCCCGGTAGTTAATCTAGATAGTCCAAGTGCCCGCTAGTTAACCTAGATAGTCCAAGTGCCCGGTAGTTAACCTAGATAATCCAAGTACCCGCTAGGTAACATAGATAGTTCAAGTGCCCAATAGTTAACCAAGATAGTCCAAATGCCCACTGGGGAACCTACATAGTCCAAGTACCCTCTAATTAACCTACATTGTCCAAGTGCCCGTTAGCTAACCTAGATAGTCTAAGGGCCGACTAGTTAACCTACATAGTTCAAGTGCCCGCTAGCCAACCTAGATAATCCAAGTGCCCGGTAGTTAACCTATATCGTCCAAGTGCCCGCTAGTTAACCTAGATCGTCCAAGTGTCAGCTAGTTAACCTACATAGTCCAAGTGCCCTCTAGTTAACTTACATAATCCAAGTGCCCTTAGCTAACCTAGATAGTCCAAGGGCCCGCTTGTTGACCTACATAGTCCAAGTGCCCGCTAGGTAACGTAGATAGACCGAATGCCCGCTATTAACCTAGATAGTCCAAGTGCCCACTAGGGGACGTACATAGTCTAAGTGCCCGCTAGTTAATCTACATAGTCCAAGTGCCTGATAGAAACCTACATAGTCCACGTGCCCGATAGGGAACCTACATAGTCCAAGTGCCTGCTAGTTAATCTACATAGTCCAAGTGCCTGATAGAAACCTACATAGTCCAAGTGCCCGATAGGGAACCTACATAGTCCAAGTGCCCGCTATGGAACCTACATAGTCCAAGTGCCCGTTAGGGAACCTAGATAGTCCAAGTGCCCGCAAGGGAACTTGCATCGTCCAAGTGCCCGCTAGGTAACCTAGATAGTCCAAGGGCCTGCTAGTTAACCTAAATAGGCCAAGTGCCCGCTAGGGAACCTACATAGTCCAAGTGCCCTTTAGGGAAAGTAGAGGTTCCAAGTGCCCATATGGAACCTATATAGTCCAAGTACCCGCTAGGGAACCTGCATCATCCAAGTGACCGCTAATTAACCTGGTAGTCCAAGTGCCCGCTACTTAAACTAGATAGTCCAATTTCCCGGTAGTTAACCTAGATATTCCAAGTGCCGGCTAGTTAACCTAGATCGTCCAAGTGTCCGCTAGTTAACCTACATAGTCCAAGTGCTGCTAGGTAACCTACATAGTCCAAGTGCCCGCTAGGTAACCTAGATAGTCAAAGTGCCCGTTAGGTAACCTATATAGTCCAAGTGCCGCTAGGTAACCTACATGTCAAATTGCCTGCTAGGTAACCTAGATTGTCCAAGTTCCTGTTAGCTAACCTAGGTAGTCCAAGTGCCCGCTAGGTAACCTACATAGTCTAAGGGCCCGCTCGTTAACCTAGTTCATCCAAGTGCCTGCTAGGTTACCTGCAAAGTCCTAGTGCCCGTTAGGTAACCTACATAGTCCAAGTGCCCGCTAGGTAACCTACATAGTCCAAGTGCCCGCTAGGTAACTTAGACAGTCCAAGTGCCTGCTAGGTCACCTACATAGTCCAAGTCCCCGTTCGCTAATCTAGAAAATGCAAGTGCCTGCTAGGTAACCTACATAGTCCAAGTGCCCGCTAGTTAACCTAGATCGTCCATGTGCCCGCTAGTTAACCTACATAGTCCAAGGGCCCACTAGTTAACCTAGATCATCCAAATGTCCTGTAGGTAACCTACATAGTCAAAGTGCCCGCTACGTAACCTAGATAGTCGAAGTGCCCGTTAGGTAACCTAGAGAGTCCAAGTGCCCGCTAGGTAACCTACATATTCCAAGTGCCCGTTCGTTAACCTACATAGTCCAAGTGCCCTTTAGGGAAAGTAGAGGTTCCAAGGGCCCATAGGGAACCTATATAGTCCAAGTACCCGCTAGGGAACCTGCATCATCCAAGTGACCGCTAATTAACCTGGTAGTCCAAGTGCCCGCTACTTAAACTAGATAGTCCAATTTCCCGGTAGTTAACCTAGATATTCCAAGTGCCGGCTAGTTAACCTAGATCGTCCAAGTGTCCGCTAGTTAACCTACATAGTCCAAGTGCCCGTTAGGTAACCTACATAGTCCAAGTGCCCGCTAGGTAACCTAGATAGTCAAAGTGCCCTTTAGGTATCCTAGATAGTCCAAGTGCTGCTAGGTAACCTACATAGTCCAAGTGCCCGCTAGGTAACCTAGATAGTCAAAGTGCCCGTTAGGTAACCTATATAGTCCAAGTGCCGCTAGGTAACCTACATAGTCAAATTGCCTGCTAGGTAACCTAGATTGTCCAAGTTCCTGTTAGCTAACCTAGGTAGTCCAAGTGCCCGCTAGGTAACCTCCATAGTCTAAGGGCCCGCTCGTTAACCTAGTTCATCCAAGTGCCTGCTAGGTTACCTGCAAAGTCCTAGTGCCCGTTAGGTAACCTAGATATTCCAAGTGCCCTCTAGGTAACCTACATAGTCCAAGTGCCCGCTAGGTAACTTAGACAGTCCAAGTGCCTGCTAGGTCACCTACATAGTCCAAGTCCCCGTTCGCTAATCTATAAAATGCAAGTGCCCGTTAGCTAACCTAGATAGTCCAAGGGTCAACTAGTTAACCTACATAGTTCAAGGGCCCACTAGGTAACCTAGCTAATCCAAGTACCCGATAGTTAACCTACATAGTCCAAGTGCCCGCTAGTTAACCTAGATCGTCCATGTGCCCGCTAGTTAACCTACATAGTCTAAGGGCCCACTAGTTAACCTAGATCATCCAAATGTCCTGTAGGTAACCTACATAGTCCAAGTGCCCGCTACGTAACCTAGATAGTCGAAGTACCCGTTAGGTAACCTTGATAGTCCAAGTGCCCGTTCGTTAACCTAGATAGTCCAAGTGCCCGCTAGGTAACCTAGACAGTACAAGTGCCTGCTAGGTCACCTACATAGTCCAATTCCCCGTTCGCTAACCTAGATAGTCCAAGTGCCCGCTAGGTAACCTACATAGTCCAAGTGCCCGCTAGGTAAGCTACAAGTCCAAGGGCCCGCTAGTTAACCTACATAGTCCAAGGATTCACAAGATAACCTTGATAGTCCAAGTGCCGGCTAGTTAACCTAGATCGTACAATTGCCCGCTAGTTAACCTAGATTATCCAAGTGCCCGCTAGTTAACCTATATAGTCCAAGGGCCCACTAGTTAACCTAGATCATCCTAATGTCCTCTAGTTCACCTACATAGTCCAAGTGCCCGCTACGTAACCTAGATACTCCAAGTGCCCGCTAGGTAACCTACATAATCCAAGTGCCCATTCGTTAACCTAGATAGTCCAAGTGCCCGCTAGTTAACCTGGACTGTCCAAGTGCCTGCTAGGTAACCTACATAGTCCCAGCGCACGCTAGGTAAACTAGATAGTCCAAGTGCCCGTTAGGTAACCTACATAGTCCAAGTGCCCGCTAGGTAACCTACATAGTCCAAGTGCCCGCACGAAAACCTAGATAGTCCAAGTGCCCGCTAGGTAACCTAGATAGTCCAAGTGCCCGGTAGGTAACCTACAAAGTCCAAGTGCCTGCTAGGTTATCTATATAGTCCAAATGCCCATTAGGGCACCCACATAGTCCAAGTGCCCGCTAAGTAACCTATATAGTCCAAGTGCCCGTTAGCTAACCTAGATAGTCCAAGGGTCAACTAGTTAACCTACATAGTTCAAGGGCCCACTAGGTAACCTAGCTAATCCAAGTACCCGATAGTTAACCTACATAGTGCAAGGGCCCGCTAGTTAACCAAGATCGTCCATGTGTCCGCTATTAAACCTACATAGTCCAAGGGCCCGCTAGTTGACCTAGATAGACCAAATGCCCGCTAGTTAACCTAGATAGTCCTAGTGCCCGTTAATTAACCTAGATAGTCCAAGTGCCCACTAGGGAACGTACATAGTCCAAGTGCCCGCTAGGTAACCTAGATATTCCTAGTGCCCGTTAGTTATCCTAGATAGTCCTAGTGCCCACTCAGGGACGTACATAGTACAAGTGCCCGCTAGGTAACCTAGTTAGTCCAAGTGCCCACTATGGTATGTACATAGTCCAAGTGCCCGCTAGGTAACCTAGATAGTCTAAGTGCCGTCTAGTTAACCTACATAGTCCAAGGGCACGCTAGTTAACCTACATAGTCCACGTGCCCGCTAAGGGACGTAAATAGTCCAAGTGCCCGCTAAGGAACCTACATAGTCCAAGTGCCCGTTAGGGAACCTAGATAGTCCAAGTGCCCGCTAGGGAACCTGCATCATCCAAGTGCCCGGTAGTTAATCTAGATAGTCCAAGTGCCCGCTAGTTAACCTAGATAGTCCAAGTGCCCGGTAGTTAACCTAGATAATCCAAGTACCCGCTAGGTAACATAGATAGTTCAAGTGCCCAATAGGTAACCAAGATAGTCCAAATGCCCACTGGGGAACCTACATAGTCCAAGTACCCTCTAATTAACCTACATTGTCCAAGTGCCCGTTAGCTAACCTCGATAGTCTAAGGGCCGACTAGTTAACCTACATAGTTCAAGTGCCCGCTAGCCAACCTAGATAATCCAAGTGCCCGGTAGTTAACCTATATCGTCCAAGTGCCCGCTAGTTAACCTAGATCGTCCAAGTGTCAGGTAGGTAACCTACATAGTCCAAGTGCCCTCTAGTTAACTTACATAATCCAAGTGCCCTTAGCTAACCTAGATAGTCCAAGGGCCCGCTAGTTGACCTACATAGTCCAAGTGCCCGCTAGGTAACGTAGATAGACCGAGTGCCCGCTATTAACCTAGATAGTCGAAGTGCCCACTAGGGGACGTACATAGTCTAAGTGCCCGCTAGTTAATCTACATAGTCCAAGTGCCTGATAGAAACCTACATAGTCCAAGTGCCCGATAGGGAACCTACATAGTCCAAGTGCCCGCTAGTTAATCTACATAGTCCAAGTGCCTGATAGAAACATACATAGTCCACGTGCCCGATAGGGAACCTACATAGTCCAAGTGCCCGCTAGTTAATCTACATAGTCCAAGTGCCTGATAGAAACCTACATAGTCCAAGTGCCCGATAGGGAACCTACATAGTCCAAGTGCCCACTATGGAACCTACATAGTCCAAGTGCCCGTTAGGGAACCTAGATAGTCCAAGTGCCCGCTAGGGAACCTGCATCGTCCAAGTGCCCGCTAGGTAACCTAGATAGTCCAAGGGCCTGCTAGTTAACCTAAATAGGCCAAATGCCCGCTAGGGAACCTACATAGTCCAAGTGCCCTTTAGGGAAAGTAGAGGTTCCAAGTGCCCATAGGGAACCTATATAGTCCAAGTACCCGCTAGGGAACCTGCATCATCCAAGTGACCGCTAATTAACCTGGTAGTCCAAGTGCCCGCTACTTAAACTAGATAGTCCAATTTCCCGGTAGTTAACCTAGATATTCCAAGTGCCGGCTAGTTAACCTAGATCGTCCAAGTGTCCGCTAGTTAACCTACATAGTCCAAGTGCCCGTTAGGTAACCTACATAGTCCAAGTGCCCGCTAGGTAACCTAGATAGTCAAAGTGCCCTTTAGGTATCCTAGATAGTCCAAGTGCTGCTAGGTAACCTACATAGTCCAAGTGCCCGCTAGGTAACCTAGATAGTCAAAGTGCCCGTTAGGTAACCTATATAGTCCAAGTGCCGCTAGGTAACCTACATGTCAAATTGCCTGCTAGGTAACCTAGATTGTCCAAGTTCCTGTTAGTTAACCTAGGTAGTCCAAGTGCCCGCTAGTTAACCTACATAGTCTAAGGGTCCGCTCGTTAACCTAGTTCATCCAAGTGCCTGCTAGGTTACCTGCAAAGTCCTAGTGCCCGTTAGGTAACCTACATAGTCCAAGTGCCCGCTAGGTAACTTAGACAGTCCAAGTGCCTGCTAGGTCACCTACATAGACCAAGTCCCCGTTCGCTAATCTAGAAAATGCAAGTGCCTGCTAGGTAACCTACATAGTCCAAGTGCCCGCTAGTTAACCTAGATCGTCCATGTGCCCGCTAGTTAACCTACATAGTCCAAGGGCCCACTAGTTAACCTAGATCATCCAAATGTCCTGTAGGTAACCTACATAGTCAAAGTGCCCGCTACGTAACCTAGATAGTCGAAGTGCCCGTTAGGTAACCTAGATAGTCCAAGTGCCCGCTAGGTAACCTACATAGTCCAAGTGCCCGTTCGTTAACCTAGATAGTCCAAGTGCCCGCTAGGTAACCTAGACTGTCCAAGTGCCCGCTAGGTAACCTACATAGTCCCAGCGCACGCTAGGTAAACTAGATAGTCCAAGTGCCCGTTAGGTAACCTACATAGTCCAAGTGCCCGCTAGGTAACCTACATAGTCCAAGTGCCCGCACGAAAACCTAGATAGTCCAAGTGCCCGCTAGGTAACCTAGATAGTCCAAGTGCCCGGTAGGTAACCTACAAAGTCCAAGTGCCTGCTAGGTAATCTATTTAGTCCAAATGCCCATAAGGGCACCCACATAGTCCAAGTGCCCGCCAAGTAACCTATATAGTCCAAGTGCCCGTTAGCTAACCTAGGTCAACTAGTTAACCTACATAATTCAAGGGCCCACTAGGTAACCTAGCTAATCCAAGTACCCGATAGTTAACCTACATAGTGCAAGGGCCCGCTAGTTAACCAAGATCGTCCAAGTGTCCGCTATTAAACCTACATAGTCCAAGGGCCCGCTAGTTGACCTAGATCGACCAAGTGCCCGCTAGTTAACCTAGATAGTCCTAGTGCCCGTTAATTAACCTAGATAGTCCAAGTGCCCACTAGGGAACGTACATAGTCCAAGTGCCCGCTAGGTAACCTAGATATTCCTAGTGCCCGTTAGTTATCCTAGATAGTCCTAGTGCCCACTCAGGGACGTACATAGTACAAGTGCCCCCTAGGTAACCTAGATAGTCCAAGTGCCCACTATGGTATGTACATAGTCCAAGTGCCCGCTAGGTAACCTAGATAGTCTAAGTGCCGTCTAGTTAACCTACATAGTCCAAGGGCACGCTAGTTAACCTACATAGTCCACGTGCCCGCTAAGGGACGTAAATAGTCCAAGTGCCCGCTAAGGAACCTACATAGTCCAAGTGCCCGTTAGGGAACCTAGATAGTCCAAGTGCCCGCTAGGGAACCTGCATCATCCAAGTGCCCGGTAGTTAATCTAGATAGTCCAAGTGCCCGCTAGTTAACCTAGATAGTCCAAGTGCCCGGTAGTTAACCTAGATAATCCAAGTACCCGCTAGGTAACATAGATAGTTCATGTGCCCAATAGGTAACCAAGATAGTCCAAATGCCCACTGGGGAACCTACATAGTCCAAGTACCCTCTAATTAACCTACATTGTCCAAGTGCCCGTTAGCTAACCTAGATAGTCTAAGGGCCGACTAGTTAACCTACATAGTTCAAGTGCCCGCTAGCCAACCTAGATAATCCAAGTGCCCGGTAGTTAACCAAGATCGTCCAAGTGTCCGCTATTAAACCTACATAGTCCAAGGGCCCGCTAGTTGACCTAGATAGACCAAGTGCCCGCTAGTTAACCTAGATAGTCCTAGTGCCCGTTAATTAACCTAGATAGTCCAAGTGCCCACTAGGGAACGTACATAGTCCAAGTGCCCGCTAGGTAACCTAGATATTCCTAGTGCCCGTTATTTATCCTAGATAGTCCTAGTGCCCACTCAGGGACGTACATAGTACAAGTGCCCGCTAGGTAACCTAGATAGTCCAAGTGCCCACTAGGGTATGTACATAGTCCAAGTGCCCGCTAGGTAACCTAGATAGTCTAAGTGCCGTCTAGTTAACCTACATAGTCCAAGGGCACGCTAGTTAACCTACATAGTTCACGTGCCCGCTAAGGGACGTAAATAGTCCAAGTGCCCGCTAAGGAACCTACATAGTCCAAGTGCCCGTTAGGGAACCTAGATAGTCCAAGTGCCCGCTAGGGAACCTGCATCATCCAAGTGCCCGGTGGTTAATCTAGATAGTCCAAGTGCCCGCTAGTTAACCTAGATAGTCCAAGTGCCCGTTAGTTAACCTAGATAATCCAAGTACCCGCTAGGTAACATAGATAGTTCAAGTGCCCAATAGGTAACCAAGATAGTCCAAATGCCCACTGGGGAACATACATATTCCAAGTACCCTCTAATTAACCTACATTGTCCAAGTGCCCATTAGCTAACCTAGATAGTCTAAGGGCCGACTAGTTAACCTACATAGTTCAAGTGCCCGCTAGCCAACCTAGATAATCCAAGTGCCCGGTAGTTAACCTATATCGTCCAAGTGCCCGCTAGTTAACCTAGATCGTCCAAGTGTCCGCTAGTTAACCTACATAGTCCAAGTGCCCTCTAGTTAACTTACATAATCCAAGTGCCCTTAGCTAACCTAGATAGTCCAAGGGCCCGCTAGTTGACCTACATAGTCCAAGTGCCTGCTAGGTAACGTAGATAGACCGAGTGCCCTCTAGTTAACCTAGATAGTCGAAGTGCCCACTAGGGGACGTACATAGTCTAAGTGCCCGCTAGTTAATCTACATAGTCCAAGTGCCTGATAGAAACCTACATAGTCCAAGTGCCCGATAGGGAACCTACATAGTCCAAGTGCCCGCTAGTTAATCTACATAGTCCAAGTGCCTGATAGAAACCTACATAGTCCAAGTGCCCGATAGGGAACCTACATAGTCCAAGTGCCCGCTAGTTAATCTACATAGTCCAAGTGCCTGATAGAAACCTACATAGTCTAAGTGCCCGATAGGGAACCTACATAGTCCAAGTGCCCGCTATGGAACCTACATAGTCCAAGTGCCCGTTAGGGAACCTAGATAGTCCAAGTGCCCGCTAGGGAACCTGCATCGTCCAAGTGCCCGCTAGGTAACCTAGATAGTCCAAGGGCCTGCTAGTTAACCTAAATAGGCCAAATGCCCGCTAGGGAACCTACATAGTCCAAGTGCCCTTTAGGGAAAGTAGAGGTTCCAAGTGCCCTTAGGGAACCTATATAGTCCAAGTACCCGCTAGGGAACCTGCATCATCCAAGTGACCGCTAATTAACCTGGTAGTCCAAGTGCCCGCTACTTAAACTAGATAGTCCAATTGCCCGGTAGTTAACCTAGATATTCCAAGTGCCGGCTAGTTAACCTAGATCGTCCAAGTGTCCGCTAGTTAACCTACATAGTCCAAGTGCCCGTTAGGTAACCTACATAGTCCAAGTGCCCGCTAGGTAACCTAGAGAGTCAAAGTGCCCTTTAGGTATCCTAGATAGTCCAAGTGCTGCTAGGTAACCTACATAGTCCAAGTGCCCGCTAGGTAACCTAGATAGTCAAAGTGCCCGTTAGGTAACCTATATAGTCCAAGTGCCGCTAGGTAACCTACATAGTCAAATTGCCTGCTAGGTAACCTAGATTGTCCAAGTTCCTGTTAGCTAACCTAGGTAGTCCAAGTGCCCGCTAGGTAACCTACATAGTCTAAGGGCCCGCTCGTTAACCTAGTTCATCCAAGTGCCTGCTAGGTTACCTGCAAAGTCCTAGTGCCCGTTAGGTAACCTAGATAGTCCAAGTGCCGCTAGGTAACCTACATAGTCCAAGTGCCCGCTAGGTAACTTAGACAGTCCAAGTGCCTGCTAGGTCACCTACATAGTCCAAGTCCCCGTTCGCTAAACTAGAAAATGCAAGTGCCTGCTAGGTAACCTACATAGTCCAAGTGCCCGCTAGTTAACCTAGATCATCCATGTGCCCGCTAGTTAACCTACATAGTCCAAGGGTCCACTAGTTAACCTAGATCATCCAAATGTCCTGTAGGTAACCTACATAGTCCAAGTGCCCGCTACGTAACCTAGATAGTCGAAGTGCCCGTTAGGAAACTTAGATAGTCCAAGTGCCCGCTAGATAACCTACATATTCCAAGAGCCCGCTAGGTAACCTACATAGTCCAAGTGCCCGTTCGTTAACCTAGATAGTCCAAGTGCCCGCTAGGTCACCTAGACAGTACAAGTGCCTGCTAGGTCACCTACATAGTCCAATTCCCCGTTCGCTGACCTAGATAGTCCAAGTGCCCGCTAGGTAACGTACATAGTCCAAGTGCCCGCTAGGTAAGCTACAAGTCCAAGGGCCAGCTAGTTAACCTACATAGTCCAAGGATTCGCTAGTTACCCTTGATAGTCCAAGTGCCGGCTAGTTAACCTAGATCGTACAATTGCCCGCTAGTTAACCTAGATTATCCAAGTGCCCGCTAGTTAACCTACATAGTCCAAGGGCCCAGTAGTTAACCTAGATCATCCTAATGTCCTCTAGTTCACCTACATAGTCCAAGTGACCGCTACGTAACCTAGATACTCCAAGTGCCCGCTAGGTAACCTACATAGTCCAAGTGCCCATTCGTTAACCTAGATAGTCCAAGTGCCCGCTAGTTAACCTAGACTGTCCAAGTGCCCGCTAGGTAACCTACATAGTTCCAGCGCACGCTAGGTAAACTAGATAGTCCAAGTGCCCGTTAGGTAACCTACATAGTCCAAGTGCCCGCTAGGCAACCTACATAGTCCAAGTGCCCGCACGAAAACCTAGATAGTCCATGTGCCCGCTAGTTAACCTAGATAGTCCAAGTGCCCGGTAGGTAACCTACAAAGTCCAAGTGCCTGCTAGGTTATCTATATAGTCCAAATGCCCATTAGGGCACCCACATAGTCCAAGTGCCCGCTAAGTAACCTATATAGTCCAAGTGCCCGTTAGCTAACCTAGATAGTCCAAGGGTCAACTAGTTAACCTACATAGTTCAAGGGCCCACTAGGTAACCTAGCTAATCCAAGTATCCGATAGTTAACCTACATAGTGCATGGGCCCGCTAGTTAACCAAGATCGTCCAAGTGTCCGCTATTAAACCTACATAGTCCAAGGGCCCGCTAGTTGACCTAGATAGACCAAATGCCCGCTAGTTAACCTAGATAGTCCTAGTGCCCGTAAATTAACCTAGATAGTCCAAGTGCCCACTAGGGAACGTACATAGTCCAAGTGCCCGCTAGGTAACCTAGATATTCTTAGTGCCCGTTAGTTATCCTAGATAGTCCTAGTGCCCACTCAGGGACGTATATAGTACAAGTGCCCGCTAGGTAACCTAGATACTCTAAGTGCCCACTAGGGTATGTACATAGTCCAAGTGCCCGCTAGGTAACCTAGATAGTCTAAGTGCCGTCTAGTTAACCTACATAGTCCAAGGGCACGCTAGTTAACCTACATAGTCCACATGCCCGCTAAGGGACGTAAATAGTACAAGTGCCCGCTAAGGAACCTACATAGTCCAAGTGCCCGTTAGGGAACCTAGATAGTCCAAGTGCCCGCTAGGGAACCTGCATCATCCAAGTGCCCGCTAGTTAACCTACATAGTCCAAGGGCCCGCTTGTTAACCTACATAGTCCAAGGTCCGCTACTTAACCTAGATAGTCCAAGTGCCCGCTAGTTAACCTACATAGTCCAAGGGCCCTCTAGTTAACCTAGATAGTCCAAGTGCCCGCTAGGGGATGTATATAGTCCAAGTGCCCGCTAAGTTACCTAGATAGTCCAAGTGCCCGTTAGCTAACCTAGATAGTACAAGTGCCCGCTAGTTAACCTAGATAGTCCAAGTGCCCGCTAGTTAACCTATATCGTCCAAGTGCCCGCTAGTTAACCTTGATCGTCCAAGTGCCCGCTAGTTAACCTACATAGTCCAAGGGCCCGCTAGTTAACCTACATAGTCCAAGAACCCGCAAGTTAACCTAGTAGTCCAAGTGCCCGCTAGTTAACCTACATAGTCCAAGGGCCCGCAAGGTAACCAAGATATTATAATTTCCTGTTAGCTAACCTAGACAGTCCAAGTGCCCGCTAGGTACCCTAGACTGTCTAGTGCCCGCTAGGTTACCTATATAGTCCAAGTGCCCGCTAGGTAACCTAGATAAACCAAGTGCCCGCTAGTTAACCTAGATAGTCCTAGTACCCGTTAGTTATCCTAGATAGTCCCAGTGACCTCTAGGGGACGTACATAGGCAAAGTGCCCGCTAAGTAACCTAGATAGTCCAAGTGCCCGCTAGGTTATGTACATAGTCCAAGTGCCCGCTAGGTAACCTAGATAGTCTAAGTGCCCGCTAGTTAACCTACATAGTCCAAGGGCCCGCAAGTTAACCTTCATAGTCCAAGTGCGCGATAGGTAACCTACATAGTCCAAGTGCCCGCTAGGTAACCTAGATAGTCAAAGTGCCCGTTAGGTAACCTATATAGTCCAAGTGCCGCTAGGTAACCTACATAGTCAAATTGCCTGCTAGGTAACCTAGATTGTCCAAGTTCCTGTTAGCTAACCTAGGTAGTCCAAGTGCCCGCTAGGTAACCTACATAGTCTAAGGGCCCGCTCGTTAACCTAGTTCATCCAAGTGCCTGCTAGGTTACCTGCAAAGTCCTAGTGCCCGTTAGGTAACCTAGATAGTCCAAGTGCCGCTAGGTAACCTACATAGTCCAAGTGCCCGCTAGGTAACTTAGACAGTCCAAGTGCCTGCTAGGTCACCTACATAGTCCAAGTCCCCGTTCGCTAAACTAGAAAATGCAAGTGCCTGCTAGGTAACCTACATAGTCCAAGTGCCCGCTAGTTAACCTAGATCATCCATGTGCCCGCTAGTTAACCTACATAGTCCAAGGGTCCACTAGTTAACCTAGATCATCCAAATGTCCTGTAGGTAACCTACATAGTCCAAGTGCCCGCTACGTAACCTAGATAGTCGAAGTGCCCGTTAGGAAACTTAGATAGTCCAAGTGCCCGCTAGATAACCTACATATTCCAAGAGCCCGCTAGGTAACCTACATAGTCCAAGTGCCCGTTCGTTAACCTAGATAGTCCAAGTGCCCGCTAGGTCACCTAGACAGTACAAGTGCCTGCTAGGTCACCTACATAGTCCAATTCCCCGTTCGCTGACCTAGATAGTCCAAGTGCCCGCTAGGTAACGTACATAGTCCAAGTGCCCGCTAGGTAAGCTACAAGTCCAAGGGCCAGCTAGTTAACCTACATAGTCCAAGGATTCGCTAGTTACCCTTGATAGTCCAAGTGCCGGCTAGTTAACCTAGATCGTACAATTGCCCGCTAGTTAACCTAGATTATCCAAGTGCCCGCTAGTTAACCTACATAGTCCAAGGGCCCAGTAGTTAACCTAGATCATCCTAATGTCCTCTAGTTCACCTACATAGTCCAAGTGACCGCTACGTAACCTAGATACTCCAAGTGCCCGCTAGGTAACCTACATAGTCCAAGTGCCCATTCGTTAACCTAGATAGTCCAAGTGCCCGCTAGTTAACCTAGACTGTCCAAGTGCCCGCTAGGTAACCTACATAGTTCCAGCGCACGCTAGGTAAACTAGATAGTCCAAGTGCCCGTTAGGTAACCTACATAGTCCAAGTGCCCGCTAGGCAACCTACATAGTCCAAGTGCCCGCACGAAAACCTAGATAGTCCATGTGCCCGCTAGGTAACCTAGATAGTCCAAGTGCCCGGTAGGTAACCTACAAAGTCCAAGTGCCTGCTAGGTTATCTATATAGTCCAAATGCCCATTAGGGCACCCACATAGTCCAAGTGCCCGCTAAGTAACCTATATAGTCCAAGTGCCCGTTAGCTAACCTAGATAGTCCAAGGGTCAACTAGTTAACCTACATAGTTCAAGGGCCCACTAGGTAACCTAGCTAATCCAAGTATCCGATAGTTAACCTACATAGTGCATGGGCCCGCTAGTTAACCAAGATCGTCCAAGTGTCCGCTATTAAACCTACATAGTCCAAGGGCCCGCTAGTTGACCTAGATAGACCAAATGCCCGCTAGTTAACCTAGATAGTCCTAGTGCCCGTAAATTAACCTAGATAGTCCAAGTGCCCACTAGGGAACGTACATAGTCCAAGTGCCCGCTAGGTAACCTAGATATTCTTAGTGCCCGTTAGTTATCCTAGATAGTCCTAGTGCCCACTCAGGGACGTATATAGTACAAGTGCCCGCTAGGTAACCTAGATACTCTAAGTGCCCACTAGGGTATGTACATAGTCCAAGTGCCCGCTAGGTAACCTAGATAGTCTAAGTGCCGTCTAGTTAACCTACATAGTCCAAGGGCACGCTAGTTAACCTACATAGTCCACATGCCCGCTAAGGGACGTAAATAGTACAAGTGCCCGCTAAGGAACCTACATAGTCCAAGTGCCCGTTAGGGAACCTAGATAGTCCAAGTGCCCGCTAGGGAACCTGCATCATCCAAGTGCCCGCTAGTTAACCTACATAGTCCAAGGGCCCGCTTGTTAACCTACATAGTCCAAGGTCCGCTACTTAACCTAGATAGTCCAAGTGCCCGCTAGTTAACCTACATAGTCCAAGGGCCCTCTAGTTAACCTAGATAGTCCAAGTGCCCGCTAGGGGATGTATATAGTCCAAGTGCCCGCTAAGTTACCTAGATAGTCCAAGTGCCCGTTAGCTAACCTAGATAGTACAAGTGCCCGCTAGTTAACCTAGATAGTCCAAGTGCCCGCTAGTTAACCTATATCGTCCAAGTGCCCGCTAGTTAACCTTGATCGTCCAAGTGCCCGCTAGTTAACCTACATAGTCCAAGGGCCCGCTAGTTAACCTACATAGTCCAAGAACCCGCAAGTTAACCTAGTAGTCCAAGTGCCCGCTAGTTAACCTACATAGTCCAAGGGCCCGCAAGGTAACCAAGATATTATAATTTCCTGTTAGCTAACCTAGACAGTCCAAGTGCCCGCTAGGTACCCTAGACTGTCTAGTGCCCGCTAGGTTACCTATATAGTCCAAGTGCCCGCTAGGTAACCTAGATAAACCAAGTGCCCGCTAGTTAACCTAGATAGTCCTAGTACCCGTTAGTTATCCTAGATAGTCCCAGTGACCTCTAGGGGACGTACATAGGCAAAGTGCCCGCTAAGTAACCTAGATAGTCCAAGTGCCCGCTAGGTTATGTACATAGTCCAAGTGCCCGCTAGGTAACCTAGATAGTCTAAGTGCCCGCTAGTTAACCTACATAGTCCAAGGGCCCGCAAGTTAACCTTCATAGTCCAAGTGCGCGATAGGGAACCTACATAGTCCACGTGCCCGCTAAGGGATGTACATAGTCTAAGTGCCCGCTAGGGAACCTACATAGTCCAAGTGCCCGTTAGGGAACCTAGATAGTCCAAGTGCCCGCTAGGGAAGCTGCATTATCCAAGGGACCGCTAGTTAATCTAGATAGTCCAAGTGCCCGCTAGTTAACCTAGATAGTCCAAGTGCCCGCTAGTTAACCTAGATCATCTAAGTGCCCGCTAGTTAACCTACATAGGCCAAGGGCCCGCTTGTTAACCTACATAGTCCAAGGTCCGCTATTTAACCCAGATATTCCAAGTGCCCGCTAGGGAACCTACATAGTCCAAGTGCCCGTTAGGGAACCTAGATAGTCCATGTGCCCGCTAGGGGATGTACATAGTCCAAGTGCCCTCTAGTTAACCTAGACAGTCCAAGTTCCCGCTAGGTTACCTACATAGTCCAAGTGACCGCTGGTTAACCTGATAGCTCAAGTGTCCGCTAGGTAACCTAGACAGTACAAGTGCCTGCTAGGTCACCTACATAGTCCAATTCCCCGTTCGCTAACCTAGATAGTGCAAGTGCCCGCTAGGTAACCTACATAGTCCAAGTGCCCGCTAGGTAAGCTACAAGTCCAAGGGCCCGCTAGTTAACCTACATAGTCCAAGGATTCGCTAGTTAACCTTGATAGTCCAAGTGCCGGCTAGTTAACCTACACCGTACAATGCCCGCAAGTTAACCTAGATTGTCCAAGTGTTCGCTAGTTAACCTACATAGTCCAAGGGCCCACTAGTTAACCTAGATCATCCTAATGTCCTCTAGTTCACCTACATAGTCCAAGTGCCCGCTACGTAACCTAGATACTCCAAGTGCCTGCTAGGTAACCTACATAGTCCAAGTGCCCATTCGTTAACCTAGATAGTCCAAGTGCCCGCTAGTTAACCTAGACTGTCCAAGTGCCTGCTAGGTAACCTACATAGTCCCAGCGCACGCTAGGTAAACTAGATAGTCCAAGTGCCCGTTAGGTAACCTACATAGTCCAAGTGCCCGCTAGGTAACCTACATAGTCCAAGTGCCCGCTCGAAAACCTAGATAGTCCAAGTGCCCACTAGGTAACCTAGATAGTCCAAGTGCCCGGTAGGTAACCTACAAAATCCAAGTGCCTGCTAGGTAATCTATATAGTCCAAATGCCCACTAGAGCACCCACATAGTCCAAGTGCCCGCTAAGTTAACCTATATAGTCCAAGTGCCCGTTAGCTAACCTAGATAGTCCAAGGGTCAACTAGTTAACCTACATAGTTCAAGGGCCCACTAGGTAACCTAGCTAATCCAAGTGCCCGCTAGTTAACCTAAGTCGTCCAAGTGCCCGCTAGTTAACCTAGATTGTCCAAGTACCCGATAGTTAACCTACATAGTGCAAGGGCCCGCTAGTTAACCTAGATCGTCCACGTGTCCGCTATTAAACCTACATAGTCCAAGGGCCCGCTAGTTGACCTAGATAGACCAAGTGCCCGCAAGTTAACCTAGATAGTCCTAGTGCCCGTTAATTAACCTAGATAGTCCAAGTGCCCACTAGGGAACGTACATAGTCCATGTGCCCGCTAGGTAACCTAGATATTCCTAGTGCCCGTTAGTTATCCTAGATAGTCCAAGTGCCCACTAGGGTATGTACATAGTCCAAGTGCCCGCTAGGTAACCTAGATAGTCTAAGTGCCGGCTAGTTAACCTACATAGTCCAAGGGCACGCTAGTTAACCTACATAGTCCACGTGCCCGCTAAGGGACGTAAATAGTCCGAGTCCCCATTAGGGAACCTAGATAGTCCAAGTGCCCGCTAGGGAAGCTGCATCACCCAAGTGCCCGATAGTTAATCTAGATATTCCATGTGCCCGCTAGTTAACCTAGATAGTCGAAGTGCCCGGTAGTTAACCTAGATCGTCAAGTGCCCGCTAGTTAACCTACATAGTCCAAGGGCCCGCTTGTTAACCTACATAGTCCAAGGTCCGCTACTTAACCTAGATAGTCCAAGTGCCCGCTAGTTAACCTACATAGTCCAAGGGCCCTCTCGTTAACCTAGATAGTCCAAGTGCCCGCTAGGGGACATACATAGTCCAAGTGCCCGCTAGGTAACCTAGATAGTCTAAGTGCCGGCTAGTTAACCTACATAGTCCAAGGGCACGCTAGTTATCCTACATAGTCCACGTGCCCGCTAAGGGACGTAAATAGTCCAAGGGCCCGCTAAGGAACCTACATAGTTCAAGTGCCCGTTAGAGAACCTAGAGAGTCCAAGTGCCCGCTAGGGAACCTGCATCATCCAAGTGCCCGGTAGTTAATCTAGATAGTCCAAGTGCCCGCTAGTTAACCTAGATAGTCCAAGTGCCCGGTAGTTAACCTAGATCGTCAAGTGCCCGCTAGTTAACCTACATAGTCCAAGGGCCCGCTTGTTAACCTGCATAGTCCAAGGTCCGCTACTTAACCTAGATAGTCCAAGTGCCCGCTAGTTAACCTACATAGTCCAAGGGCCCTCTAGTTAACCTAGATAGTCCAAGTGCCCGCTAGGAACGTACATAGTCCAAGTGCCCGCTAGGTAACCTAGATAGTCCAAGTGCCCGCTAGTTAACCTAGGTAGTCCAAGTGACCGCCAGTTAACCTTGATCGTCCAAGTGTCCGCTAGTTAACCTAGACAGTCCAAGTGCCCGCTAGTTAACCTACATAGTCCAAGGGCCCGCTTGTTAACCTACATAGTCCAATGTCCGCTATTTAACCTAGATACTCCAAGTGCCCGCTAGTTAACCTACATAGTCCAAGTGACCTCTAGTTAACCTAGATATTCCAAGTGCCCTCTAGTTAACCTAGATAGTCCAAGTGCCCTCTAGGGGACGTACATAGTCCAAGTGCCCGTTAGGGAACCTAGATAGTCCAAGTGCCCGCTAGGGAACCTGCATCATCCAAGTGCCCGGTAGTTAATCTAGATAGTCTAAGTGCCCGCTAGTTAACCTAGATACTCCAAGTGCCCGGTAGTTAACCTAGATAGTCCAAGTAACCGCTAGGTAACATAGATAGTTCAAGTGCCCAATAGGTAACCAAGATAGTCCAAATGCCCACTGGGGAACCTACATAGTCCAAGTACCCTCTAATTAAC
This sequence comes from Tenrec ecaudatus, assembly GCF_050624435.1. Lineage (NCBI taxonomy): Eukaryota > Metazoa > Chordata > Mammalia > Afrosoricida > Tenrecidae > Tenrec > Tenrec ecaudatus. The sequence goes on along the minus strand of NW_027457610.1, from coordinate 2,842,716 downwards.
CTACATTGTCCAAGTGCCCGTTAGCTAACCTAGATAGTCCAAGGGCCGACTAGTTAACCTACATATTTCAAGTGCCCGCTAGCCAACATAGATAATCCAAGTGCCCGGTAGTTAACTTTTATCGTCCAAGTGCCCGCTAGTTAACCTAGATCGTCCAAGTGTCCGCTAGTTAACCTACATAGTCCAAGTGCCCTCTAGTTAACTTACATAATCCAAGTGCCCTTAGCTAACCTAGATAGTCCAAGGGCCCGCTACTTGACCTACATAGTCCAAGTGCCCGCTAGGTAACGTAGATAGACCGAGTGCCCGCTAGTTAACCTAGATAGTCGAAGTGCCCACTAGGGTACGTACATAGTCCAAGTGCCCGCTAGGTTACCTAGATAGTCCAAGTGCCCGCTAGTTAATCTACATAGTCCAAGTGCCTGATAGAAACCTACATAGTCCAAGTGCCCGATAGGGAACCTACATAGTCCAAGTGCCCGCTATGGAACCTACGTAGTCCAAGTGCCCGTTAGGGAACCTAGATAGTCCAAGTGCCCGCTAGGGAACCTGCATCGTCCAAGTGCCCGCTATGTAACCTAGATAGTCCAAGAGCCTGCTAGTTAACCTACGTAGGCCAAGTGCCCGCTAGTGAACCTACATAGTCCAAGTGCCCTTTTGGGAAACTAGAGGTTCCAAATGCCCATAGGGAACCTATATAGTCCAAGTGCCTGCTAGGGAACCTGCATCGTCCAAGTGACCGATAATTAACCTGATAGTCCAAGTGCCCGCTACTTAAACTAGATAGTCCAATTGCCCGGTAGTTAACCTTGATATTCCAAGTGCCGGCTAGTTAACCTAGATCGTCCAAGTGTCCGCTAGTTAACCTACATAGTCCAAGTGCCCGTTAGGTAACCTACATAGTCCAAGTGCCCGCTAGGTAACCTAGAGAGTCAAAGTGCCCTTTAGGTATCCTAGATAGTCCAAGTGCCGCTAGGTAACCTACATAGTCAAATTGCCTGCTAGGTAACCTAGATAGTCCAAGTTCCTGTTAGCTAACCTAGATAGTCCAAGTGCCCGCTAGGTAACTTACATAGTCCAAGGGCCCGCTAGTTAACCTACATAGTCCAAGAACCCGCAAGTTAACCTAGATAGTCCAAGTGCCCGCGAGTTAACCTACATAGTCCAAGGGCCCGCAAGGTAACCTAGATATTCCAATTTCCTGTTAGCTAACCTAGACAGTCCAGGTGCCCGCTAGGTACCCTAGACTGTCCAGTGCCCGCTAGGTTACCTACATAATCCAAGTGCCCGCTAGTAAATCTACATAGTCCAAGGGCCCGCTAGTTAACCTGCATAGTCCAAGAACCCACAAGTTAACCTAGTAGTCCAAGTGCCCGCTAGTTAACCTACATAGTCCAAGGGCCCGCAAGGTAACCTAGATATTCCAATTTCCTGTTAGCTAACCTAGACAGTCCAAGTGCCTGCTAGGTACCCTAGACTGTCTAGTGCCCGCTAGGTTACCTACATAGTCCAAGTGCCTGCTAGGTAACCTAGATACACCAAGTGCCCGCTAGTTAACCTAGATAGTCCTAGTACCCGTTAGTTATCCTAGATAGTCCCAGTGCCCACTAGAGGGACGTACATAGTCCAAGTGCCCGCTAGGTAACCTAGATAGTCCAAGTGCCCGCTAGGTTATGTACATAGGCCAAGTGCCCGCTAGGTAACCTAGATGGTCTAAGTGCCCGCTAGTTAACCTACATAGTCCAAGGGCCCGCAAGTTAACCTACATAGTCCAAGTGCGCGATAGGGAACCTACATAGTCCAAGTGCCCGCTAAGGGACGTACATAGTCTAAGTGCCCACTAGGGAACCTACATATTCCAAGTGCCCGTTAGGGAACCTAGATAGTCCAAGTGCCCGCTAGGGAACCTGCATCATCCAAGGGACCGCTAGTTAATCTAGATAGTCCAAGTGCCCGCTAGTTTACCTAGACAGTCCAAGTGCCCGCTAGTTAACCTACATAGTCCAAGGGCCCGCTTGTTAACCTACATAGTCCAAGGTCCGCTATCTAACCTAGATACTGCAAGTGCCCGCTAGTTAACCTACATAGTCCAAGTGACCTCTAGTTAACCTAGATATTCCAAGTGCCCTATAGTTAACCTAGATAGTCCAAGTGCCCTCTAGGGGACGTACATAGTCCAAGTGCCCGTTAGGGAACCTAGATAGTCCAAGTGCCCGCTAGGGTACCTGCATCATCCAAGTGCCCGGTAGTTAATCTAGATAGTCCAAGTGCCCGCTAGTTAACCTAGATACTCCAAGTGCCCGGTAGTTAACCTAGATAGTCCAAGTAACCGCTAGGTAACATAGATAGTTCAAGTGCCCAATAGGTAACCAAGATAGTCCAAATGCCCACTGGGGAACCTACATAGTCCAAGTACCCTCTAATTAACCTACATTGTCCTAGTGCCCGTTAGCTAACCTAGATAGTCCAAGGGCCGACTAGTTAACCTACATAGTTCAAATGCCCGCTAGCCAACATAGATAATCCAAGTGCCCGGTAGTTAACCTATATCGTCCAAGTGCCCGCTAGTTAACCTAGATCGTCCAAGTGTCCGCTAGTTAACCTACATAGTCCAAGTGCCCTCTAGTTAACTTACATAATCCAAGTGCCCTTAGCTAACCTAGATAGTCCAAGGGCCCGCTACTTGACCTACATAGTCCAAGTGCCCGCTAGGTAACGTAGATAGACCGAGTGCCCGCTAGTTAACCTAGATAGTCCAAGTGCCTGATAGAAACCTACATAGTCCAAGTGCCCGATAGGGAACCTACATAGTCCAAGTGCCCGCTAGTTAATCTACATAGTCCAAGTGCCTGATAGAAACCTACATTGTCCAAGTGCCCGATAGGGAACCTACATAGTCCAAGTGCCCGCTATGGAACCTACGTAGTCCAAGTGCCCGTTAGGGAACCTAGATAGTCCAAGTGCCCGCTAGGGAACCTGCATCGTCCAAGTGCCCACTATGTAACCTAGATAGTCCAAGAGCCTGCTAGTTAACCTACATAGGCCAAGTGCCCGATAGTGAACCTACATAGTCCAAGTGCCCTTTTGGGAAACTAGAGGTTCCAAATGCCCATAGGGAACCTATATAGTCCAAGTGCCCGCTAGGGAACCTCCATCGTCCAAGTGACCGATAATTAACCTGATAGTCCAAGTGGCCGCTACTTAAACTAGATAGTCCAATTGCCCGGTAGTTAACCTAGATATTCCAAGTGCCGGCTAGTTAACCTAGATCGTCCAAGTGTCCGCTAGTTAACCTACATAGTCCAAGTGCCCGTTAGGTAACCTACATAGTCCAAGTGCCCGCTAGGTAACCTAGAGAGTCAAAGTGCCCTTTAGGTATCCTAGATAGTCCAAGTGCTGCTAGGTAACCTACATAGTCCAAGTGCCTGCTAGGTAACCTAGATAGTCAAAGTGCCCGTTAGTTAACCTATATAGTCCAAGTGCCGCTAGGTAACCTACATAGTCAAATTGCCTGCTAGGTAACCTAGATAGTCCAAGTTCCTGTTAGCTAACTTAGATAGTCCAAGTGCCTGCTAGGTAACCTACATAGTCTAAGGGCCCGCTCGTTAACCTAGTTCGTCCAAGTGCCTGCTAGGTTACCTGCAAAGTCCTAGTGCCCGTTAGGTAACCTAGATAGTCCAAGTGCCTACTAGGTAACATACATAGTCCAAGTGACCGCTAGGTAGCCTAGATAGTCCAAGTTCCCGTTAGCTAACATACATAGCCCATGTGCCCGCTAGGTAACCTACATAATCCAAGTGCCCGTTCATTAACCTAGATAGTCCAAGGGCCCACTAGTTAACCTAGATCATCCAAATGTCCTGTAGGTAACCTACATAGTCCAAGTGCCCGCTACGAAACCTAGATAGTCGAAGTGCTCGTTAGGTAACCTAGATAGTCCAAGTGCCCGCTAGGGAACCTACATATTCCAAGTGCCCGCTAGGTAACCTAGATAGTCCATGTGCCCGTTTGCTAACATACATATTCCAAGAGCCCGCTAGGTAACCTACATAGTCCAAGTTTCCGTTCGTTAACCTAGATAGTCCAAGTGCCCGCTAGGTAACCGAGACAGTACAAGTGCCTGCTAGGTCACCAACATAGTCCAATCCCCGTTCGCTAACCTAGATAGTGCAAGTGCCCGCTAGGTAACCTACATAGTCCAAGTGCCCGCTAGGTAAGCTACAAGTCCAAGGGCCCACTAGTTAACCTACATAGTCCAAGGATTCGCTAGTTAACCTTGATAGTCCAAGTGCCGGCTAGTTAACCTAGATCGTACAAGTGCCCGCAAGTTAACCTAGATTGTCCAAGTGCCCGCTAGTTAACCTACATAGTCCAAGGGCCCACTAGTTAACCTAGATCATCCTAATGTCCTCTAGTTCACCTACATAGTCCAAGTGCCCGCTACGTAACCTAGATACTCCAAGTGCCCGCTAGGAAACCTACATAGTCCTAGTGCCCATTCGTTAACCTAAATAGTCCAAGTGCCCTCTAGTTAACCTAGACTGTCCAAGTGCCCGCTAGGTAACCTACATAGTCCCAGCTCAAGCTAGGTAAACTAGATAGTCCAAGTGCCCGTTAGGTAACCTACATAGTCCAAGTGCCCGCTAGGTAACCTACATAGTCCAAGTGCCCGCTCGAAAACCTGGATAGTTCAAGTGCCCGCTAGGTAACCTAGATAGTGCAAGTGCCCGGTAGGTAACCTACAAAATCCAAGTGCCTGCTAGGTAATCTATATAGTCCTAATGCCCTAGGGCACCCATATAGTCCAAGTGTCCGCTAAGTAACCTATATAGTCCAAGTGCCCGTTAGCTAACCTAGATAGTCCAAGGGTCAACTAGTTAACCTACATAGTTCAAGGGCCCACTAGGTAACCTAGCTAATCCAAGTGCCCGCTAGTTAACCTAAATCGTCCAAGTGCACGCGAGTTAACCTAGATTGTCCAAGTACCCGATAGTTAACCTACATAGTGCAAGGGCCCGCTAGTTAACCTAGATCGTCCAAATGTCCGCTATTAAACCTACATAGTCCAAGGGCCCGCTAGTTGACCTAGATAGACCAAGTGCCCGCTAGTTAACCTAGATAGTCCTAGTGCCCGTTAATTAACCTAGATAGTCCAAGTGCCCACTAGGTAACCTAGATATTCCTAGTGCCCGTTAGTTATCCTAGATAGTCCTAGTGCCCACTAGGGGACGTACATAGTACAAGTGCCCGCTAGGTAACCTAGATAGTCCAAGTGCCCACTAGGGTATGTACATATTCCAAGGGTCCGCTAGGTAACCTAGATAGTCTAAGTGCCGGCTAGTTAACCTACATAGTCCAAGGGCACGCTAGTTAACCTACATAGTCCACGTGCCCGCTAAGGGACGTAAATAGTCCAAGTGCCCGCTAAGGAACCTACATAGTCCAAGTGCCCGTTAGGGAACCTAGATAGTCCAAGTGCCCGCTAGGGAACCTGCATCACCCAAGTGCCCGGTAGTTAATCTAGATAGTCCATGTGCCCGCTAGTTAACCTAGATAGTCCAAGTGCCCGGTAGTTAACCTAGATGGTCAAGTGCCCGCTAGTTAACCTACATAGTCCAAGGGCCCGCTTGTTAACCTACATAGTCCAAGGTCCGCTACTTAACCTAGATAGTCCAATTGCCCGCTAGGGGACGTACATAGTCCAAGTGTCCGCTAGGTAACCTAGAGTCCAATTGCTCGCTAGTTAACCTACATAATCCAAGTGCCCGCTATGTAACCTAGATAGTCAAAGTGCCTGTTAGTTAACCTAGATAGTCCATGTGCCCGCTAGTTAACCTAGATCGTCCAAGTGCCCGTTAGTTAACCTAGATTATCTAAGTGCCCGCTAGTTAACCTACATAGTCCAAGGGCCCGCTTGTTAACCTACATAGTCCAAGGTCTGCTACTTAACCTAGATAGTCCAAGTGACCGCTAGGTGACGTACATACTCCAAGTGCCCGCTAGGTAACCTAGATAGTCCAAGTGCCCGCTAGTTAACCTAGGTAGTCCAAGTGCCCGCTAGGGAAGCTGCATCACCCAAGTGCCCGGTAGTTAATCTAGATAGTCCATGTGCCCGCTAGTTAACCTAGATAGTCCAAGTGCCCGGTAGTTAACCAGGATCGTCAAGTGCCCGCTAGTTAACCTACATAGTCTAACGGCCAGCTTGTTAACCTACATAGTCCAAGGTCCGCTACTTAACCTAGATAGTCCAAGTGCCCGCTAGTTGACCTACATAGTCCAAGGGCCCTCTAGTTAACCTAGATAGTCCAAGTGCCCGCTAGGGGACGTACATAGTCCAAGTGCCCGCTAGGTAACCTAGATAGTCTAAGTGCCGGCTAGTTAACCTACATAGTCCAAGGGCACGCTAGTTAACCTACATAGTACACGTGCCCACTAAGGGACGTAAATAGTCCAAGGGCCCGCTAAGGAACCTACATAGTCCAAGTGCCCATTAGGGAACCTAGATAGTCCAAGTGCCCGCTAGGGAACCTGCATCATCCAAGTGCCCGGTAGTTAATCTAGATAGTCCATGTGCCCGCTAGTTAACCTAGATAGTCCAAGTGCCCGGTAGTTAACCTAGACCTTCAAGTGCCCGCTAGTTAACCTACATAGTCCAAGGGCCCGTTTGTTAACCTACATACTCCAAGGTCTGCTACTTAACCTAGATAGTCCAAGTGCCCGCTAGTTAACCTACATAGTCCAAGGGACCTCTAGTTAACCTAGATAGTCCAAGTGCCCGCTAGGTGACGTACATCGTCCAAGTGCCCGCTAGGTAACCTAGATAGTCCAAGTGCCCGCTAGTTAACCTAGGTAGTCCAAGTGCCCGCTAGTTAACCTTGATCGTCCAAGTGACCGCTAGTTAACCTACATAGTCCAAGGGCCCGCTAGTTAACCTACATAGTCCAAGAACCCGCAAGTTAACCTAGATAGTCCAAGTGCCCTTGAGTTAACCTACATAGTCCAAGGGCCCGCAAGGTAACCTAGATATTCCAATTTCCTGTTAGCTAACCTAGACAGTCCAGGTGCCCGCTAGGTACCCTAGACTGTCCAGTGCCCGCTAGGTTACCTACATAATCCATGTGCCCGCTTGTTAACCTACATAGTCCAAGGGCCCGCTAGTTAACCTACATAGTCCAAGAACCCGCAAGTTAACCTAGTAGTCCAAGTGCCCGCTAGTTAACCTACATAGTCCAAGGGCCCGCAAGGTAACCTAGATATTCCAATTTCCTGTTAGCTAACCTAGACAGTCCAAGTTCCCGCTAGGTACCCTAGACTGTCTAGTGCCCGCTAGGTTACCTACATAGTCCAAGTGCCCGCTAGGTAACCTAGATAAACCAAGTGCCCGCTAGTTAACCTAGATAGTCCTAGTACCCGTTTGTTATCCTAGATAGTCCCAGTGACCTCTAGGGGACGTATATAGTCCAAGTGCCCGCTAGGTAACCTAGATAGTCCAAGTGCCCGCTAGGTTATGTACATAGTCCAAGTGCCCGCTAGGTAACCTAGATAGTCTAAGTGCCCGCTAGTTAACCTACATAGTCCAAGGGCCCGCAATTAACCTTCATAGTCCAAGTGCGCGATAGGGAACCTACATAGTCCAAGTGCCCGCTAAGGGACGTACATAGTCTAAGTGCCCGCTAGGGAACCTACATAGTCCAAGTGCCCGTTAGGGAACCTAGATAGTCCAAGTGCCCGCTAGGGAAGCTGCATTATCCAAGGGACCGCTAGTTAATCTAGATAGTCCAAGTGCCCGCTAGTTAACCTAGATAGTCCAAGTGCCCGCTAGTTAACCTAGATCGTCTAAGTGCCCGCTAGTTAACCTACATAGGCCAAGGGCCCGCTTGTTAATCTACATAGTCCAAAGTCCGCTATTTAACCTAGATAGTCTAAGTGCCCGCTAGTTAATCTACATAGTCCAAGTGCCCTCTAGTTAACCTAGATATTCCAAGTGCCCTCGAGTTAACCTAGATAGTCCATGTGCCCGCTAGGGGACGTACATAGTCCAAGTGCCCTCTAGTTAACCTAGACAGTCCAAGTTCCCGCTAGGTTACCTACATAGTCCAAGTGACCGCTGGTTAACCTGATAGCTAAAGTGTCCGCTAGGTAACCTAGACAGTACAAGTGCCTGCTAGGTCACCTACATAGTCCAATTCCCCGTTCGCTAACCTAGATAGTGCAAGTGCCCGCTAGGTAACCTACATAGTCCAAGTGCCCGCTAGGTAAGCTACAAGTCCAAGGGCCCGCTAGTTAACCTACATAGTCCAAGGATTCGCCAGTTAACCTTGATAGTCCAAGTGCCGGCTAGTTAACATAGATCGTACAATGCCCGCAAGTTAACCTAGATTGTCCAAGTGTTCGCTAGTTATCCTACATAGTCCAAGGGCCCACTAGTTAACCTAGATCATCCTAATGTCCTCTAGTTCACCTACATAGTCCAAGTGCCGCTACGTAACCTAGATACTCCATGTGCCCGCTAGGTAACCTACATAGTCCAAGTGCCCATTCGTTAACCTAGATAGTCCAAGTGCCCGCTAGTTAACCTAGACTGTCTAAGTGCCCGCTAGGTAACCTACATAGTCCCAACGCACGCTAGGTAAACTAGATAGTCCAAGTGCACGTTAGGTAACCTACATAGTCCAAGTGCCCGCTAGGTAACCTACATAGTCCAAGTGCCCGCTCGAAAACCTAGATAGTCCAAGTGCCCGCTAGGTAACCTACATAGTCCAAGTGCCCGGTAGGTAACCTACAAAATCCAAGTGCCTGCTAGGTAATCTATATAGTCCAAATGTCCACTAGGGCACCCACATAGTCCAAGTGCCCGCTAAGTAACCTATATAGTCCAAGTGCCCGTTAGCTAACCTAGATAGTCCAAGGCTCAACTAGTTAACCTACATAGTTCAAGGGCCCACTAGGTAACCTAGCTAATCCAAGTGCCCGCTAGTTAACCTAAGTCGTCCAAGTGCGCGCTAGTTAACCTAGATTGTCCAAGTACCCGATAGTTAACCTACATAATGCAAGGGCCCGCTAGTTAACCTAGATCGTCCAAGTGTCCGCTATTAAACCTACATAGTCCAAGGGCCCGCTAGTTGACCTAGATAGACCAAGTGCCCGCTAGTTAACCTAGATAGTCCTAGTGCCCGTTAATTAACCTAGATAGTCCAAGTGCCCACTAGGGAACGTACATAGTCCATGTGCCCGCTAGGTAACCTAGATATTCTTAGTGCCCGTTAGTTATCCTAGATAGTCCTAGTGCCCACTAGGGGACGTACATAGTACAAGTGCCCGCTAGGTAACCTAGATAGTCCAAGTGCCCACTAGGGTATGTACATAGTCCAATTGTCCGCTAGGTAACCTAGATAGTCTAAGTGCCCGCTAGTTAACCTAGGTAGTCCAAGTGACCGCTAGTTAACCTTGATCGTCCAAGTGACCGCTAGTTAACCTACATAGTCCAAGGGCCCGCTAGTTAACCTACATAGTCCAAGAACCCGCAAGTTAACCTAGATAGTCCAAGTGCCCTTGAGTTAACCTACATAGTCCAAGGGCCCGCAAGGTAACCTAGATATTCCAATTTCCTGTTAGCTAACCTAGACCGTCCAGGTGCCCGCTAGGTACCCTAGACTGTCCAGTGCCCGCTAGGTTACCTACATAATCCATGTGCCCGCTTGTTAACCTACATAGTCCAAGGGCCCGCTAGTTAACCTACATAGTCCAAGAACCCGCAAGTTAACCTAGTAGTCCAAGTGCCCGCTAGTTAACCTACATAGTCCAAGGGCCCGCAAGGTAACCTAGATATTCCAATTTCCTGTTAGCTAACCTAGACAGTCCAAGTTCCCGCTAGGTACCCTAGACTGTCTAGTGCCCGCTAGGTTACCTACATAGTCCAAGTGCCCGCTAGGTAACCTAGATAAACCAAGTGCCCGCTAGTTAACCTAGATAGTCCTAGTACCCGTTTGTTATCCTAGATAGTCCCAGTGACCTCTAGGGGACGTATATAGTCCAAGTGCCCGCTAGGTAACCTAGATAGTCCAAGTGCCCGCTAGGTTATGTACATAGTCCAAGTGCCCGCTAGGTAACCTAGATAGTCTAAGTGCCCGCTAGTTAACCTACATAGTCCAAGGGCCCGCAAGTTAACCTTCATAGTCCAAGTGCGCGATAGGGAACCTACATAGTCCAAGTGCCCGCTAAGGGACGTACATAGTCTAAGTGCCCGCTAGGGAACCTACATAGTCCAAGTGCCCGTTAGGGAACCTAGATAGTCCAAGTGCCCGCTAGGGAAGCTGCATTATCCAAGGGACCGCTAGTTAATCTAGATAGTCCAAGTGCCCGCTAGTTAACCTAGATAGTCCAAGTGCCCGCTAGTTAACCTAGATCGTCTAAGTGCCCGCTAGTTAACCTACATAGGCCAAGGGCCCGCTTGTTAATCTACATAGTCCAAAGTCCGCTATTTAACCTAGATAGTCTAAGTGCCCGCTAGTTAATCTACATAGTCCAAGTGCCCTCTAGTTAACCTAGATATTCCAAGTGCCCTCTAGTTAACCTAGATAGTCCATGTGCCCGCTAGGGGACGTACATAGTCCAAGTGCCCTCTAGTTAACCTAGACAGTCCAAGTTCCCGCTAGGTTACCTACATAGTCCAAGTGACCGCTGGTTAACCTGATAGCTAAAGTGTCCGCTAGGTAACCTAGACAGTACAAGTGCCTGCTAGGTCACCTACATAGTCCAATTCCCCGTTCGCTAACCTAGATAGTGCAAGTGCCCGCTAGGTAACCTACATAGTCCAAGTGCCCACTAGGTAAGCTACAAGTCCAAGGGCCCGCTAGTTAACCTACATAGTCCAAGGATTCGCTAGTTAACCTTGATAGTCCAAGTGCCGGCTAGTTAACCTAGATCGTACAATGCCCGCAAGTTAACCTAGATTGTCCAAGTGTTCGCTAGTTATCCTACATAGTCCAAGGGCCCACTAGTTAACCTAGATCATCCTAATGTCCTCTAGTTCACCTACATAGTCCAAGTGCCCGCTACGTAACCTAGATACTCCATGTGCCCGCTAGGTAACCTACATAGTCCAAGTGCCCATTCGTTAACCTAGATAGTCCAAGTGCCCGCTAGTTAACCTAGACTGTCTAAGTGCCCGCTAGGTAACCTACATAGTCCCAACGCACGCTAGGTAAACTAGATAGTCCAAGTGCCCGTTAGGTAACCTACATAGTCCAAGTGCCCGCTAGGTAACCTACATAGTCCAAGTGCCCGCTCGAAAACCTAGATAGTCCAAGTGCCCGCTAGGTAACCTACAAAATCCAAGTGCCTGCTAGGTAATCTATATAGTCCAAATGTCCACTAGGGCACCCACATAGTCCAAGTGCCCGCTAAGTAACCTATATAGTCCAAGTGCCCGTTAGCTAACCTAGATAGTCCAAGGCTCAACTAGTTAACCTACATAGTTCAAGGGCCCACTAGGTAACCTAGCTAATCCAAGTGCCCGCTAGTTAACCTAAGTCGTCCAAGTGCGCGCTCGTTAACCTAGATTGTCCAAGTACCCGATAGTTAACCTACATAATGCAAGGGCCCGCTAGTTAACCTAGATCGTCCAAGTGTCCGCTATTAAACCTACATAGTCCAAGGGCCCGCTAGTTGACCTAGATAGACCAAGTGCCCGCTAGTTAACCTAGATAGTCCTAGTGCCCGTTAATTAACCTAGATAGCCCAAGTGCCCACTAGGGAACGTACATAGTCCATGTGCCCGCTAGGTAACCTAGATATTCTTAGTGCCCGTTAGTTATCCTAGATAGTCCTAGTGCCGACTAGGGGACGTACATAGTACAAGTGCCCGCTAGGTAACCTAGATAGTCCAAGTGCCCACTAGGGTATGTACATAGTCCAAGTGCCCGCTAGGTAACCTAGATAGTCTAAGTGCCGGCTAGTTAACCTACATAGTCCAAGGGCACGCTAGTTAACCTACATAGTCCACGTGCCCGCTAAGGGACGTAAATAGTCCAAGTGCCCGCTAAGGAAGCTACATAGTCCAAGTGCCCGTTAGGGAACCTAGATAGTCCAAGTGCCCGCTAGGGAAGCTGCATCACCCAAGTGCCCGATAGTTAATCTAGATATTCCATGTGCCCGCTAGTTAACCTAGATAGTCCAAGTGCCCGGTAGTTAACCTAGATCGTCAAGTGCCCGCTAGTTAACCTACATAGTCCAAGGGCCCGCTTGTTAACCTACATAGTCCAAGGTCCGCTACTTAACCTAGATAGTCCAAGTGCCCGCTAGTTACCCTACATAGTCCAAGGGCCCTCTAGTTAACCTAGATAGTCCAAGTGCCCGCTAGGGGACATACATAGTCCAAGTGCCCGCTAGGTAACCTAGATAGTCTAAGTGCCGTCTAGTTAACCTACATAGTCCAAGGGCACGCTAGTTAACCTACATAGTCCACGTGCCCGCTAAGGGACGTAAATAGTCCAAGGGCCCGCTAAGGAACCTACATAGTCCAAGTGCCCGTTAGAGAACCTAGAGAGTCAAGTGCCCGCTAGGGAACCTGCATCATCCAAGTGCCCGGTAGTTAATCTAGATAGTCCATGTGCCCGCTAGTTAACCTAGATAGTCCAAGTGCCCGGTAGTTAACCTAGATCGTCAAGTGCCCGCTAGTTAACCTACATAGTCCAAGGGCCCGCTTGTTAACCTGCATAGTCCAAGGTCCGCTACTTAACCTAGATAGTCCAAGTGCCCGCTAGTTAACCTACATAGTCCAAGGGCCCTCTAGTTAACCTAGATAGTCCAAGTGCCCGCTAGGGGACGTACATAGTACAAGTGCCCGCTAGGTAACCTAGATAGTCCAAGTGCCCGCTAGTTAACCTAGGTAGTCCAAGTGACCGCTAGTTAACCTTGATCGTCCAAGTTCCCGCTAGTTAACCTTGATCGTCCAAGTGCCCGCTAGTTAACCTACATAGTCCAAGGGCCCACTAGTTAACCTACATAGTCCAAGAACCCGCAAGTTAACCTAGTAGTCCAAGTGCCCGCTAGTTAACCTACATAGTCCAAGGGCCCGCAAGGTAACCTAGATATTCCAATTTCCTGTTAGCTAACCTAGACAGTCCAAGTTCCCGCTAGGTACCCTAGACTGTCTAGTGCCCGCTAGGTTACATACATAGTCCAAGTGCCCGCTAGGTAACCTAGATAAACCAAGTGCCCGCTAGTTAACCTAGATAGTCCTAGTACCCGTTTGTTATCCTAGATAGTCCCAGTGACCTCTAGGGGACGTATATAGTCCAAGTGCCCGCTAGGTAACCTAGATAGTCCAAGTGCCCGCTAGGTTATGTACATAGTCCAAGTGCCCGCTAGGTAACCTAGATAGTCTAAGTGCCCGCTAGTTAACCTACATAGTCCAAGGGCCCGCAAGTTAACCTTCATAGTCCAAGTGCGCGATAGGGAACCTACATAGTCCAAGTGCCCGCTAAGGGACGTACATAGTCTAAGTGCCCGCTAGGGAACCTACATAGTCCAAGTGCCCGTTAGGGAACCTAGATAGTCCAAGTGCCCGCTAGGGAAGCTGCATTATCCAAGGGACCGCTAGTTAATCTAGATAGTCCAAGTGCCCGCTAGTTAACCTAGATAGTCCAAGTGCCCGCTAGTTAACCTAGATCGTCTAAGTGCCCGCTAGTTAACCTACATAGGCCAAGGTCCCGCTTGTTAATCTACATAGTCCAAGGTCCGCTATTTAACCTAGATAGTCCAAGTGCCCGCTAGTTAATCTACATAGTCCAAGTGCCCTCTAGTTAACCTAGATATTCCAAGTGCCCTCTAGTTAACCTAGATAGTCCATGTGCCCGCTAGGGGACGTACATAGTCCAAGTGCCCTCTAGTTAACCTAGACAGTCCAAGTTCCCGCTAGGTTACCTACATAGTCCAAGTGACCGCTGGTTAACCTGATAGCTAAAGTGTCCGCTAGGTAACCTAGACAGTACAAGTGCCTGCTAGGTCACCTACATAGTCCAATTCCCCGTTCGCTAACCTAGATAGTGCAAGTGCCCGCTAGGTAACCTACATAGTCCAAGTGCCCGCTAGGTAAGCTACAAGTCCAAGGGCCCGCTAGTTAACCTACATAGTCCAAGGATTCGCTAGTTAACCTTGATAGTCAAAGTGCTAGCTAGTTAACATAGATCGTACAATGCCCGCAAGTTAACCTAGATTGTCCAAGTGTTCGCTAGTTATCCTACATAGTCCAAGGGCCCACTAGTTAACCTAGATCATCCTAATGTCCTCTAGTTCACCTACATAGTCCAAGTGCCCGCTACGTAACCTAGATACTCCATGTGCCCGCTAGGTAACCTACATAGTCCAAGTGCCCATTCGTTAACCTAGATAGTCCAAGTGCCCGCTAGTTAACCTAGACTGTCTAAGTGCCCGCTAGGTAACCTACATAGTCCCAACGCACGCTAGGTAAATTAGATAGTCCAAGTGCCCGTTAGGTAACCTACATAGTCCAAGTGCCCGCTAGGTAACCTACATAGTCCAATTGCCCGCTCGAAAACCTAGATAGTCCAAGTGCCCGCTAGGTAACCTAGATTGTCCAAGTGCCCGGTAGGTAACCTACAAAATCCAAGTGCCTGCTAGGTAATCTATATAGTCCAAATGCCCACTAGGGCACCCACATAGTCCAAGTGCCCGCTAAGTAACCTATATAGTCCAAGTGCCCGTTAGCTAACCTAGATAGTCCAAGGCTCAACTAGTTAACCTACATAGTTCAAGGGCCCACTAGGTAACCTAGCTAATCCAAGTGCCCGCTAGTTAACCTAAGTCGTCCAAGTGCGCGCTAGTTAACCTAGATTGTCCAAGTACCCGATAGTTAACCAACATAGTGCAAGGGCCTGCTAGTTAACCTAGATTGTCCAAATGTCCGCTATTAAACCTACATAGTCCAAGGGCCCGCTAGTTGACCTAGATAGACCAAGTGCCCGCTAGTTAACCTAGATAGTCCTAGTGCCCGTTAATTAACCTAGATAGTCCAAGTGCCCACTAGGGAACGTACATATTCCATGTGCCCGCTAGGTAACCTAGATATTCTTAGTGCCCGTTAGTTATCCTAGATAGCCCTAGTGCCCACTAGGGGACGTACATAGTACAAGTGCCCGCTAGGTAACCTAGATAGTCCAAGTGCCCACTAAGGTATGTACATAGTCCAAGTGCCCGCTAGGTAACCTAGATAGTCTAAGTGCCGGCTACTTAACCTACATAGTCCAAGGGCACGCTAGTTAACCTACATAGTCCACGTGCCCGCTAAGGGACGTAAATAGTCCAAGTGCCCGCTAAGGAAGCTACATAGTCCAAGTGCCCGTTAGGGAACCTAGATAGTCCAAGTGCCCGCTAGGGAAGCTGCATCACCCAAGTGCCCGATAGTTAATCTAGATATTCCATGTGCCCGCTAGTTAACCTAGATAGTCCAAGTGCCCGGTAGTTAA
Source organism: Tenrec ecaudatus (assembly GCF_050624435.1). NCBI lineage: Eukaryota > Metazoa > Chordata > Mammalia > Afrosoricida > Tenrecidae > Tenrec > Tenrec ecaudatus. The sequence goes on along the minus strand of NW_027457610.1, from coordinate 2,827,228 downwards.
CCTAGATCGTCAAGTGCCCGCTAGTTAACCTACATAGTCCAAGGGCCCGCTTGTTAACCTACATAGTCCAAGGTCCGCTACTTAACCTAGATAGTCCAAGTGCCCGCTAGTTAACCTACATAGTCCAAGGGCCCTCTAGTTAACCTAGATAGTCCAAGTGCCCGCTAGGGGACATACATAGTCCAAGTGCCCGCTAGGTAACCTAGATAGTCTAAGTGCCGTCTAGTTAACCTACATAGTCCAAGGGCACGCTAGTTAACCTACATAGTCCACGTGCCCGCTAAGGGACGTAAATAGTCCAAGGGCCCGCTAAGGAACCTACATAGTCCAAGTGCCCGTTAGAGAACCTAGAGAGTCCAAGTGCCCGCTAGGGAACCTGCATCATCCAAGTGCCCGGTAGTTAATCTAGATAGTCCATGTGCCCGCTAGTTAACCTAGATAGTCCAAGTGCCCGGTAGTTAACCTAGATCGTCAAGTGCCCGCTAGTTAACCTACATAGTCCAAGGGCCCGCTTGTTAACCTGCATAGTCCAAGGTCCGCTACTTAACCTAGATAGTCCAAGTGCCCGCTAGTTAACCTACATAGTCCAAGGGCCTTCTAGTTAACCTAGATAGTCCAAGTGCCCGCTAGGGGACGTACATAGTACAAGTGCCCGCTAGGTAACCTAGATAGTCCAAGTGCCCGCTAGTTAACCTAGGTAGTCCAAGTGACCGCTAGTTAACCTTGATCGTCCAAGTGCCCGCTAGTTAACCTTGATCGTCCAAGTGCCCGCTAGTTAACCTACATAGTCCAAGGGCCCACTAGTTAACCTACATAGTCCAAGAACCCGCAAGTTAACCTAGATAGTCCAAGTGCCCGCGAGTTAACCTACATAGTCCAAGGGCCCGCAAGGTAACCTAGATATTCCAATTTCCTGTTAGCTAACCTAGACAGTCCAGGTGTCCGCTAGGTACCCTAGACTGTCCAGTGCCCGCTAGGTTACCTACATAATCCAAGTGCCCGCTAGTTAACCTACATAGTCCAAGGGCCCGCTAGTTAACCTGCATAGTCCAAGAACCCACAAGTTAACCAAGTAGTCCAAGTGCCCGCTAGTTAACCTACATAGTCCAAGGGCCCGCAAGGTAACCTAGATATTCCAATTTCCTGTTAGCTAACCTAGACAGTCCAAGTGCCTGCTAGGTACCCTAGACTGTCTAGTGCCCGCTAGGTTACCTACATAGTCCAAGTGCCTGCTAGGTAACCTAGTTACACCAAGTGCCCGCTAGTTAACCTAGATAGTCCTAGTACCCGTTAGTTATCCTATATAGTCCCAGTGCCCACTAGGGGACGTACATAGTCCAAGTGCCCGCTAGGTAACCTAGATAGTCCAAGTGCCCGCTAGGTTATGTACATAGGCCAAGTGCCCGCTAGGTAACCTAGATGGTCTAAGTGCCCGCTAGTTAACCTACATCGTCCAAGGTCCCGCAAGTTAACCTACATAGTCCAAGTGCGCGATAGGGAACCTACATAGTCCAAGTGCCCGCTAAGGGACGTACATAGTCTAAGTGCCCGCTAGGGAACCTACATAGTCCAAGTGCCCGTTAGGGAACCTAGATTGTCCAAGTGCCCGCTAGGGAACCTGCATCATCCAAGGGACCGCTAGTTAATCTAGATAGTCCAAGTGCCCGCTAGTTAACCTAGACAGTCCAAGTGCCCGCTAGTTAACCTACATAGTCCAAGGGCCCGCTTGTTAACCTACATAGTCCAAGGTCCGCTATTTAACCTAGATACTCCAAGTGCCCGCTAGTTAACCTACATAGTCCAAGTGACCTCTAGTTAACCTAGATATTCCAAGTGCCCTCTAGTTAACCTAGATAGTCCAAGTGCCCTCTAGGGGACGTACATAGTCCATGTGCCCGTTAGGGAACCTAGAGAGTCCAAGTGCCCGCTAGGGAACCTGCATCATCCAAGTGCCCGGTAGTTAATCTAGATAGTCCAAGTGCCCGCTAGTTAACCTAGATAGTCCAAGTGCCCGGTAGTTAACCTAGATAGTCCAAGTAACCGCTAGGTAACATAGATAGTTCAAGTGCCCAATATGTAACCAAGATAGTCCAAATGCCCACTGGGGAACCTACATAGTCCAAGTACCCTCTAATTAACCTACATTGTCCAAGTGCCCGTTAGCTAACCTAGATAGTCCAAGGGCCGACTAGTTAACCTACATAGTTCAAGTGCCCGCTAGCCAACATAGATAATCCAAGTGCCCGGTAGTTAACCTATATCGTCCAAGTGCCCGCTAGTTAACCTAGATCGTCCAAGTGTCCGCTAGTTAACCTACATAGTCCAAGTGCCCTCTAGTTAACTTACATAATCCAAGTGCCCTTAGCTAACCTAGATAGTCCAAGGGCCCGCTACTTGACCTACATAGTCCAAGTGCCCGCTGGGTAACGTAGATAGACCGAGTGCCCACTAGTTAACCTAGGTAGTCGAAGTGCCCACTAGGGGACGTACATAGTCCAAGTGCCCGCTAGGTTACCTAGATAGTCCAAGTGCCCGCTAGTTAATCTACATAGTCCAAGTGCCTGATAGAAACCTACATAGTCCAAGTGCCCGATAGGGAACCTACATAGTCCAAGTGCCCGCTATGGAACCTACGTAGTCCAAGTGCCCGTTAGGGAACCTAGATAGTCCAAGTGCCCGCTAGGGAACCTGCATCGTCCAAGTGCCCGCTATATAACCTAGATAGTCCAAGAGCCTGCTAGTTAACCTACATAGGCCAAGTGCCCGCTAGTGAACCTACATAGTCCAAGTGCCCTTTTGGGAAACTAGAGGTTCCAAATGCCCATAGGGAACCTATATAGTCCAAGTGCCCGCTAGGGAACCTGCATCGTCCAAGTGACCGATAATTAACCTGATAGTCCAAGTGCCCGCTACTTAAACTAGATAGTCCAATTGCCCGGTAGTTAACCTAGATATTCCAAATGCCGGCTAGTTAACCTAGATCGTCCAAGTGTCCGCTAGTTAACCTACATAGTCCAAGTGCCCGTTAGGTAACCTACATAGTCCAAGTGCCCGCTAGGTAACCTAGAGTGTCAAAGTGCCCTTTAGGTATCCTAGATAGTACAAGTGCTGCTAGGTAACCTACATAGTCCAAGTGCCCGCTAGGTAACCTAGATAGTCAAAGTGCCCGTTAGGTAACCTATATAGTCCAAGTGCCGCTAGGTAACCTACATAGTCAAATTGCCTGCTAGGTAACCTAGATAGTCCAAGTTCCTATTAGCTAACCTAGAGAGTCCAAGTGCCCGCTAGGTAACCTACATAGTCTAAGGGCCCGCTCGTTAACCTAGTTCGTCCAATTGCCTGCTAGGTTACCTGCAAAGTCCTAGTGCCCGTTAGGTAACCTAGATAGTCCAAGTGCCCGCTAGGTAACATACATAATCCAAGTGACCGCTAGGTAGCCTAGATAGTCCACGTTCCCGTTAGCTAACATACATAGCCCATGTGCCCGCTAGGTAACCTACATAATCCAAGTGCCCGTTCATTAACCTAGATAGTCCAAGTGCCCGCTAGGTAACTTAGACAGTCCAAGTGCCTGCTAGGTCACCTACATAGTCCAAGTCCCCGTTCGCTAACCTAGATAGTGCAAGTGCCTGCTAGGTAACCTACATAGTCCAAGTGCCCGCTAGTTAACCTAGATCATCCAAGTTCCCGCTAGTTAACCTACATAGTCCAAGGGCCCACTAGTTAACCTAGATCATCCAAATGACCTGTAGGTAACCTACATAGTCCCAGTGCCCGCTACGTAACCTAGATAGTCGAAGTGCCCGTTAGGTAACCTAGATAGTCCAAGTGCCCGCTAGGGAACCTACATATTCCAAGTGCCCGCTAGGTAACCTAGATAGTCCAAGTGCCCGTTTGCTAACATACATATTCCAAGAGCCCGCTAGGTAACCTAAATAGTCCAAGTTTCCGTTCGTTAACCTAGATAGTCCAAGTGCCCGCTAGGTAACCGAGACAGTACAAGTGCCTGCTAGGTCACCTACATAGTCCAATCCCCGTTCGCTAACCTAGATAGTGCAAGTGCCCGCTAGGTAACCTACATAGTCCAAGTGCCCGCTAGGTAAGCTACAAGTCCAAGGGCCCACTAGTTAACCTACATAGTCCAAGGATTCGCTAGTTAACCTTCATAGTCCAAGTGCCGGCTAGTTAACCTAGATCGTACAAGTGCCCGCAAGTTAACCTAGATTGTCCAAGTGCCCGCTAGTTAACCTACATAGTCCAAGGGCACACTAGTTAACCTAGATCATCCTAATGTCCTCTAGTTCACCTACATAGTCCAAGTGCCCGCTACGTAACCTAGATACTCCAAGTGCCCGCTAGGAAACCTACATAGTCCTAGTGCCCATTCGTTAACCTAAATAGTCCAAGTGCCCTCTAGTTAACCTAGACTGTCCAAGTGCCCGCTAGGTAACCTACATAGTCCCAGCTCACGCTAGGTAAACTAGATAATCCAAGTGCCCGTTAGGTAACCTACATAGTCCAAGTGCCCGCTAGGTAACCTACATAGTCCAAGTGCCCGCTCGAAAACCTGGATAGTCCAAGTGCCCGCTAGGTAACCTAGATAGTCCAAGTGCCCGGTAGGTAACCTACAAAATCCAAGTGCCTGCTAGGTAATCTATATAGTCCTAATGCCCACTAGGGCACCCATATAGTCCAAGTGCCCGCTAAGTAACCTATATAGTCCAAGTGCCCGTTAGCTAACCTAGATAGTCCAAGGGTCAACTAGTTAACCTACATAGTTCAAGGGCCCACTAGGTAACCTAGCTAATCCAAGTGCCCGCTAGTTAACCTAAATCGTCCAAGTGCACGCGAGTTAACCTAGATTGTCCAAGTACCCGATAGTTAACCTACATAGTGCAAGGGCCCGCTAGTTAACCTAGATCGTCCAAGTGTCCGCTATTAAACTTACATAGTCCAAGGGCCCGCTAGTTGACCTAGATAGACCAAGTGCCCGCTAGTTAACCTAGATAGTCCTAGTGCCCGTTAATTAACCTAGATAGTCCAAGTGCCCACTAGGGAACGTACATAGTCCAAGTGCCCGCTAGGTAACCGAGATATTCCTAGTGCCCGTTAGTTATCCTAGATAGTCCTAGTGCCCACTAGGGGACGTACATAGTACAAGTGCCCGCTAGGTAACCTAGATAGTCCAAGTGCCCACTAGGGTATGTACATAGTCCAATTGTCCGCTAGGTAACCTAGATAGTCTAAGTGCCGGCTAGTTAACCTACATAGTTCAAGGGCACGCTAGTTAACCTACATAGTCCACGTGCCCGCTAAGGGACGTAAATAGTCCAAGTGCCCCCTAAGGAACCTACATAGTCCAAGTGCCCGTTAGGGAACCTAGATAGTCCAAGTGCCCGCTAGGGAACCTGCATCACCCAAGTGCCCGGTAGTTAACCTAGATCGTCAAGTGCCCGCTAGTTACCCTACATAGTCCAAGGGCCCGCTTGTTAACCTACATAGTCCAAGGTCCGCTACTTAACCTAGATAGTCCAAGTGCCCGCTAGGGGACGTACATAGTCCAAGTGCCCGCTAGGTAACCTAGAGTCCAATTGCTCGCTAGTTAACCTACATAATCCAAGTGCCCGCTATGTAACCTAGATAGTCAAAGTGCCTGTTAGTTAACCTAGATAGTCCATGTGCGCGCTAGTTAACCTAGATCGTCCAAGTGCCTGTTAGTTAACCTAGATTATCTAAGTGCCCGCTAGTTAACCTACATAGTCCAAGAGCCCGCTTGTTAACCTACATAGTCCAAGGTCCGCTACTTAACCTAGATAGTCCAAGTGCCCGCTAGGGGACGTACATAGTCCAAGTGCCCGCTAGGTAACCTAGATAGTCTAAGTGCCGGCTAGTTAACCTACATAGTCCAAGGGTACGCTAGTTAACCTACATAGTCCACTTGCCCGCTAAGGGACGTAAATAGTCCAAGTGCCCGCTAAGGAACCTACATAGTCCAAGTGCCCGTTAGCGAACCTAGATAGTCCAAGTGCCCGCTAGTGAACCTGCATCATCTAAGTGCCCGGTAGTTAATCTAGATAGTCCATGTGCCCGCTAGGTATCCTACATAGTCCAAGTGCCCGTTCGTTAACCTAGATAGTCCAAGTGCCCCCTAGGTTACCTAGACAGTAAAAGTGCCTGCTAGTTCACCTACATAGTCCAATTCCCCGTTCGCTAACCTAGATAGTCCAAGTAACCGCTAGGTAACCTACATAGTCCAAGTGCCCGCTAGTTAACCTAGATAGTCCAAGTGCCCGGTAGTTAACCTACATAGTCCAAGGATTCGCTAGTTAACCTTGATAGTCCAAGTGCCGGCTAGTTAACCTAGATCGTACAATGCCCGCAAGTTAACCTAGATTGTCCAAGTGTTCGCTAGTTATCCTACATAGTCCAAGGGCCCACTAGTTAACCTAGATCATCCTAATGTCCTCTAGTTCACCTACATAGTCCAAGTGCCCGCTACGTAACCTAGATACTCCATGTGCCCGCTAGGTAACCTACATAGTCCAAGTGCCCATTCGTTAACCTAGATAGTCCAAGTGCCCGCTAGTTAACCTAGACTGTCTAAGTGCCCGCTAGGTAACCTACATAGTCCCAACGCACGCTAGGTAAACTAGATAGTCCAAGTGCCCGTTAGGTAACCTACATAGTCCAAGTGCCCGCTAGGTAACCTACATAGTCCAAGTGCCCGCTCGAAAACCTAGATAGTCCAAGTGCCCGCTAGGTAACCTACAAAATCCAAGTGCCTGCTAGGTAATCTATATAGTCCAAATGTCCACTAGGGCACCCACATAGTCCAAGTGCCCGCTAAGTAACCTATATAGTCCAAGTGCCCGTTAGCTAACCTAGATAGTCCAAGGCTCAACTAGTTAACCTACATAGTTCAAGGGCCCACTAGGTAACCTAGCTAATCCAAGTGCCCGCTAGTTAACCTAAGTCGTCCAAGTGCGCGCTCGTTAACCTAGATTGTCCAAGTACCCGATAGTTAACCTACATAATGCAAGGGCCCGCTAGTTAACCTAGATCGTCCAAGTGTCCGCTATTAAACCTACATAGTCCAAGGGCCCGCTAGTTGACCTAGATAGACCAAGTGCCCGCTAGTTAACCTAGATAGTCCTAGTGCCCGTTAATTAACCTAGATAGCCCAAGTGCCCACTAGGGAACGTACATAGTCCATGTGCCCGCTAGGTAACCTAGATATTCTTAGTGCCCGTTAGTTATCCTAGATAGTCCTAGTGCCGACTAGGGGACGTACATAGTACAAGTGCCCGCTAGGTAACCTAGATAGTCCAAGTGCCCACTAGGGTATGTACATAGTCCAAGTGCCCGCTAGGTAACCTAGATAGTCTAAGTGCCGGCTAGTTAACCTACATAGTCCAAGGGCACGCTAGTTAACCTACATAGTCCACGTGCCCGCTAAGGGACGTAAATAGTCCAAGTGCCCGCTAAGGAAGCTACATAGTCCAAGTGCCCGTTAGGGAACCTAGATAGTCCAAGTGCCCGCTAGGGAAGCTGCATCACCCAAGTGCCCGATAGTTAATCTAGATATTCCATGTGCCCGCTAGTTAACCTAGATAGTCCAAGTGCCCGGTAGTTAACCTAGATCGTCAAGTGCCCGCTAGTTAACCTACATAGTCCAAGGGCCCGCTTGTTAACCTACATAGTCCAAGGTCCGCTACTTAACCTAGATAGTCCAAGTGCCCGCTAGTTACCCTACATAGTCCAAGGGCCCTCTAGTTAACCTAGATAGTCCAAGTGCCCGCTAGGGGACATACATAGTCCAAGTGCCCGCTAGGTAACCTAGATAGTCTAAGTGCCGTCTAGTTAACCTACATAGTCCAAGGGCACGCTAGTTAACCTACATAGTCCACGTGCCCGCTAAGGGACGTAAATAGTCCAAGGGCCCGCTAAGGAACCTACATAGTCCAAGTGCCCGTTAGAGAACCTAGAGAGTCAAGTGCCCGCTAGGGAACCTGCATCATCCAAGTGCCCGGTAGTTAATCTAGATAGTCCATGTGCCCGCTAGTTAACCTAGATAGTCCAAGTGCCCGGTAGTTAACCTAGATCGTCAAGTGCCCGCTAGTTAACCTACATAGTCCAAGGGCCCGCTTGTTAACCTGCATAGTCCAAGGTCCGCTACTTAACCTAGATAGTCCAAGTGCCCGCTAGTTAACCTACATAGTCCAAGGGCCCTCTAGTTAACCTAGATAGTCCAAGTGCCCGCTAGGGGACGTACATAGTACAAGTGCCCGCTAGGTAACCTAGATAGTCCAAGTGCCCGCTAGTTAACCTAGGTAGTCCAAGTGACCGCTAGTTAACCTTGATCGTCCAAGTTCCCGCTAGTTAACCTTGATCGTCCAAGTGCCCGCTAGTTAACCTACATAGTCCAAGGGCCCACTAGTTAACCTACATAGTCCAAGAACCCGCAAGTTAACCTAGTAGTCCAAGTGCCCGCTAGTTAACCTACATAGTCCAAGGGCCCGCAAGGTAACCTAGATATTCCAATTTCCTGTTAGCTAACCTAGACAGTCCAAGTTCCCGCTAGGTACCCTAGACTGTCTAGTGCCCGCTAGGTTACATACATAGTCCAAGTGCCCGCTAGGTAACCTAGATAAACCAAGTGCCCGCTAGTTAACCTAGATAGTCCTAGTACCCGTTTGTTATCCTAGATAGTCCCAGTGACCTCTAGGGGACGTATATAGTCCAAGTGCCCGCTAGGTAACCTAGATAGTCCAAGTGCCCGCTAGGTTATGTACATAGTCCAAGTGCCCGCTAGGTAACCTAGATAGTCTAAGTGCCCGCTAGTTAACCTACATAGTCCAAGGGCCCGCAAGTTAACCTTCATAGTCCAAGTGCGCGATAGGGAACCTACATAGTCCAAGTGCCCGCTAAGGGACGTACATAGTCTAAGTGCCCGCTAGGGAACCTACATAGTCCAAGTGCCCGTTAGGGAACCTAGATAGTCCAAGTGCCCGCTAGGGAAGCTGCATTATCCAAGGGACCGCTAGTTAATCTAGATAGTCCAAGTGCCCGCTAGTTAACCTAGATAGTCCAAGTGCCCGCTAGTTAACCTAGATCGTCTAAGTGCCCGCTAGTTAACCTACATAGGCCAAGGTCCCGCTTGTTAATCTACATAGTCCAAGGTCCGCTATTTAACCTAGATAGTCCAAGTGCCCGCTAGTTAATCTACATAGTCCAAGTGCCCTCTAGTTAACCTAGATATTCCAAGTGCCCTCTAGTTAACCTAGATAGTCCATGTGCCCGCTAGGGGACGTACATAGTCCAAGTGCCCTCTAGTTAACCTAGACAGTCCAAGTTCCCGCTAGGTTACCTACATAGTCCAAGTGACCGCTGGTTAACCTGATAGCTAAAGTGTCCGCTAGGTAACCTAGACAGTACAAGTGCCTGCTAGGTCACCTACATAGTCCAATTCCCCGTTCGCTAACCTAGATAGTGCAAGTGCCCGCTAGGTAACCTACATAGTCCAAGTGCCCGCTAGGTAAGCTACAAGTCCAAGGGCCCGCTAGTTAACCTACATAGTCCAAGGATTCGCTAGTTAACCTTGATAGTCAAAGTGCTGGCTAGTTAACATAGATCGTACAATGCCCGCAAGTTAACCTAGATTGTCCAAGTGTTCGCTAGTTATCCTACATAGTCCAAGGGCCCACTAGTTAACCTAGATCATCCTAATGTCCTCTAGTTCACCTACATAGTCCAAGTGCCCGCTACGTAACCTAGATACTCCATGTGCCCGCTAGGTAACCTACATAGTCCAAGTGCCCATTCGTTAACCTAGATAGTCCAAGTGCCCGCTAGTTAACCTAGACTGTCTAAGTGCCCGCTAGGTAACCTACATAGTCCCAACGCACGCTAGGTAAATTAGATAGTCCAAGTGCCCGTTAGGTAACCTACATAGTCCAAGTGCCCGCTAGGTAACCTACATAGTCCAAGTGCCCGCTCGAAAACCTAGATAGTCCAAGTGCCCGCTAGGTAACCTAGATTGTCCAAGTGCCCGGTAGGTAACCTACAAAATCCAAGTGCCTGCTAGGTAATCTATATAGTCCAAATGCCCACTAGGGCACCCACATAGTCCAAGTGCCCGCTAAGTAACCTATATAGTCCAAGTGCCCGTTAGCTAACCTAGATAGTCCAAGGCTCAACTAGTTAACCTACATAGTTCAAGGGCCCACTAGGTAACCTAGCTAATCCAAGTGCCCGCTAGTTAACCTAAGTCGTCCAAGTGCGCGCTAGTTAACCTAGATTGTCCAAGTACCCGATAGTTAACCAACATAGTGCAAGGGCCTGCTAGTTAACCTAGATTGTCCAAATGTCCGCTATTAAACCTACATAGTCCAAGGGCCCGCTAGTTGACCTAGATAGACCAAGTGCCCGCTAGTTAACCTAGATAGTCCTAGTGCCCGTTAATTAACCTAGATAGTCCAAGTGCCCACTAGGGAACGTACATATTCCATGTGCCCGCTAGGTAACCTAGATATTCTTAGTGCCCGTTAGTTATCCTAGATAGCCCTAGTGCCCACTAGGGGACGTACATAGTACAAGTGCCCGCTAGGTAACCTAGATAGTCCAAGTGCCCACTAGGGTATGTACATAGTCCAAGTGCCCGCTAGGTAACCTAGATAGTCTAAGTGCCGGCTACTTAACCTACATAGTCCAAGGGCACGCTAGTTAACCTACATAGTCCACGTGCCCGCTAAGGGACGTAAATAGTCCAAGTGCCCGCTAAGGAAGCTACATAGTCCAAGTGCCCGTTAGGGAACCTAGATAGTCCAAGTGCCCGCTAGGGAAGCTGCATCACCCAAGTGCCCGATAGTTAATCTAGATATTCCATGTGCCCGCTAGTTAACCTAGATAGTCCAAGTGCCCGGTAGTTAACCTAGATCGTCAAGTGCCCGCTAGTTAACCTACATAGTCCAAGGGCCCGCTTGTTAACCTACATAGTCCAAGGTCCGCTACTTAACCTAGATAGTCCAAGTGCCCGCTAGTTAACCTACATAGTCCAAGGGCCCTCTAGTTAACCTAGATAGTCCAAGTGCCCGCTAGGGGACATACATAGTCCAAGTGCCCGCTAGGTAACCTAGATAGTCTAAGTGCCGTCTAGTTAACCTACATAGTCCAAGGGCACGCTAGTTAACCTACATAGTCCACGTGCCCGCTAAGGGACGTAAATAGTCCAAGGGCCCGCTAAGGAACCTACATAGTCCAAGTGCCCGTTAGAGAACCTAGAGAGTCCAAGTGCCCGCTAGGGAACCTGCATCATCCAAGTGCCCGGTAGTTAATCTAGATAGTCCATGTGCCCGCTAGTTAACCTAGATAGTCCAAGTGCCCGGTAGTTAACCTAGATCGTCAAGTGCCCGCTAGTTAACCTACATAGTCCAAGGGCCCGCTTGTTAACCTGCATAGTCCAAGGTCCGCTACTTAACCTAGATAGTCCAAGTGCCCGCTAGTTAACCTACATAGTCCAAGGGCCTTCTAGTTAACCTAGATAGTCCAAGTGCCCGCTAGGGGACGTACATAGTACAAGTGCCCGCTAGGTAACCTAGATAGTCCAAGTGCCCGCTAGTTAACCTAGGTAGTCCAAGTGACCGCTAGTTAACCTTGATCGTCCAAGTGCCCGCTAGTTAACCTTGATCGTCCAAGTGCCCGCTAGTTAACCTACATAGTCCAAGGGCCCACTAGTTAACCTACATAGTCCAAGAACCCGCAAGTTAACCTAGATAGTCCAAGTGCCCGCGAGTTAACCTACATAGTCCAAGGGCCCGCAAGGTAACCTAGATATTCCAATTTCCTGTTAGCTAACCTAGACAGTCCAGGTGTCCGCTAGGTACCCTAGACTGTCCAGTGCCCGCTAGGTTACCTACATAATCCAAGTGCCCGCTAGTTAACCTACATAGTCCAAGGGCCCGCTAGTTAACCTGCATAGTCCAAGAACCCACAAGTTAACCAAGTAGTCCAAGTGCCCGCTAGTTAACCTACATAGTCCAAGGGCCCGCAAGGTAACCTAGATATTCCAATTTCCTGTTAGCTAACCTAGACAGTCCAAGTGCCTGCTAGGTACCCTAGACTGTCTAGTGCCCGCTAGGTTACCTACATAGTCCAAGTGCCTGCTAGGTAACCTAGTTACACCAAGTGCCCGCTAGTTAACCTAGATAGTCCTAGTACCCGTTAGTTATCCTATATAGTCCCAGTGCCCACTAGGGGACGTACATAGTCCAAGTGCCCGCTAGGTAACCTAGATAGTCCAAGTGCCCGCTAGGTTATGTACATAGGCCAAGTGCCCGCTAGGTAACCTAGATGGTCTAAGTGCCCGCTAGTTAACCTACATCGTCCAAGGTCCCGCAAGTTAACCTACATAGTCCAAGTGCGCGATAGGGAACCTACATAGTCCAAGTGCCCGCTAAGGGACGTACATAGTCTAAGTGCCCGCTAGGGAACCTACATAGTCCAAGTGCCCGTTAGGGAACCTAGATTGTCCAAGTGCCCGCTAGGGAACCTGCATCATCCAAGGGACCGCTAGTTAATCTAGATAGTCCAAGTGCCCGCTAGTTAACCTAGACAGTCCAAGTGCCCGCTAGTTAACCTACATAGTCCAAGGGCCCGCTTGTTAACCTACATAGTCCAAGGTCCGCTATTTAACCTAGATACTCCAAGTGCCCGCTAGTTAACCTACATAGTCCAAGTGACCTCTAGTTAACCTAGATATTCCAAGTGCCCTCTAGTTAACCTAGATAGTCCAAGTGCCCTCTAGGGGACGTACATAGTCCATGTGCCCGTTAGGGAACCTAGAGAGTCCAAGTGCCCGCTAGGGAACCTGCATCATCCAAGTGCCCGGTAGTTAATCTAGATAGTCCAAGTGCCCGCTAGTTAACCTAGATAGTCCAAGTGCCCGGTAGTTAACCTAGATAGTCCAAGTAACCGCTAGGTAACATAGATAGTTCAAGTGCCCAATATGTAACCAAGATAGTCCAAATGCCCACTGGGGAACCTACATAGTCCAAGTACCCTCTAATTAACCTACATTGTCCAAGTGCCCGTTAGCTAACCTAGATAGTCCAAGGGCCGACTAGTTAACCTACATAGTTCAAGTGCCCGCTAGCCAACATAGATAATCCAAGTGCCCGGTAGTTAACCTATATCGTCCAAGTGCCCGCTAGTTAACCTAGATCGTCCAAGTGTCCGCTAGTTAACCTACATAGTCCAAGTGCCCTCTAGTTAACTTACATAATCCAAGTGCCCTTAGCTAACCTAGATAGTCCAAGGGCCCGCTACTTGACCTACATAGTCCAAGTGCCCGCTGGGTAACGTAGATAGACCGAGTGCCCACTAGTTAACCTAGGTAGTCGAAGTGCCCACTAGGGGACGTACATAGTCCAAGTGCCCGCTAGGTTACCTAGATAGTCCAAGTGCCCGCTAGTTAATCTACATAGTCCAAGTGCCTGATAGAAACCTACATAGTCCAAGTGCCCGATAGGGAACCTACATAGTCCAAGTGCCCGCTATGGAACCTACGTAGTCCAAGTGCCCGTTAGGGAACCTAGATAGTCCAAGTGCCCGCTAGGGAACCTGCATCGTCCAAGTGCCCGCTATATAACCTAGATAGTCCAAGAGCCTGCTAGTTAACCTACATAGGCCAAGTGCCCGCTAGTGAACCTACATAGTCCAAGTGCCCTTTTGGGAAACTAGAGGTTCCAAATGCCCATAGGGAACCTATATAGTCCAAGTGCCCGCTAGGGAACCTGCATCGTCCAAGTGACCGATAATTAACCTGATAGTCCAAGTGCCCGCTACTTAAACTAGATAGTCCAATTGCCCGGTAGTTAACCTAGATATTCCAAATGCCGGCTAGTTAACCTAGATCGTCCAAGTGTCCGCTAGTTAACCTACATAGTCCAAGTGCCCGTTAGGTAACCTACATAGTCCAAGTGCCCGCTAGGTAACCTAGAGTGTCAAAGTGCCCTTTAGGTATCCTAGATAGTACAAGTGCTGCTAGGTAACCTACATAGTCCAAGTGCCCGCTAGGTAACCTAGATAGTCAAAGTGCCCGTTAGGTAACCTATATAGTCCAAGTGCCGCTAGGTAACCTACATAGTCAAATTGCCTGCTAGGTAACCTAGATAGTCCAAGTTCCTATTAGCTAACCTAGAGAGTCCAAGTGCCCGCTAGGTAACCTACATAGTCTAAGGGCCCGCTCGTTAACCTAGTTCGTCCAATTGCCTGCTAGGTTACCTGCAAAGTCCTAGTGCCCGTTAGGTAACCTAGATAGTCCAAGTGCCCGCTAGGTAACATACATAATCCAAGTGACCGCTAGGTAGCCTAGATAGTCCACGTTCCCGTTAGCTAACATACATAGCCCATGTGCCCGCTAGGTAACCTACATAATCCAAGTGCCCGTTCATTAACCTAGATAGTCCAAGTGCCCGCTAGGTAACTTAGACAGTCCAAGTGCCTGCTAGGTCACCTACATAGTCCAAGTCCCCGTTCGCTAACCTAGATAGTGCAAGTGCCTGCTAGGTAACCTACATAGTCCAAGTGCCCGCTAGTTAACCTAGATCATCCAAGTTCCCGCTAGTTAACCTACATAGTCCAAGGGCCCACTAGTTAACCTAGATCATCCAAATGACCTGTAGGTAACCTACATAGTCCCAGTGCCCGCTACGTAACCTAGATAGTCGAAGTGCCCGTTAGGTAACCTAGATAGTCCAAGTGCCCGCTAGGGAACCTACATATTCCAAGTGCCCGCTAGGTAACCTAGATAGTCCAAGTGCCCGTTTGCTAACATACATATTCCAAGAGCCCGCTAGGTAACCTAAATAGTCCAAGTTTCCGTTCGTTAACCTAGATAGTCCAAGTGCCCGCTAGGTAACCGAGACAGTACAAGTGCCTGCTAGGTCACCTACATAGTCCAATCCCCGTTCGCTAACCTAGATAGTGCAAGTGCCCGCTAGGTAACCTACATAGTCCAAGTGCCCGCTAGGTAAGCTACAAGTCCAAGGGCCCACTAGTTAACCTACATAGTCCAAGGATTCGCTAGTTAACCTTCATAGTCCAAGTGCCGGCTAGTTAACCTAGATCGTACAAGTGCCCGCAAGTTAACCTAGATTGTCCAAGTGCCCGCTAGTTAACCTACATAGTCCAAGGGCACACTAGTTAACCTAGATCATCCTAATGTCCTCTAGTTCACCTACATAGTCCAAGTGCCCGCTACGTAACCTAGATACTCCAAGTGCCCGCTAGGAAACCTACATAGTCCTAGTGCCCATTCGTTAACCTAAATAGTCCAAGTGCCCTCTAGTTAACCTAGACTGTCCAAGTGCCCGCTAGGTAACCTACATAGTCCCAGCTCACGCTAGGTAAACTAGATAATCCAAGTGCCCGTTAGGTAACCTACATAGTCCAAGTGCCCGCTAGGTAACCTACATAGTCCAAGTGCCCGCTCGAAAACCTGGATAGTCCAAGTGCCCGCTAGGTAACCTAGATAGTCCAAGTGCCCGGTAGGTAACCTACAAAATCCAAGTGCCTGCTAGGTAATCTATATAGTCCTAATGCCCACTAGGGCACCCATATAGTCCAAGTGCCCGCTAAGTAACCTATATAGTCCAAGTGCCCGTTAGCTAACCTAGATAGTCCAAGGGTCAACTAGTTAACCTACATAGTTCAAGGGCCCACTAGGTAACCTAGCTAATCCAAGTGCCCGCTAGTTAACCTAAATCGTCCAAGTGCACGCGAGTTAACCTAGATTGTCCAAGTACCCGATAGTTAACCTACATAGTGCAAGGGCCCGCTAGTTAACCTAGATCGTCCAAGTGTCCGCTATTAAACTTACATAGTCCAAGGGCCCGCTAGTTGACCTAGATAGACCAAGTGCCCGCTAGTTAACCTAGATAGTCCTAGTGCCCGTTAATTAACCTAGATAGTCCAAGTGCCCACTAGGGAACGTACATAGTCCAAGTGCCCGCTAGGTAACCGAGATATTCCTAGTGCCCGTTAGTTATCCTAGATAGTCCTAGTGCCCACTAGGGGACGTACATAGTACAAGTGCCCGCTAGGTAACCTAGATAGTCCAAGTGCCCACTAGGGTATGTACATAGTCCAATTGTCCGCTAGGTAACCTAGATAGTCTAAGTGCCGGCTAGTTAACCTACATAGTTCAAGGGCACGCTAGTTAACCTACATAGTCCACGTGCCCGCTAAGGGACGTAAATAGTCCAAGTGCCCCCTAAGGAACCTACATAGTCCAAGTGCCCGTTAGGGAACCTAGATAGTCCAAGTGCCCGCTAGGGAACCTGCATCACCCAAGTGCCCGGTAGTTAACCTAGATCGTCAAGTGCCCGCTAGTTACCCTACATAGTCCAAGGGCCCGCTTGTTAACCTACATAGTCCAAGGTCCGCTACTTAACCTAGATAGTCCAAGTGCCCGCTAGGGGACGTACATAGTCCAAGTGCCCGCTAGGTAACCTAGAGTCCAATTGCTCGCTAGTTAACCTACATAATCCAAGTGCCCGCTATGTAACCTAGATAGTCAAAGTGCCTGTTAGTTAACCTAGATAGTCCATGTGCGCGCTAGTTAACCTAGATCGTCCAAGTGCCTGTTAGTTAACCTAGATTATCTAAGTGCCCGCTAGTTAACCTACATAGTCCAAGAGCCCGCTTGTTAACCTACATAGTCCAAGGTCCGCTACTTAACCTAGATAGTCCAAGTGCCCGCTAGGGGACGTACATAGTCCAAGTGCCCGCTAGGTAACCTAGATAGTCTAAGTGCCGGCTAGTTAACCTACATAGTCCAAGGGTACGCTAGTTAACCTACATAGTCCACTTGCCCGCTAAGGGACGTAAATAGTCCAAGTGCCCGCTAAGGAACCTACATAGTCCAAGTGCCCGTTAGCGAACCTAGATAGTCCAAGTGCCCGCTAGTGAACCTGCATCATCTAAGTGCCCGGTAGTTAATCTAGATAGTCCATGTGCCCGCTAGGTATCCTACATAGTCCAAGTGCCCGTTCGTTAACCTAGATAGTCCAAGTGCCCCCTAGGTTACCTAGACAGTAAAAGTGCCTGCTAGTTCACCTACATAGTCCAATTCCCCGTTCGCTAACCTAGATAGTCCAAGTGACCGCTAGGTAACCTACATAGTCCAAGTGCCCGCTAGTTAACCTAGATAGTCCAAGTGCCCGGTAGTTAACCTAGATCGTCAAGTGCCCGGTAGTTAACCTACATAGTCCAAGGGCCCGCTTGTTAACCTACATAGTCCAAGGTCCGCTACTTAACCTAGATAGTCCAAGTGCCCGCTAGGGGACGTACATAATCCAAGTGCCCGCTAGGTAACCTAGATAGTCTAAGTGCCGGCTAGTTAACCTAGGTAGTCCAAGTGACCGCTAGTTAACCTTGATCGTCCAAGTGCCCGCTAGTTAACCTACATAGTCCAAGGGCCCGCTAGTTAACCTACATAGTCCAAGAACCCGCAAGTTAACCTAGATAGTCCAAGTGCCCTTGAGTTAACCTACATAGTCCAAGGGCCCGCAAGGTAACCTAGATATTCCAATTTCCTGTTAGCTAACCTAGACAGTCCAGGTGCCCGCTAGGTACCCTAGACTGTCCAGTGCCCGCTAGGTTACCTACATAATCCAAGTGCCCGCTAGTTAACCTACATAGTCCAAGGGCCCACTAGTTAACCTACATAGTCCAAGAACCCGCAAGTTAACCTAGTAGTCCAAGTGCCCGCTAGTTAACCTACATAGTCCAAGGGCCCGCAACGTAACCTAGATATTCCAATTTCCTGTTAGCTAACCTAGACAGTCCAAGTGCCCGCTAGGTACCCTAGACTGTCTAGTGCCCGCTAGGTTACCTACATAGTCCAAGTGCCTGCTAGGTAACCTAGATACACCAAGTGCCCGCTAGTTAACCTAGATAGTCCTACTACCCATTAGTTATCCTAGATAGTCCCAGTGCCCACTAGGGGACGTACATAGTCCAAGTGCCCGCTAGGTAACCTAGATAGTCCAAGTGCCCGCTAGGGTATGTACATAGTCCAAGTGCCCGCTACGTAACCTAGATGGTCTAAGTGCCCGCTAGGTAACCTACATCGTCCAAGGGCCCCCAAGTTAACCTACATAGTCCAAGTGCGCGATAGGGAACCTACATAGTCCAAGTGCCTGCTAAGGGACGTACATAGTCTAAGTGCCCGCTAGGGAACCTACATAGTCCAAGTGCCCGTTAGGGAACCTAGATAGTCCAAGTGCCCGCTAGGGAACCTGCATCATCCAAGGGACCGCTAGTTAATCTAGATAGTCCAAGTGCCAGCTAGGGGACGTACATAGTCCAAGTGCGCGCTAGGTAACCTAGATAGTCTAAGTGCCGGCTAGTTAACCTACATAGTCCAAGTGCCCGGTAGTTAATCTAGATATTCCATGTGCCCGCTAGTTAACCTAGATAGTCCAAGTGCCCGGTACTTAACCTAGATCATCAAGTGCCCGCTAGTTAACCTACATAGTCCAAGGGCCCGCTTATTAACCTACATAGTCCAAGGTCCGCTACTTAACCTAGATAGTCCAAGTGCCCGCTAGTTACCCTACATAGTCCAAGGGCCCTCTAGTTAACCTAGATAGTCCAAGTGCCCGCTAGGGGACATACATAGTCCAAGTGCCCGCTAGGTAACCTAGATAGTCTAAGTGCCGTCTAGTTAACCTACATAGTCCAAGGGCACGCTAGTTAACCTACATAGTCCACGTGCCCGCTAAGGGACGTAAATAGTCCATGGGCCCGCTAAGGAACCTACATAGTCCAAGTGCCCGTTAGAGAACCTAGAGAGTCCAAGTGCCCGCTAGGGAACCTGCATCATCCAAGTGCCCGGTAGTTAATCTAGATAGTCCATGTGCCCGCTAGTTAACCTAGATAGTCCAAGTGCCCGGTAGTTAACCTAGATCGTCAAGTGCCCGCTAGTTAACCTACATAGTCCAAGGGCCCGCTTGTTAACCTGCATAGTCCAAGGTCCGCTACTTAACCTAGATAGTCCAAGTGCCCGCTAGTTAACCTACATAGTCCAAGGGCCCTCTAGTTAACCTAGATAGTCCAAGTGCCCGCTAGGGGACGTACATAGTACAAGTGCCCGCTAGGTAACCTAGATAGTCCAAGTGCCCGCTAGTTAACCTAGGTAGTCCAAGTGACCGCTAGTTAACCTTGATCGTCCAAGTGCCCGCTAGTTAACCTTGATCGTCCAAGTGCCCGCTAGTTAACCTACATAGTCCAAGGGCCCACTAGTTAACCTACATAGTCCAAGAACCCGCAAGTTAACCTAGTAGTCCAAGTGCCCGCTAGTTAACCTACATAGTCCAAGGGCCCGCAAGGTAACCTAGATATTCCAATTTCCTGTTAGCTAACCTACACAGTCCAAGTTCCCGCTAGGTACCCTAGACTGTCTAGTGCCCGCTAGGTTACATACATTGTCCAAGTGCCCGCTAGGTAACCTAGATAAACCAAGTGCCCGCTAGTTAACCTAGATAGTCCTAGTACCCGTTTGTTATCCTAGATAGTCCCAGTGACCTCTAGGGGATGTATATAGTCCAAGTGCCCGCTAGGTAACCTAGATAGTCCAAGTGCCCGCTAGGTTATGTACATAGTCCAAGTGCCCGCTAGGTAACCTAGATAGTCTAAGTGCCCGCTAGTTAACCTACATAGTCCAAGGGCCCGCAAGTTAACCTTCATAGTCCAAGTGCGCGATAGGGAACCTACATAGTCCAAGTGCCCGCTAAGGGACGTACATAGTCTAAGTGCCCGCTAGGGAACCTACATAGTCCAAGTGCCCGTTAGGGAACCTAGATAGTCCAAGTGCCCGCTAGGGAAGCTGCATTATCCAAGGGACCGCTAGTTAATCTACATAGTCCAAGTGCCCGCTAGTTAACCTAGATAGTCCACGTGCCCGCTAGTTAACCTAGATCGTCTAAGTGCCCGCTAGTTAACCTACATAGGCCAAGGGCCCGCTTGTTATTCTACATAGTCCAAGGTCCGCTATTTAACCTAGATAGTCCAAGTGCCCGCTAGTTAATCTACATAGTCCAAGTGCCCTCTAGTTAACCTAGATATTCCAAGTGCCCTCTAGTTAACCTAGATAGTCCATGTGCCCGCTAGGGGACGTACATAGTCCAAGTGCCCTCTAGTTAACCTAGACAGTCCAAGTTCCCGCTAGGTTACCTACATAGTCCAAGTGACCGCTGGTTAACCTGATAGCTCAAGTGTCCGCTAGGTAACCTAGACAGTACAAGTGCCTGTTAGGTCACCTACATAGTCCAATTCCCCGTTCGCTAACCTAGATAGTGCAAGTGCCCGCTAGGTAACCTACATAGTCCAAGTGCCCGCTAGGTAAGCTACAAGTCCAAGGGCCCGCTAGTTAACCTACATAGTCCAAGGATTCGCTAGTTAACCTTGATAGTCCAAGTGCCGGCTAGTTAACCTAGATCGTACAATGCCCGCAAGTTAACCTAGATTGTCCAAGTGTCCGCTAGTTATCCTACATAGTCCAAGGGCCCACTAGTTAACCTAGATCATCCTAATGTCCTCTAGTTCACCTACATAGTCCAAGTGCCCGCTACGTAACCTAGATACTCCATGTGCCCGCTAGGTAACCTACATAGTCCAAGGGCCCGCAAGTTAACCTACATAGTCCAAGTGCGCGATAGGGAACCTACATAGTCCAAGTGCCCGCTAAGGGACGTACATAGTCTAAGTGCCCGCTAGGGAACCTACATAGTCCAAGTGCCCGTTAGGGAACCTAGATAGTCCAAGTGCCCGCTAGGGAACCTGCATCATCCAAGGGACCGCTAGTTAATCTAGATAGTCCAAGTGCCAGCTAGGGGACGTACATAGTCCAAGTGCGCGCTAGGTAACCTAGATAGTCTAAGTGCCGGCTAGTTAACCTACATAGTCCAAGTGCCCGGTAGTTAATCTAGATATTCCATGTGCCCGCTAGTTAACCTAGATAGTCCAAGTGCCCGGTAGTTAACCTAGATCATCAAGTGCCCGCTAGTTAACCTACATAGTCCAAGGGCCCGCTTGTTAACCTACATAGTCCAAGGTCCGCTACTTAACCTAGATAGTCCAAGTGCCCGCTAGTTACCCTACATAGTCCAAGGGCCCTCTAGTTAACCTAGATAGTCCAAGTGCCCGCTAGGGGACATACATAGTCCAAGTGCCCGCTAGGTAACCTAGATAGTCTAAGTGCCGTCTAGTTAACCTACATAGTCCAAGGGCACGCTAGTTAACCTACATAGTCCACGTGCCCGCTAAGGGACGTAAATAGTCCATGGGCCCGCTAAGGAACCTACATAGTCCAAGTGCCCGTTAGAGAACCTAGAGAGTCCAAGTGCCCGCTAGGGAACCTGCATCATCCAAGTGCCCGGTAGTTAATCTAGATAGTCCATGTGCCCGCTAGTTAACCTAGATAGTCCAAGTGCCCGGTAGTTAACCTAGATTGTCAAGTGCCCGCTAGTTAACCTACATAGTCCAAGGGCCCGCTTGTTAACCTGCATAGTCCAAGGTCCGCTACTTAACCTAGATAGTCCAAGTGTCCGCTAATTAACCTACATAGTCCAAGGGCCCTCTAGTTAACCTAGATAGTCCAAGTGCCCGCTAGGGGACGTACATAGTACAAGTGCCCGCTAGGTAACCTAGATAGTCCAAGTGCCCGCTAGTTAACCTAGGTAGTCCAAGTGACCGCTAGTTAACCTTGATCGTCCAAGTGCCCGCTAGTTAACCTTGATCGTCCAAGTGCCCGCTAGTTAACCTACATAGTCCAAGGGCCCACTAGTTAACCTACATAGTCCAAGAACCCGCAAGTTAACCTAGTAGTCCAAGTGCCCGCTAGTTAACCTACATAGTCCAAGGGCCCGCAAGGTAACCTGGATATTCCAATTTCCTGTTAGCTAACCTACACAGTCCAAGTTCCCGCTAGGTACCCTAGACTGTCTAGTGCCCGCTAGGTTACATACATTGTCCAAGTGCCCGCTAGGTAACCTAGATAAACCAAGTGCCCGCTAGTTAACCTAGATAGTCCTAGTACCCGTTTGTTATCCTAGATAGTCCCAGTGACCTCTAGGGGATGTATATAGTCCAAGTGCCCGCTAGGTAACCTAGATAGTCCAAGTGCCCGCTAGGTTATGTACATAGTCCAAGTGCCCGCTAGGTAACCTAGATAGTCTAAGTGCCCGCTAGTTAACCTACATAGTCCAAGGGCCCGCAAGTTAACCTTCATAGTCCAAGTGCGCGATAGGGAACCTACATAGTCCAAGTGCCCGCTAAGGGACGTACATAGTCTAAGTGCCCGCTAGGGAACCTACATAGTCCAAGTGCCCGTTAGGGAACCTAGATAGTCCAAGTGCCCGCTAGGGAAGCTGCATTATCCAAGGGACCGCTAGTTAATCTAGATAGTCCAAGTGCCCGCTAGTTAACCTAGATAGTCCAAGTGCCCGCTAGTTAACCTAGATCATCTAAGTGCCCGCTAGTTAACCTACATAGGCCAATTCCCCGTTCGCTAACCTAGATAGTGCAAGTGCCCGCTAGGTAACCTACATAGTCCAAGTGCCCGCTAGGTAAGCTACAAGTCCAAGGGCCCGCTAGTTAACCTACATAGTCCAAGGATTCGCTAGTTAACCTTGATAGTCCAAGTGCCGGCTAGTTAACCTAGATCGTACAATGCCCGCAAGTTAACCTAGATTGTCCAAGTGTCCGCTAGTTATCCTACATAGTCCAAGGGCCCACTAGTTAACCTAGATCATCCTAATGTCCTCTAGTTCACCTACATAGTCCAAGTGCCCGCTACGTAACCTAGATACTCCATGTGCCCGCTAGGTAACCTACATAGTCCAAGGGCCCGCAAGTTAACCTACATAGTCCAAGTGCGCGATAGGGAACCTACATAGTCCAAGTGCCCGCTAAGGGACGTACATAGTCTAAGTGTCCGCTAGGGAACCTACATAGTCCAAGTGCCCGTTAGGGAACCTAGATAGTCCAAGTGCCCGCTAGGGAACCTGCATCATCCAAGGGACCGCTAGTTAATCTAGATAGTCCAAGTGCCAGCTAGGAGACGTACATAGTCCAAGTGCGCGCTAGGTAACCTAGATAGTCTAAGTGCCGGCTAGTTAACCTACATAGTCCAAGTGCCCGGTAGTTAATCTAGATATTCCATGTGCCCGCTAGTTAACCTAGATAGTCCAAGTGCCCGGTAGTTAACCTAGATCATCAAGTGCCCGCTAGTTAACCTACATAGTCCAAGGGCCCGCTTGTTAACCTACATAGTCCAAGGTCCGCTACTTAACCTAGATAGTCCAAGTGCCCGCTTGTTACCCTACATAGTCCAAGGGCCCTCTAGTTAACCTAGATAGTCCAAGTGCCCGCTAGGGGACATACATAGTCCAAGTGCCCGCTAGGTAACCTAGATAGTCTAAGTGCCGTCTAGTTAACCTACATAGTCCAAGGGCACGCTAGTTAACCTACATAGTCCACGTGCCCGCTAAGGGACGTAAATAGTCCATGGGCCCGCTAAGGAACCTACATAGTCCAAGTGCCCGTTAGAGAACCTAGAGGGTCCAAGTGCCCGCTAGGGAACCTGCATCATCCAAGTGCCCGGTAGTTAATCTATATAGTCCATGTGCCCGTTAGTTAACCTAGATAGTCCAAGTGCCCGGTAGTTAACCTAGATCGTCAAGTGCCCGCTAGTTAACCTACATAGTCCAAGGGCCCGCTTGTTAACCTGCATAGTCCAAGGTCCGCTACTTAACCTAGATAGTCCAAGTGCCCGCTAGTTAACCTACATAGTCCAAGGGCCCTCTAGTTAACCTAGATAGTCCAAGTGTCCGCTAGGGGACGTACATAGTACAAGTGCCCGCTAGATAACCTAGATAGTCCAAGTGCCCGCTAGTTAACCTAGGTAGTCCAAGTGACCGCTAGTTAACCTTGATCGTCCAAGTGCCCGCTAGTTAACCTTGATCGTCCAAGTGCCCGCTAGTTAACCTACATAGTCCAAGGGCCCACTAGTTAACCTACATAGTCCAAGAACCCGCAAGTTAACCTAGTAGTCCAAGTGCCCGCTAGTTAACCTACATAGTCCAAGGGCCCGCAAGGTAACCTAGATATTCCAATTTCCTGTTAGCTAACCTAGACAGTCCAAGTTCCCGCTAGGTACCCTAGACTGTCTAGTGCCCGCTAGGTTACATACATTGTTCAAGTGCCCGCTAGGTAACCTAGATAAACCAAGTGCCCGCTAGTTAACCTAGATAGTCCTAGTACCCGTTTGTTATCCTAGATAGTCCCAGTGACCTCTAGGGGATGTATATAGTCCAAGTGCCCGCTAGGTAACCTAGATAGTCCAAGTGCCCGCTAGGTTATGTACATAGTCCAAGTGCCCGCTAGGTAACCTAGATAGTCTAAGTGCCCGCTAGTTAACCTACATAGTCCAAGGGCCCGCAAGTTAACCTTCATAGTCCAAGTGCGCGATAGGGAACCTACATAGTCCAAGTGCCCGCTAAGGGACGTACATAGTCTAAGTGCCCGCTAGGGAACCTACATAGTCCAAGTGCCCGTTAGGGAACCTAGATAGTCCAAGTGCCCGCTAGGGAAGCTGCATTATCCAAGGGACCGCTAGTTAATCTAGATAGTCCAAGTGCCCGCTAGTTAATCAACATAGTCCAAGTGCCCTCTAGTTAACCTAGATATTCCAAGTGCCCTCTAGTTAACCTAGATAGTCCATGTGCCCGCTAGGGGACGTACATAGTCCAAGTGCCCTCTAGTTAACCTAGACAGTCCAAGTTCCCGATAGGTTACCTACATAGTCCAAGTGACCGCTGGTTAACCTGATAGCTCAAGTGTCCGCTAGGTAACCTAGACAGTACAAGTGCCTGCTAGGTCACCTACATAGTCCAATTCCCCGTTCGCTAACCTAGATAGTGCAAGTGCCCGCTAGGTAACCTACATAGTCCAAGTGCCCGCTAGGTAAGCTACAAGTCCAAGGGCCCGCTAGTTAACCTACATAGTCCAAGGATTCGCTAGTTAACCTTGATAGTCCAAGTGCCGGCTAGTTAACCTAGATCGTACAATGCCCGCAAGTTAACCTAGATTGTCCAAGTGTCCGCTAGTTATCCTACATAGTCCAAGGGCCCACTAGTTAACCTAGATCATCCTAATGTCCTCTAGTTCACCTACATAGTCCAAGTGCCCGCTACGTAACCTAGATACTCCATGTGCCCGCTAGGTAACCTACATAGTCCAAGTGCCCATTCGTTAACCTAGATAGTCCAAGTGCCCGCTAGTTAACCTAGACTGTCTAAGTGCCCGCTAGGTAACCTACATAGTCCCAACGCACGCTAGGTAAACTAGATAGTCCAAGTGCCCGTTAGGTTACCTACATAGTCCAAGTGCCCGCTAGGTAACCTACATAGTCCAAGGGCCCTCTCGTTAACCTAGATAGTCCAAGTGCCCGCTAGGGGACATACATAGTCCAAGTGCCCGCTAGGTAACCTAGATAGTCTAAGTGCCGTCTAGTTAACCTACATAGTCCAAGGGCACGCTAGTTAACCTACATAGTCCACGTGCCCGCTAAGGGACGTAAATAGTCCAAGGGCCCGCTAAGGAACCTACATAGTCCAAGTGCCCGTTAGAGAACCTAGAGAGTCCAAGTGCCCGCTAGGGAACCTGCATCATCCAAGTGCCCGGTAGTTAATCTAGATTGTCCATGTGCTCGCTAGTTAACCTAGATAGTCCAAGTGCCCGGTAGTTAACCTAGATCGTCAAGTGCCCGCTAGTTAACCTACATAGTCCAAGGGCCCGCTTGTTAACCTGCATAGTCCAAGGTCCGCTACTTAACCTAGATAGTCCAAGTGCCCGCTAGTTAACCTACATAGTCCAAGGGCCCTCTAGTTAACCTAGATAGTCCAAGTGCCCGCTAGGGGACGTACATAGTACAAGTGCCCGCTAGGTAACCTAGATAGTCCAAGTGCCCGCTAGTTAACCTAGGTAGTCCAAGTGACCGCTAGTTAACCTTGATCGTCCAAGTGCCCGCTAGTTAACCTTGATCGTCCAAGTGCCCGCTAGTTAACCTACATAGTCCAAGGGCCCACAAGTTAACCTACATAGTCCAAGAACCCGCAAGTTAACCTAGATAGTCCAAGTGCCCGCGAGTTAACCTACATAGTCCAAGGGCCCGCAAGGTAACCTAGATATTCCAATTTCCTGTTAGCTAACCTAGACAGTCCAGGTGTCCGCTAGGTACCCTAGACTGTCCAGTGCCCGCTAGGTTACCTACATAATCCAAGTGCCCGCTAGTTAACCTACATAGTCCAAGGGCCCGCTAGTTAACCTGCATAGTCCAAGAACCCACAAGTTAACCAAGTAGTCCAAGTGCCCGCTAGTTAACCTACATAGTCCAAGGGCCCGCAAGGTAACCTAGATATTCCAATTTCCTGTTAGCTAACCTAGACAGTCCAAGTGCCTGCTAGGTACCCTAGACTGTCTAGTGCCCGCTAGGTTACCTACATAGTCCAAGTGCCTGCTAGATAACCTAGATACACCAAGTGCCCGCTAGTTAACCTAGATAGTCCTAGTACCCGTTAGTTATCCTAGATAGTCCCAGTGCCCACTAGGGGACGTACATAGTCCAAGTGCCCGCTAGGTAACCTAGATAGTCCAAGTGCCCGCTAGGTTATGTACATAGGCCAAGTGCCCGCTAGGTAACCTAGATGGTCTAAGTGCCCGCTAGTTAACCTACATCGTCCAAGGTCCCGCAAGTTAACCTACATAGTGCAAGTGCGCGATAGGGAACCTACATAGTCCAAGTGCCCGCTAAGGGACGTACATAGTCTAAGTGCCCGCTAGGGAACCTACATAGTCCAAGTGCCCGTTAGGGAACCTAGATAGTCCAAGTGCCCGCTAGGGAACCTGCATCATCCAAGGGACCGCTAGTTAATCTAGATAGTCCAAGTGCCCGCTAGTTAACCTAGATAGTCCAAGTGCCCGCTAGTTAACCTACATAGTCCAAGGGCCCGCTTGTTAACCTACATAGTCCAAGGTCCGCTATTTAACCTAGATACTCCAAGTGCCCGCTAGTTAACCTACATAGTCCAAGTGACCTCTAGTTAACCTAGATATTCCAAGTGCCCTCTAGTTAACCTAGATAGTCCAAGTGCCCTCTAGGGGACGTACATAGTCCATGTGCCCGTTAGGGAACCTAGATAGTCCAAGTGCCCGCTAGGGAACCTGCATCATCCAAGTGCCCGGTAGTTAATCTAGATAGTCCAAGTGCCCGCTAGTTAACCTAGATAGTCCATGTGACCGGTAGTTAACCTAGATAGTCCAAGTAACCGCTAGGTAACATAGATAGTTCAAGTGCCCAATAGGTAACCAAGATAGTCCAAATGCCCACTGGGGAACCTACATAGTCCAAGTACCCTCTAATTAACCTACATTGTCCAAGTGCCCGTTAGCTAACCTAGATAGTCCAAGGGCCGACTAGTTAACCTACATAGTTCAAGTGCCCGCTAGCCAACATAGATAATCCAAGTGCCCGGTAGTTAACCTATATCGTCCAAGTGCCCGCTAGTTAACCTAGATCGTCCAAGTGTCCGCTAGTTAACCTACATAGTCCAAGTGCCCTCTAGTTAACTTACATAATCCAAGTGCCCTTAGCTAACCTAGATAATCCAAGGGCCCGCTACTTGACCTACATAGTCCAAGTGCCCGCTGGGCAACGTAGATAGACCGAGTGCCCACTAGTTAACCTAGGTAGTCGAAGTGCCCACTAGGGGACGTACATAGTCCAAGTGCCCGCTAGGTTACCTAGATAGTCCAAGTGCCCGCTAGTTAATCTACATAGTCCAAGTGCCTGATAGAAACCTACATAGTCCAAGTGCCCGATAGGGAACCTACATAGTCCAAGTGCCCGCTATGGAACCTACGTAGTCCAAGTGCCCGTTAGGGAACCTAGATAGTCCAAGTGCCCGCTAGGGAACCTGCATCGTCCAAGTGCCCGCTATATAACCTAGATAGTCCAAGAGCCTGCTAGTTAACCTACATAGGCCAAGTGCCCGCTAGTGAACCTACATAGTCCAAGTGCCCTTTTGGGAAACTAGAGGTTCCAAATGCCCATAGGGAACCTATATAGTCCAAGTGCCCGCTAGGGAACCTGCATCGTCCAAGTGACCGATAATTAACCTGATAGTCCAAGTGCCCGCTACTTAAACTAGATAGTCCAAATGCCCGGTAGTTAACCTAGATATTCCAAGTGCCGGCTAGTTAACCTAGATCGTCCAAGTGTCCGCTAGTTAACCTACATAGTCCAAGTGCCCGTTAGGTAACCTACATAGTCCAAGTGCCCGCTAGGTAACCTAGATAGTCAAAGTGCCCGTTAGGTAACCTATATAGTCCAAGTGCCGCTAGGTAACCTACATAGTCAAATTGCCTGCTAGGTAACCTAGATAGTCCAAGTTCCTATTAGCTAACCTAGAGAGTCCAAGTTCCCGCTAGGTAACCTACATAGTCTAAGGGCCCGCTCGTTAACCTAGTTCGTCCAATTGCCTGCTAGGTTACCTGCAAAGTCCTAGTGCCCGTTAGGTAACCTAGATAGTCCAAGTGCCCGCTAGGTAACATACATAATCCAAGTGACCGCTAGGTAGCCTAGATAGTACAAGTTCCCGTTAGCTAACATACATAGCCCATGTGCCCGCTAGGTAACCTACATAATCCAAGTGCCCGTTCATTAACCTAGATAGTCCAAGTGCCCGCTAGGTAACTTAGACAGTCCAAGTGCCTGCTAGGTCACCTATATAGTCCAAGTCCCCGTTCGCTAACCTAGATAGTGCAAGTGCCTGCTAGGTAACCTACATAGTCCAAGTGCCCGCTAGTTAACCTAGATCTTCCAAGTTCCCGCTAGTTAACCTACATAGTCCAAGGGCCCACTAGTTAACCTAGATCATCCAAATGTCCTGTAGGTAACCTACATAGTCCAAGTGCCCGCTACGTAACCTAGATAGTCGCAGTGCCCGTTAGGTAACCTAGATAGTCCAAGTACCCGCTAGGGAACCTACATATTCCAAGTGCCCGCTAGGTAACCTAGATAGTCCAAGTGCCCGTTTGCTAACATACATATTCCAAGAGCCCGCTAGGTAACCTAAATAGTCCAAGTTTCCGTTCGTTAACCTAGATAGTCCAAGTGCCCGCTAGGTAACCTAGACAGTACAAGTGCCTGCTAGGTCACCTACATAGTCCAATCCCCGTTCGCTAACCTAGATAGTGCAAGTGCCCGCTAGGTAACCTACATAGTCCAAGTGCCCGCTAGGTAAGCTACAAGTCCAAGGGCCCACTAGTTAACCTACATAGTCCAAGGATTCGCTAGTTAACCTTGATAGTCCAAGTGCCGGCTAGTTAACCTAGATCGTACAAGTGCCCGCAAGTTAACCTAGATTGTCCAAGTGCCCGCTAGTTAACCTACATAGTCCAAGGGCCCACTAGTTAACCTAGATCATCCTAATGTCCTCTAGTTCACCTACATAGTCCAAGTGCCCGCTACGTAACCTAGATACTCCAAGTGCCCGCTAGGAAACCTACATAGTCCTAGTGCCCATTCGTTAACCTAAATAGTCCAAGTGCCCTCTAGTTAACCTAGACTGTCCAAGTGCCCGCTAGGTAACCTACATAGTCCCAGCTCACGCTAGGTAAACTAGATAGTCCAAGTACCCGTTAGGTAACCTACATAGTCCAAGTGCCCGCTAGGTAACCTACATAGTCCAAGTGCCCTCTCGAAAACCTGGATAGTCCAAGTGCCCGCTAGGTAACCTAGATAGTCCAAGTGCCCGGTAGGTAACCTACAAAATCCAAGTGCCTGCTAGGTAATCTATATAGTCCTAATGCCCACTAGGGCACCCATATAGTCCAAGTGCCCGCTAAGTAACCTATATAGTCCAAGTGCCCGTTAGCTAACCTAGATAGTCCAAGGGTCAACTAGTTAACCTACATAGTTCAAGGGCCCACTAGGTAACCTAGCTAATCCAAGTGCCCGCTAGTTAACCTAAATCGTCCAAGTGCACGCGAGTTAACCTAGATTGTCCAAGTACCCGATAGTTAACCTACATAGTGCAAGGGCCCGCTAGTTAACCTAGATCGTCCAAGTGTCCGCTATTAAACTTACATAGTCCAAGGGCCCGCTAGTTGACCTAGATAGACCAAGTGCCCGCTAGTTAACCTAGATAGTCCTAGTGCCCGTTAATTAACCTAGATAGTCCAAGTGCCCACTAGGGAACGTACATAGTCCAAGTGCCCACTAGGTAACCTAGATATTCCTAGTGCCCGTTAGTTATCCTAGATAGTCCTAGTGCCCACTAGGGGACGTACATAGTACAAGTGCCCGCTAGGTAACCTAGATAGTCCAAGTGCCCACTAGGGTATGTACATAGTCCAATTGTCCGCTAGGTAACCTAGATAGTCTAAGTGCCGGCTAGTTAACCTACATAGTTCAAGGGCACGCTAGTTAACCTACATAGTCCACGTGCCCGCTAAGGGACATAAATAGTCCAAGTGCCCCCTAAGGAACCTACATAGTCCAAGTGCCCGTTAGGGAAACTAGATAGTCCAAGTGCCCGCTAGGGAACCTGCATCACCCAAGTGCCCGGTAGTTAATCTAGATAGTCCATGTGCCCGCTAGTTAACCTAGATAGTCCAAGTGCCCGGTAGTTAACCTAGATCGTCAAGTGCCCGCTAGTTAACCTACATAGTCCAAGGGCCCGCTTGTTAACCTACATAGTCCAAGGTCCGCTACTTAACCTAGATAGTCCAAGTGCCCGCTAGGGGACGTACATAGTCCAAGTGCCCGCTAGGTAACCTAGAGTCCAATTGCTCGCTAGTTAACCTACATAATCCAAGTGCCCGCTATGTAACCTAGATAGTCAAAGTGCCTGTTAGTTAACCTAGATAGTCCATGTGCGCGCTAGTTAACCTAGATCGTCCAAGTGCCTGTTAGTTAACCTAGATTATCTAAATGCCCGCTAGTTAACCTACATAGTCCAAGAGCCCGCTTGTTAACCTACATAGTCCAAGGTCCGCTACTTAACCTAGATAGTCCAAGTGCCCGCTAGGGGACGTACATAGTCCAAGTGCCCGCTAGGTAACCTAGATAGTCTAAGTGCCGGCTAATTAACCTACATAGTCCAAGGGTACGCTAGTTAACCTACATAGTCCACGTGCCCGCTAAGGGACGTAAATAGTCTAAGTGCCCGCTAAGGAACCTACATAGTCCAAGTGCCCGTTAGCGAACCTAGATAGTCCAAGTGCCCGCTAGTGAACCTGCATCATCTAAGTGCCCGGTAGTTAATCTAGATAGTCCATGTGCCCGCTAGGTATCCTACATAGTCCAAGTGCCCGTTCGTTAACCTAGATAGTCCAAGTGCCCCCTAGGTTACCTAGACAGTAAAAGTGCCTGCTAGTTCACCTACATAGTCCAATTCCCCGTTCGCTAACCTAGATAGTCCAAGTGACCGCTAGGTAACCTACATAGTCCAAGTGCCCGGTAGTTAATCTAGATAGTCCATGTGCCCGCTAGTTAACCTAGATAGTCCAAGTGCCCGGTAGTTAACCTAGATCGTCAAGTGCCCGGTAGTTAACCTACATAGTCCAAGGGCCCGCTTGTTAACCTACATAGTCCAAGGTCCGCTACTTAACCTAGATAGTCCAAGTGCCCGCTAGGGGACGTACATAATCCAAGTGCCCGCTAGGTAACCTAGATAGTCTAAGTGCCGGCTAGTTAACCTAGGTAGTCCAAGTGACCGCTAGTTAACCTTGATCGTCCAAGTGCCCGCTAGTTAACCTACATAGTCCAAGGGCCCGCTAGTTAACCTACATAGTCCAAGAACCCGCAAGTTAACCTAGATAGTCCAAGTGCCCTTGAGTTAACCTACATAGTCCAAGGGCCCGCAAGGTAACCTAGATATTCCAATTTCCTGTTAGCTAACCTAGACAGTCCAGGTGCTCGCTAGGTACCCTAGACTGTCCAGTGCCCGCTAGGTTACCTACATAATCCAAGTGCCCGCTAGTTAACCTACATAGTCCAAGGGCCCGCTAGTTAACCTACATAGTCCAAGAACCCGCAAGTTAACCTAGTAGTCCAAGTGCCCGCTAGTTAACCTACATAGTCCAAGGGCCCGCAACGTAACCTAGATATTCCAATTTCCTGTTAGCTAACCTAGACAGTCCAAGTGCCCGCTAGGTACCCTAGACTGTCTAGTGCCCGCTAGGTTACCTACATAGTCCAAGTGCCTGCTAGGTAACCTAGATACACCAAGTGCCCGCTAGTTAACCTAGATAGTCCTAGTACCCATTAGTTATCCTAGATAGTCCCAGTGCCCACTAGGGGACGTACATAGTCCAAGTGCCCGCTAGGTAACCTAGATAGTCCAAGTGCCCGCTAGGGTATGTACATAGTCCAAGTGCCCGCTAGGTAACCTAGATGGTCTACGTGCCCGCTAGTTAACCTACATCGTCCAAGGGCCCGCAAGTTAACCTACATAGTCCAAGTGCGCGATAGGGAACCTACATAGTCCAAGTGCCCGCTAAGGGACGTACATAGTCTAAGTGCCCGCTAGGGAACCTACATAGTCCAAGTGCCCGTTAGGGAACCTAGATAGTCCAAGTGCCCGCTAGGGAACCTGCATCATCCAAGGGACCGCTAGTTAATCTAGATAGTCCAAGTGCCAGTTAGGGGACGTACATAGTCCAAGTGCGCGCTAGGTAACCTAGATAGTCTAAGTGCCGGCTAGTTAACCTACATAGTCCAAGGGCACGCTAGTTAACCTACATAGTCCACGTGCCCACTAAGGGACGTAAATAGTCCAAGTGCCCACTAAGGAACCTACATAGTCCAGGTGCCCGTTAGGGAACCTAGATAGTCCAAGTGCCCGCTAGAGAACCTGCATCATCCAAGTGCCCGGTAGTTAATCTAGATAGTCCATGTGCCCGCTAGTTAACCTAGATAGTCCAAGTGCCCGGTAGTTAACCTAGATCGTCAAGTGCCCGCTAGTTAACCTACATAGTCCAAGGGCCCGCTTGTTAACCTACATAGTCCAAGGTCCGCTACTTAACCTAGATAGTCCAAGTGCCCGCTAGTTAACCTACATACTCCAAGGGTAATCTAGTTAACCTAGATAGTCCAAGTGTCCGCTAGGTGACGTACATAGTCCAAGTGCCCGCTAAGGGACGTAAATAGTCCAAGGGCCCGCTAAGGAACCTACATAGTCCAAGTGCCCGTTAGGGAACCTAGATAGTCCAAGTGCCCGCTAGGGAACCTGCATCATCCAAGTGCCCGGTAGTTAATCTAGATAGTCCATGTGCCCGCCAGTTAACCTAGATAGTCCAAGTGCCCGGTAGTTAACCTAGATCGTCAAGTGCCCGTTAGTTAACCTACATAGTCCAAGGGCCCGCTTGTTAACCTACATAGTCCAAGGTCCGCTACTTAACCTAGATAGTCCAAATACCCACTAGTTAACCTACATAGTCCAAGTGCCTGCTAGGTAAGCTAGATACACCAAGTGCCCGCTAGTTAACCTAGATAGTCCTAGTACCCGTTAGTTATCCTAGATACTCCCAGTGCCCACTAGGGGACGTACATAGTCCAAATGCCTGCTAGGTAACCTAGATAGTCCAAGTGCCCGCTAGGGTATGTACATAGTCCAAGTGCCCGCTAGGTAACCTAGATGGTCTAAGTGCCCGCTAGTTAACCTACATCGTCCAAGGGCCCGCAAGTTAACCTACATAGTCCAAGTGCGCGATAGGGAACCTACATAGTCCAAGTGCCCGCTAAGGGACGTACATAGTCTAAGTGCCCGCTAGGAAACCTACATAGTCCAAGTGCCCCTTAGGGAACCTAGATAGTCCAAGTGCCCGCTAGGGAACCTGCATCATCCAAGGGACCGCTAGTTAATCCAGATAGTCCAAGTGCCCGCTAGTTTACCTAGACAGTCCAAGTGCCCGCTAGTTAACCTACATAGTCCAAGGGCCCGCTTGTTAACCTACATAGTCAAAGGTCCGCTATTTAACCTAGATAGTCCAAGTGCCCTCTAGTTAACCTACATAGTTCAAGTGCCCTCTAGTTAACCTAGATATTCCAAGTGCGCTCTAGTTAACCTAGATAGTCCAAGTGCCCGCTAGGGGACGTACATAGTCCAAGTGCCCGTTAGGGAACCTAGATAGTCCAAGTGCCCGCTAGGGAACCTGCATCATACAAGTGCCCGGTAGTTAACCTAGATAGTCCAAGTGCCCGCTAGTTAACCTAGGTAGTCCAAGTGCCAGCTAGTTAACCTTGATAGTCCAAGTGACCGCTAGTTAACCTACATAGTCCAAGGGCCCGCTAGTTAACCTACATAGTCCAAGAACCCGCAAGTTAACCTAGTAGTCCAAGTGCCCGCTAGTTAACCTACATAGTCCAAGGGCCCGCAAGGTAACCTAGATATTCCAATTTCCTGTTAGCTAACCTAGACAGTCCAAGTGCCCGCTAGGTACCCTAGACTGTCTAGTGCCCGCTAGGTTACCTACATAGTCCAAGTGCCCGCTAGGTAACCTAGATAAACCAAGTGCCCGATAGTTAACCTAGATAGTCCTAGTACCCGTTAGTTATCCTAGATAGTCCCAGTGCCCTCTAGGGGACGTACATAGTCCAAGTGCCCGCTACGTAACCTACATAGTCCAAGTGCCCGCTAGGTTATGTACATAGTCCAATTGCCCGCTAGGTAACCTAGATAGTCTAAGTGCCCGCTAGTTAACCTACATAGTCCAAGGGCCCACAAGTTAACCTACATAGTCCAAGTGTGCGATAGGGAACCTACATAGTCCAAGTGCCAGCTAAGGGACGTACATAGTCTAAGTGCCCGCTAGGGAACCTACATAGTCCAAGTGCCCGTTAGGGAACCTGCATCATCCAAGGGACCGCTAGTTAATCTAGATAGTCCAAGTGCCCGCTAGTTAACCTAGATAGTCCAAGTACCCGCTAGTTAACCTAGATCGTCTAAGTGCCTGCTAGTTAACCTACATAGTCCAAGGGCCCGCTTGTTAACCTACATAGTCCAAGGTCCGCTATTTAACCTAGATATTCCAAGTGCCCTCTAGTTAACCTAGATAGTCCATGTGCCCGCTAGGGGACGTACATAGTCCAAGTGCCCTCTAGTTAACCTAGACAGTCCAAGTTCCCGCTAGGTTACCTACATAGTCCATGTGACCGCTGGTTAACCTGATAGTTCAAGTGCCCGCTAGGTAACCTAGACAGTACAAGTGCCTGCTAGGTCACCTACATAGTCCAATTCCCCGTTCGCTAACCTAGATAGTGCAAGTGCCCGCTAGGTAACCTACATAGTCCAAGTGCCCGCTAGGTAAGCTACAAGTCCAAAGGCCCGCTAGTTAACCTACATAGTCCAAGGATTCGCTAGTTAACCTTGATAGTCCAAGTGCCGGCTAGTTAACCTAGATCGTACAAGTGCCCGCAAGTTAACCGAGATAGTCCAAGTGCCCGTTAGGGAACCTAGATATTCCAAGTGCCCGCTAGGGAACCTGCATCGTCCAAGTGCCTGCTAGGTAACCTAGATAGTCCAAGAGCCTGCTAGTTAACCTACATAGGCCAAGTGCCCGCTAGGGAACCTACATAGTCCAAGTGCCCGTTAGGGAACCTAGATAGTCCAAGTGCCCGCTAGGGAACCTGCATCATCCAAGGGACCGCTAGTTAATCTAGATAGTCCAAGTGCCCGCTAGTTAACCTAGATAGTCCAAGTACCCGCTAGTTAACCTAGATCGTCTAAGTGCCTGCTAGTTAACCTACATAGTCCAAGGGCCCGCTTGTTAACCTACATAGTCCAAGGTCCGCTATTTAACCTAGATATTCCAAGTGCCCTCTAGTTAACCTAGATAGTCCATGTGCCCGCTAGGGGACGTACATAGTCCAAGTGCCCTCTAGTTAACCTAGACAGTCCAAGTTCCCGCTAGGTTACCTACATAGTCCAAGTGACCGCTGGTTAACCTGATAGTTCAAGTGCCCGCTAGGTAACCTAGACAGTACAAGTGCCTGCTAGGTCACCTACATAGTCCAATTCCCCGTTCGCTAACCTAGATAGTGCAAGTGCCCGCTAGGTAACCTACATAGTCCAAGTGCCCGCTAGGTAAGCTACAAGTCCAAAGGCCCGCTAGTTAACCTACATAGTCCAAGGATTCGCTAGTTAACCTTGATAGTCCAAGTGCCGGCTAGTTAACCTAGATCGTACAAGTGCCCGCAAGTTAACCTAGATAGTCCAAGTGCCCGTTAGGGAACCTAGATAGTCCAAGTGCCCGCTAGGGAACCTGCATCGTCCAAGTGCCCGCTAGGTAACCTAGATAGTCCAAGAGCCTGCTAGTTAACCTACATAGGCCAAGTGCCCGCTAGGGAACCTACATAGTCCAAGTGCCCTTTTGGGAAACTAGAGGTTCCAAGTGCCCATAGGGAACCTATATAGTCCAAGTGCCCGCTAGGGAACCTGCATCGTCCAAGTGACCGCTAATTAACCTGATAGTCCAAGTGCCCGCTACTTAAACTAGATAGTCCAATTGCCCGATAGTTAACCTAGATATTCCAAGTGCCGGCTAGTTAACCTAGATCGTCCAAGTGTCCGCTAGTTAACCTACATAGTCCAAGTGCCCGTTAGGTAACCTACATAGTCCAAGTGCCCGCTAGGTAACCTAGAGAGTCAAAGTGCCCGTTAGGTAACCTACATATTCAAATTGCCTGCTAGGTAACCTAGATAGTCCAAGTTCCTGTTAGCTAACCTAGATAGTCCAAGTGCCCGCTAGGTAACCTACATAGTCTAAGGGCCCGCTCGTTAACCTAGTTCGTCCAAGTGCCTGCTAGGTTACGTGAAAAGTCCTAGTGCCCGTTAGGTAACCTAGATAGTCCAAGTGCCCGCTCAGTAACATACATAGTCCAAGTGACCGCTAGGTAGCCTAGATAGTCCAAGTTCCCGTTAGCTAACATACATAGCCCATGTGCCGGCTAGGTAACCTACATAGTCCAAGTGCCCGTTCATTAACCTAGATAGTCCAAGTGCCCGCTAGGTAACTTAGACAGTCCAAGTGCCTGCTAGGTCACCTACATAGTCCAAGTCCCCGTTCGCTAACCTAGATAGTGCAAGTGCCTGCTAGGTAACCTACATAGTCCAAGTGCCCGCTAGTTAACCTAGATCGTCCAAGTGCCCGCTAGTTAACCTACATAGAACAAGGGCCCACTAGTTAACCTAGATCATCCAAATGTCCTGTAGGTAACCTACATAGTCCAAGTGCCCGATACGTAACCTAGATAGTCGAAGTGCCCGTTAGGTAACCTAGATAGTCCAAGTGCCCGCTAGGGAACCTACATATAACAAGTGCCCGCTAGGTAACCTAGATAGTCCAAGTGCCCGTTTGCTAACATACATAGTCCAAGAGCCCGCCAGGTTACCTACATAGTCCAAGTGCCCGTTCGTTAACCTAGATAGTCCAAGTGCCCGCTAGGTAACCTAGACAGTACAAGTGCCTGCTAGGTCACCTACATAGTCCAATTCCCCGTTCGCTAACCTAGATAGTGCAAGTGCCCGCTAGGTAACCTACATAGTCCAAGTGCCCGCTAGGTAAGCTACAAGTCCAAGGGCCCGCTAGTTAACCTACATAGTCCAAGGATTCGCTAGTTAACCTTGATAGTCCAAGTGCCGGCTAGTTAACCTAGATCGTACAAGTGCCCGCAAGTTAACCTAGATTTTCCAAGTGCCCGCTAGTTAACCTACATAGTCCAAGTGCCCACTAGTTAACCGAGATCATCCTAATGTCCTCTAGTTCACCTACATAGTCCATGTGCCCGCTACGTAACCTAGATACTCCAAGTGCCCGCTAGGTAACCTACATAGTCCAAGTGCCCATTCGTTAACCTAAATAGTCCAACTGCCCGCTAGTTAACCTAGACTGTCCAAGTGCCCGCTAGGTAACCTACATAGTCCCAGCTCACGCTAGGTAAACTAGATAGTCCAAGTGCCCGTTAGGTAACCTACATAGTCCAAGTGCCCGCTAGGTAACCTACATAGTCCAAGTGCCCGCTCGAAAACCTGGATAGTCCAAGTGCCCGCTAGGTAACCTAGATAGTCCAAGTGCCCGGTAGGTAACCTACAAAATCCAAGTGCCTGCTAGGTAATCTATATAGTCCTAATGCCCACTAGGGCTCCCACATAGTCCAAGTGCCCGCTAAGTAACCTATATAGTCCAAGTGCCCGTTAGCTAACCTAGATAGTCCAAGGGTCAACTAGTTAACCTACATAGTTCAAGGGCCCACTAGGTAACCTAGCTAATCCAAGTGTCCGCTAGTTAACTTAATTCGTCCAAGTGCCCGCTAGTTAACCTAGATTGTCCAATTACCCGATAGTTAACCTACATAGTGCAAGGGCCCGCTAGTTAACCTAGATCGTCCAAGTGTCCGCTATTAAACCTACATAGTCCAAGGGCCCGCTAGTTGACCTAGATAGACCAAGTGCCCGCTAGTTAACCTAGATAGTCCTAGTGCCCATTAATTAACCTAGATAGTCCAAGTGCACACTAGGGAACGTACATAGTCCAAGTGCCCGCTAGGTAACCTAGATATTCCTAGTGCCCGTTAGTTATCCTAGATAGTCCTAGTGCCCACTAGGGGACGTACATAGTACAAGTGCCCGCTAGGTAACCTAGATAGTCCAAGTGCCCGCTAGGTAACCTAGATAGTCTAAGTGCCGGCTAGTTAACCTACATAGTCCAAGGGCACGCTAGTTAACCTACATAGTCCACGTGCCCGCTAAGGGACGTAAATAGTCCAAGTGCCCGCTAAGGAACCTACATAGTCCAAGTGCCCGTTAGGGAACCTAGATAGTCCAAGTGCCCGCTAGGGAACCTGCATCACCCAAGTGCCCGGTAGTTAATCTAGATAGTCCATGTGCCCGCTAGTTAACCTAGATAGTCCAAGTGCCCGGTAGTTAACCTAGATCGTCAAGTGCCCGCTAGTTAACCTACATAGTCCAAGGGCCCGCTTGTGAACCTACATAGTCCAAGGTCCGCTACTTAACCTAGATAGTCCAAGTGCCCGCTAGTTAACCTACATAGTCCACGGGCCCTCTAGTTAACCTAGATAGTCCAAGTGCCCGCTAGGGGACGTACATAGTCCAAGTGCCCGCTAGGTAACCTAGATAGTCTAAGTGCCGGCAAGTTAACCTACATAGTCCAAGGGCACGCTAGTTAACCTACATAGTCCACGTGCCCACTAAGGGACGTAAATAGTCCAAGTGCCCGCTAAGGAACCTACATAGTCCAAGTGCCCGTTAGGGAACCTAGATAGTCCAAGTGCCCGCTAGGGAACCTGCATCATCCAAGTGCCCGGTAGTTAATCTAGATAGTCCATGTGCCCGCTAGTTAACCTAGATAGTCCAAGGGCCCGGTAGTTAACCTAGATCGTCAAGTGCCCGCTAGTTAACCTACATAGTCCAAGGGCCCGCTTGTTAACCTACATAGTCCAAGGTCCGCTACTTAACCTATATAGTCCAAGTGCCCGCTAGGGGACGTACATAGTCCAAGTGCCCGCTAGGTAACCTAGATAGTCCAAGTGCCCGCTAGGTTACCTAGACAGTAAAAGTGCCTGCTAGTTCACCTACATAGTCCAATTCCCCGTTCGCTAACCTAGATAGTCCAAGTGCCCGCTAGGTAACCTACATAGTCCAAGTGCCCGGTAGTTAATCTAGATAGTCCATGTGCCCGCTAGTTAACCTAGATAGCCCAAGTGCCCGGTAGTTAACCTAGACTGTCAAGTGCCCGCTAGTTAACCTCCGTAGTCCAAGGGCCCACTTGTTAACCTACATAGTCCAAGGTCCGCTACTTAACCTATATAGTCCAAGTGCCCGCTAGGGGACGTACATAGTCCAAGTGCCCGCTAGGTAACCTAGATAGTCTAAGTGCCGGCTAGTTAACCTACATAGTCCACGTGCCCACTAAAGGACGTAAATAGTCCAAGTGCCCGCTAAGGAACCTACATAGTCCAAGTGCCCGTTAGGGAACCTAGATAGTCCAAGTGCCCGCTAGGGAACCTGCATCATCCAAGTGCCCGGTAGTTAATCTAGATAGTCCATGTGCCCGCTAGTTAACCTAGATAGCCCAAGTGCCTGGTAGTTAACCTAGATCGTCAAGTGCCCGCTAGTTAACCTACATAGTCCAAGGGCCCGCTTGTTAACCTACATAGTCCAAGGTCCGCTACTTAACCTAGATAGTCCAAGAGCACGCTAGGTAACCTACATAGTTCAAGTGCCCGTTCGTTAACCTAGATAGTCCAAGTGCCCGCTAGGTTACCTAGACAGTAAAAGTGCCTGCTAGTTCACGTACATAGTCCAATTCCCCGTTCGCTAACCTAGATAGTCCAAGTGCCCGCTTGGTAACCTACATAGTCCAAGTGCCAGGTAGTTAATCTAGATAGTCCATATGCCCGCTCGTTAACCTAGATAGTCCAAGTGTCCGGTAGTTAACCTAGATCGTCAAGTGCCCGCTAGTTAACCTACATAGTCCAAGGGCCCGCTAGTTAACCTACATAGTCCAAGGGCCCGCCAGGTAACCTAGATATTCCAATTTCCTGTTAGCTAACCTAGACAGTCCAGGTGCCCGCTAGGTACCCTAGACTGTCCAGTGCCTGCTAGGTTACCTACATAATCCAAGTGCCCGCTAATTAACCTACATTGTCCAAGGGCCCGCTAGTTAACCTGCATAGTCCAAGAACCCGCAAGTTAACCTAGTACTCCAAGTGCCCGCTAGTTAACCTACATAGTCCAAGGGCCCGCAAGGTAACCTAGATATTCCAATTTCCTGTTAGCTAACCTAGACAGTCCAAGTGCCTGCTTGGTACCCTAGACTGTCTAGTGCCCGCTAGGTTACCTACATAGTCCAAGTGCCTGCTAGGTAACCTAGATACACCAAGTGCCCGCTAGTTAACCTAGATAGTCCTAGTACCCGTTAGTTATCCTAGATAGTCCCAGTGCCCACTAGGGGACGTACATAGTCCAAGTGCCTGCTAGGTAACCTAGATAGTCCAAGTGCCCGCTAGGGTATGTACATAGTCCAAGTGCCCGCTAGGTAACCTAGATGGTCTAAGTGCCCGCTAGTTAACCTACATCGTCCAAGGGCCCGCAAGTTAACCTACATAGTCCAAGTGCAATATAGGGAACCTACATAGTCCAAGTGCCCGCTAAGGGACGTACATAGTCTAAGTGCTCGCTAGGGAACCTACATAGTCCAAGTGCCCGTTAGGGAACCTAGATAGTCCAAGTGCCCGCTAGGGAACCTGCATCATCCAAGGGACCGCTAGTTAATCTAGATAGTCCAAGTGCCTGCTAGTTAACCTAGACAGTCCAAGTGCCCGCTAGTTAACCTACATAGTCCAAGGTCCGCTATTTAACCTACATAGTCCAATTGCCCTCTAGTTAACCTAGATATTCCAAGTGCCCTCTAGTTAACCTAGATAGTCCAAGTGCCCGCTAGGGGACGTACATAGTCCAAGTGCCCGTTAGGGAACCTAGATAGTCCAAGTGCCCGCTAGGGAACCTGCATCTTCCAAGTTTCCCGTAGTTAATCTAGATAGTCCAAGTGCCCGCTAGTTAACCTAGATAGTCCAAGTGCCCGGTAGTTAACCTAGATAGTCCAAGTAACCGCTAGGTAACATAGATAGTTCAAGTGCTCAATAGGTAACCAAGATAGTCCAAATGCCCACTTGGGAACCTACATAGTCCAAGTACCCTCTAATTAACCTACATTGTCGAAGTGCCCGTTAGCTAACCTAGATAGTCTAAGGGCCGACTAGTTAACCTACATAGTTCAAGTGCCCGCTAGCCAACCTAGATAATCCAAGTGCCCGGTAGTTAACCTATATCGTCCAAGTGCCCGCTAGTTAACCTAGATCGTCCAAGTGTCCGCTAGTTAACCTACATAGTCCAAGTGCCCTCTAGTTAACTTACATAATCCAAGTGCCCTTAGATAACCTAGATAGTCCAAGGGCCCGCTACTTGACCTACATAGTCCAAGTGCCCGCTAGGTAACGTAGATAGACCGAGTGCCCGCTAGTTAACCTAGATAGTCGAAGTGCCCACTAGGGGACGTACATAGTCCAAGTGCCCGCTAGGTTACCTAGATAGTCCAAGTGCCCGCTAGTTAATCTACATAGTCCAAGTGCCTGATAGAAACCTACATAGTCCAAGTGCCCGATAGGGAACCTACATAGTCCAAGTGCCCGCTATGGAACCTACATAGTCCAAGTGCCCGTTAGGGAACCTAGATAGTCCAAGTGCCCGCTAGGGAACCTGCATCGTCCAAGTGCCCGTTAGGTAACCTAGATAGTCCAAGAGCCTGCTAGTTAACATACATAGGCCAAGTGCCCGCTAGGGAACCTACATAGTCCAAGTGCCATTTTGGGAAACTAGAGGTTCCAAGTGCCCATAGGGAACCTATATAGTCCAAGTGCCCGCTAGGGAACCTGCATCGTCCAAGTGACCGCTAATTAACCTGATAGTCCAAGTGCCCGCTACTTAAACTAGATAGTCCAATTGCCCGGTAGTTAACCTAGATATTCCAAGTGCCGGCTAGTTAACCTAGATCGTCCAAGTGTCCGCTAGTTAACCTACATAGTCCAAGTGCCCGTTACGTAACCTACATAGTCCAAGTGCCCGCTAGGTAACCTAGAGTCAAAGTGCCCTTTAGGTATCCTAGATAGTCCAAGTGCCCGTTAGGTAACC
The DNA here is from genome assembly GCF_050624435.1 of Tenrec ecaudatus. NCBI lineage: Eukaryota > Metazoa > Chordata > Mammalia > Afrosoricida > Tenrecidae > Tenrec > Tenrec ecaudatus. The sequence goes on along the minus strand of NW_027457610.1, from coordinate 2,784,392 downwards.
TATAAAGTCCAAGTGCCGCTAGGTAACCTACATAGTCAAATTGCCTGCTAGGTAACCTACATAGTCCAAGTTCCTGTTAGCTAACCTAGGTAGTCCAAGTGCCCGCTAGGTAACCAACATAGTCTAAGGGCCCGCTCGTTAACCTAGTTCGTCCAAGTGCCTGCTAGGTTACCTGCAAAGTCCTAGTGCCCGTTAGGTAACCTAGATAGTCCAAGTGCCCGCTAGGTAACATACATAGTCCAAGTGACCGCTAGGTAGCCTAGATAGTCCAAGTTCCCGTTAGCTAACATACATAGCCCATGTGCCCGTTAGGTAACCTAGATAGTCCAAGTGCCCGCTAGGGAACCTACATATTCCAAGTGCCCGCTAGGTAACCTAGATAGTCCAAGTGCCCGTTTGCTAACATACATCGTCCAAGAGCCCACTAGGTAACCTACATAGTCCAATGCCCGTTCGTTAACCTAGATAGTCCAAGTGCCCGCTAGGTAACCTAGACAGTACAAGTGCCTGCTAGGTCACCTACATATTCCAATTCCCCGTTCGCTAACCTAGATAGTGCAAGTGCCCGCTAGGTAACCGACATAGTCCAAGTGCCTGCTAGGTAAGCTACAAGTCCAAGGGCCCGCTAGTTAACCTACATAGTCCAAGGATTCGCTAGTTAACCTTGATAGTCCAAGTGCCGGCTAGTTAACCTAGATCGTACAAGTGCCCGCAAGTTAACCTAGATTGTCCAAGTGCCTGCTAGTTAACCTACATAGTCCAAGGGCCCACTAGTTAACCTAGATCATCCTAATGTCCTCTAGTTCACCTACATAGTCCAAGTGCCCGCTACGTAACCTAGATACTCCAAGTGCCCGCTAGGTAACCTACATAGTCCAAGTGCCCATTCGTTAACCTAAATAGTCCAAGTGCCCGCTAGTTAACCTAGACTGTCCAAGTGCCCGCTAGGTAACCTACATAGTCCCAGCTCACGCTAGGTAAACTAGATAGTCCAAGTGCCCGTTAGGTAACCTACATAGTCCAAGTGCCCGCTAGGTAACCTACATAGTCCAAGTGCCCGCTCGAAAACCTGGATAATCCAAGTGCCCACTAGGTAACCTAGATAGTCCAAGTGCCCGGTAGGTAACCTACAAAATCCAAGTGCCTGCTAGGTAATCTATATAGTCCTAATGCCACTAGGGCACCCACATAGTCCAAGTCCCCGCTAAGTAACCTATATAGTCCAAGTGCCCATTAGCTAACCTAGATAGTCCAAGGGTCAACTAGTTAACCTACATAGTTCAAGGGCCCACTAGGTAACCTAGCTAATCCAAGTGTCCGCTAGTTAACTTAATTCGTCCAAGTGCCCGCTAGTTAACCTAGATTGTCCAATTACCCGATAGTTAACCTACATAGTGCAAGGGCCCGCTAGTTAACCTAGATCGTCCAAGTGTCCGCAATTAATCCTACATAGTCCAAGGGCCCGCTAGTTGACCTAGATAGACCAAGTGCCCGCTAGTTAACCTAGATAGTCCTAGTGCCCGTTAATTAACCTAGATACTCCAAGTGCCCACTAGGGAACGTACATAGTCCAAGTGCCCGCTAGGTAACCTAGATATTCCTAGTGCCCGTTAGTTATCCTAGATAGTCCTAGTGCCCACTAGGGGACGTACATAGTACAAGTGCCCGCTAGGTAACCTAGATAGTCCAGGTGCCCACTAGGGTATGTACATAGTCCAAGTGCCCGCTAGGTAACCTAGATAGTCTAAGTGCTGGCTAGTTAACCTACATAGTCCAAGGGCACGCTAGTTAACCTACGTAGTCCACGTGCCCGCTAAGGGACGTAAATAGTCCAAGTGCCCGCTAAGGAACCTACATAGTCCAAGTGCCCGTTAGGGAACCTAGATAGTCCAAGTGCCCGCTAGGGAACCTGCATCATCCAAGTGCCCGGTAGTTAATCTAGATAGTCCATGTGCCCGCTAGTTAACCTAGATAGTCCAAGGGCCCGGTAGTTAACCTAGATCGTCAAGTGCCCGCTAGTTAACCTACATAGTCCAAGGGCCCGCTTGTTAACCTACATAGTCCAAGGTCCGCTACTTAACCTAGATAGTCCAAGTGCCCGCTAGGAGACGTACATAGTCCAAGTGCCCGCTAGGTAACCTAGATAGTCTAAGTGCCGGCTAGTTAACCTACATAGTCCACGTGCCCACTAAGGGACGTAAATAGTCCAAGTGCCCGCTAAGGAACCTACATAGTCCAAGTGCCCGCTAGTTAACCTAGATAGTCCAAGTGCCCGGTAGTTAACCTAGATCGTCAAGTGCCCGCTAGTTAACCTACATAGGCCAAGGGCCCGCTTGTTAACCTACATAGTCCAAGGTCCGCTACTTAACCTAGATAGTCCAAGAGCCCGCTAGGTAACCTACATAGTCCAAGTGCCCGTTCGTTAACCTAGATAGTCCAAGTGCCCGCTAGGTTACCTAGACAGTAAAAGTGCCTGCTAGTTCACCTACATAGTCCAATTCCCCGTTCGCTAACCTAGATAGTCCAAGTGCCCGCTTGGTAACCTACATAGTCCAAGTGCCAGGTAGTTAATCTAGATAGTCCATATGCCCGCTAGTTAACCTAGATAGTCCAAGTGCCCGGTAGTTAACCTAGATCGTCAAGTGCCCGCTAGTTAACCTACATAGTCCAAGGGCCCGCAAGGTAACCTAGATATTCCAATTTCCTTTTAGCTAACCTAGACAGTCCAGGTGCCCGCTAGGTACCCTAGACTGTCCAGTGCCTGCTAGGTTCCCTACATAATCCAAGTGCCCGCTAATTAACCTACATAGTCCAAGGGCCCGCTAGTTAACCTGCATAGTCCAAGAACCCGCAAGTTAACCTAGTAGTCCAAGTGCCCGCTAGTTAACCTACGTAGTCCAAGGGCCCGCAAGGTAACCTAGATATTCCAATTTCCTCTTAGCTAACCTAGACAGTCCAAGTGCCTGCTAGGTACCCTAGACTGTCTAGTGCCCGCTAGGTTACCTACATAGTCCAAGTGCCTGCTAGGTAACCTAGATACACCAAGTGCCCGCTAGTTAAACTAGATAGTCCTAGTACCCGTTAGTTATCCTAGATAGTCCCAGTGCCCACTAGGGGACGTACATAGTCCAAGTGCCTGCTAGGTAACCTAGATAGTCCAAGTGCCCGCTAGGGTATGTACATAGTCCAAGTGCCCGCTAGGTAACCTAGATGGTCTAAGTGCCCGCTAGTTAACCTACATCGTCCAAGGGCCCGCAAGTTAACCTACATAGTCCAAGTGCACTATAGGGAACCTACATAGTCCAAGTGCCCGCTAAGGGACGTACATAGTCTAAGTGCTCGCTAGGGAACCTACATAGTCCAAGTGCCCGTTAGGGAACCTAGATAGTCCAAGTGCCCGCTAGGGAACCTGCATCATCCAAGGGACCGCTAGTTAATCTAGATAGTCCAAGTGCCTGCTAGTTAACCTAGACAGTCCAAGTGCCCGCTAGTTAACCTACATAGTCCAAGGTCCGCTATTTAACCTAGATAGTCCAAGTGCCCGCTAGTTAACCTACATAGTCCAAGTGCCCTCTAGTTAACCTAGATATTCCAAGTGCCCTCTAGTTAACCTAGATAGTCCAAGTGCCCGCTAGGGGATGTACATAGTCCAAGTGCCCGTTAGGGAACCTAGATAGTCCAAGTGCCCTCTAGGGAACCTGCATCTTCCAAGTTTCCCGTAGTTAATCTAGATAGTCCAAGTGCCCGCTAGTTAACCTAGATAGTCCAAGTGCCCGGTAGTTAACTTAGATAGTCCAAGTAACCGCTAGGTAACATAGATAGTTCAAGTGCCCAATAGGTAACCAAGATAGTCCAAATGCCCACTTGGGAACCTACATAGTCCAAGTACCCTCTAATTAACCTACATTGTCGAAGTGCCCGTTAGCTAACCTAGATAGTCTAAGGGCCGACTAGTTAACCTACATAGTTCAAGTGCCCGCTAGCCAACATAGATAATCCAAGTGCCCGGTAGTTAACCTATATCGTCCAAGTGCCCGCTAGTTAACCTAGATCGTCCAAGTGTCCGCTAGTTAACCTACATAGTCCAAGTGCCCTCTAGTTAACTTACATAATCCAAGTGCCCTTAGATAACCTAGATAGTCCAAGGGCCGCGACTTGACCTACATAGTCCAAGTGCCCGCTAGGTAACGTAGATAGACCGAGTGCCCGCTAGTTAACCTAGATAGTCGAAGTGCCCACTAGGGGACGTACATAGTCCAAGTGCCCGCTAGGTTACCTAGATAGTCCAAGTGCCCGCTAGTTAATCTACATAGTCCAAGTGCCTGATAGAAACCTACATAGTCCAAGTGCCCGATAGGGAACCTACATAGTCCAAGTGCCCGCTATGGAACCTACATAGTCCAAGTGCCCGTTAGGGAACCTAGATAGTCCAAGTGCCCGCTAGGGAACCTGCATCGTCCAAGTGCCCGTTAGGTAACCTAGATAGTCCAAGAGCCTGCTAGTTAAACTACATAGGCCAAGTGCCCGCTAGGGAACCTACATAGTCCAAGTGCCCTTTTGGGAAACTAGAGGTTCCAAGTGCCCTTTAGGGAACCTATATAGTCCAAGTGCCCGCTAGGGAACCTGCATCGTCCAAGTGACCGCTAATTAACCTGATAGTCCAAGTGCCCGCTACTTAAACTAGATAGTCCAATTGCCCGGTAGTTAACCTAGATATTCCAAGTGCTGGCTAGTTAACCTACATAGGCCAAGTGTCCGCTAGTTAACCTACATAGTCCAAGTGCCCGTTAGGTAACCTACATAGTCCAAGTGCCCGCTAGGTAACCTAGAGAGTCAAAGTGCCCTTTAAGTATCCTAGATAGTCCAAGTGCTGCTAGGTAACCTACATAGTCCAAGTGCCCGCTAGGTAACCTAGATAGTCAAAGTGCCCGTTAGGTAACCTATATAGTCCAAGTGCCGCTAGGTAACCTACATAGTCTAAGGGCCCGCTCGTTAACCTAGTTCGTCCAAGTGCCTGCTAGGTTACCTGCAAAGTCCTAGTGCCCGTTAGGTAACCTAGATAGTCCAAGTGCCCGCTAGGTAACATACATAGTCCAAGTGACCGCTAGGTAGCCTAGATAGTCCAAGTTCCCGTTAGCTAACATACATAGCCCATGTGCCCGTTAGGTAACCTAGATAGTCCAAGTGCCCGCTAGGGAACCTACATATTCCAAGTGCCCGCTAGGTAACCTAGATAGTCCAAGTGCCCGTTTGCTAACATACATCGTCCAAGAGCTCACTAGGTAACCTACATAGTCCAAGTGCCCGTTCGTTAACCTAGATAGTCCAAGTGCCCGCTAGGTAACCTAGACAGTACAAGTGCCTGCTAGGTCACCTACATATTCCAATTCCCCGTTCGCTAACCTAGATAGTGCAAGTGCCCGCTAGGTAACCGACATAGTCCAAGTGCCTGCTAGGTAAGCTACAAGTCCAAGGGCCCGCTAGTTAACCTACATAGTCCAAGGATTCGCTAGTTAACCTTGATAGTCCAAGTGCCGGCTAGTTAACCTAGATCGTACAAGTGCCCGCAAGTTAACCTAGATTGTACAAGTGCCCGCTAGTTAACCTACATAGTCCAAGGGCCCACTAGTTAACCGATCATCCTAATGTCCTCTAGTTCACCTACATAGTCCAAGTGCCCGCTACGTAACCTAGATACTCCAAGTGCCCGCTAGGTAACCTACATAGTCCAAGTACCCTCTAATTAACCTACATTGTCGAAGTGCCCGTTAGCTAACCTAGATAGTCTAAGGGCCGACTAGTTAACCTACATAGTTCAAGTGCCCGCTAGCCAACCTAGATAATCCAAGTGCCCGGTAGTTAACCTATATCGTCCAAGTGCCCGCTAGTTAACCTAGATCGTCCAAGTGTCCGCTAGTTAACCTACATAGTCCAAGTGCCCTCTAGTTAACTTACATAATCCAAGTGCCCTTAGATAACCTAGATAGTCCAAGGGCCCGCTACTTGACCTACATAGTCCAAGTGCCCGCTAGGTAACGTAGATAGACCGAGTGCCCGCTAGTTAACCTAGATAGTCGAAGTGCCCACTAGGGGACGTACATAGTCCAAGTGCCCGCTAGGTTACCTAGATAGTCCAAGTGCCCGCTACTTAAACTAGATAGTCCAATTGCCCGGTAGTTAACCTAGATATTCCAAGTGCCGGCTAGTTAACCTAGATCGTCCAAGTGTCCGCTAGTTAACCTACATAGTCCAAGTGCCCGTTACGTAACCTACATAGTCCAAGTGCCCGCTAGGTAACCTAGAGTCAAAGTGCCCTTTAGGTATCCTAGATAGTCCAAGTGCCCGTTAGGTAACCTATAAAATCCAAGTGCCGCTAGGTAACCTACATAGTCAAATTGCCTGCTAGGTAACCTACATAGTCCAAGTTCCTGTTAGCTAACCTAGGTAGTCCAAGTGCCCGCTAGGTAACCAACATAGTCTAAGGGCCCGCTCGTTAACCTAGTTCTTCCAAGTGCCTGCTAGGTTACCTGCAAAGTCCTAGTGCCCGTTAGGTAACCTAGATAGTCCAAGTGCCCGCTAGGTAACATACATAGTCCAAGTGACCGCTAGGTAGCCTAGATAGTCCAAGTTCCCGTTAGCTAACATACATAGCCCATGTGCCCGTTAGGTAACCTAGATAGTCCAAGTGCCCGCTAGGGAACCTACATATTCCAAGTGCCCGCTAGGTAACCTAGATAGTCCAAGTGCCCGTTTGCTAACATACATCGTCCAAGAGCCCACTAGGTAACCTACATAGTCCAAGTGCCCGTTCGTTAACCTAGATAGTCCAAGTGCCCGCTAGGTAACCTAGACAGTACAAGTGCCTGCTAGGTCACCTACATATTCCAATTCCCCGTTCGCTAACCTAGATAGTGCAAGTGCCCGCTAGGTAACCGACATAGTCCAAGTGCCTGCTAGGTAAGCTACAAGTCCAAGGGCCCGCTAGTTAACCTACATAGTCCAAGGATTCGCTAGTTAACCTTGATAGTCCAAGTGCCGGCTAGTTAACCTAGATCGTACAAGTGCCCGAAAGTTAACCTAGATTGTCCAAGTGCCTGCTAGTTAACCTACATAGTCCAAGGGCCCACTGGTTAACCTAGATCATCCTAATGTCCTCTAGTTCACCTACATAGTCCAAGTGCCCGCTACGTAACCTAGATACTCCAAGTGCCCGCTAGGTAACCTACATAGTCCAAGTGCCCATTCGTTAACCTAAATAGTCCAAGTGCCCGCTAGTTAACCTAGACTGTCCAAGTGCCCGCTAGGTAACCTACATAGTCCCAGCTCACGCTAGGTAAACTAGATAGTCCAAGTGCCCGTTAGGTAACCTACATAGTCCAAGTGCCCGCTAGGTAACCTACATAGTCCAAGTGCCCGCTCGAAAACCTGGATAATCCAAGTGCCCACTAGGTAACCTAGATAGTCCAAGTGCCCGGTAGGTAACCTACAAAATCCAAGTGCCTGCTAGGTAATCTATATAGTCCTAATGCCACTAGGGCACCCACATAGTCCAAGTCCCCGCTAAGTAACCTATATAGTCCAAGTGCCCGTTAGCTAACCTAGATAGTCCAAGGGTCAACTAGTTAACCTACATAGTTCAAGGGCCCACTAGGTAACCTAGCTAATCCAAGTGTCCGCTAGTTAACCTAATTCGTCCAAGTGCCCGCTAGTTAACCTAGATTGTCCAATTACCCGATAGTTAACCTACATAGTACAAGGGCCCGCTAGTTGACCTAGATCGTCCAAGTGTCCGCAATTAATCCTACATAGTCCAAGGGCCCGCTAGTTGACCTAGATAGACCAAGTGCCCGCTAGTTAACCTAGATAGTCCTAGTGCCCGTTAATTAACCTAGATAGTCCAAGTGCCCACTAGGGAACGTACATAGTCCAAGTGCCCGCTAGGTAACCTAGATATTCCTAGTGCCCGTTAGTTATCCTAGATAGTCCTAGTGCCCACTAGGGGACGTACATAGTACAAGTGCCCGCTAGGTAACCTAGATAGTCCAGGTGCCCACTAGGGTATGTACATAGTCCAAGTGCCCGCTAGGTAACCTAGATAGTCTAAGTGCTGGCTAGTTAACCTACATAGTCCAAGGGCACGCTAGTTAACCTACGTAGTCCACGTGCCCGCTAAGGGACGTAAATAGTCCAAGTGCCCGCTAAGGAACCTACATAGTCCAAGTGCCCGTTAGGGAACCTAGATAGTCCAAGTGCCCGCTAGGGAACCTGCATCATCCAAGTGCCCGGTAGTTAATCTAGATAGTCCATGTGCCCGCTAGTTAACCTAGATAGTCCAAGGGCCCGGTAGTTAACCTAGATCGTCAAGTGCCCGCTAGTTAACCTACATAGTCCAAGGGCCCGCTTGTTAACCTACATAGTCCAAGGTCCGCTACTTAACCTAGATAGTCCAAGTGCCCGCTAGGAGACGTACATAGTCCAAGTGCCCGCTAGGTAACCTAGATAGTCTAAGTGCCGGCTAGTTAACCTACATAGTCCACGTGCCCACTAAGGGACGTAAATAGTCCAAGTGCCCGCTAAGGAACCTACATAGTCCAAGTGCCCGCTAGTTAACCTAGATAGTCCAAGTGCCCGGTAGTTAACCTAGATCGTCAAGTGCCCGCTAGTTAACCTACATAGGCCAAGGGCCCGCTTGTTAACCTACATAGTCCAAGGTCCGCTACTTAACCTAGATAGTCCAAGAGCCCGCTAGGTAACCTACATAGTCCAAGTGCCCGTTCGTTAACCTAGATAGTCCAAGTGCCCGCTAGGTTACCTAGACAGTAAAAATGCCTGCTAGTTCACCTACATAGTCCAATTCCCCGTTCGCTAACCTAGATAGTCCAAGTGCCCGCTTGGTAACCTACATAGTCCAAGTGCCAGGTAGTTAATCTAGATAGTCCATATGCCCGCTAGTTAACCTAGATAGTCCAAGTGCCCGGTAGTTAACCTAGATCGTCAAGTGCCCGCTAGTTAACCTACATAGTCCAAGGGCCCGCAAGGTAACCTAGATATTCCAATTTCCTTTTAGCTAACCTAGACAGTCCAGGTGCCCGCTAGGTACCCTAGACTGTCCAGTGCCTGCTAGGTTCCCTACATAATCCAAGTGCCCGCTAATTAACCTACATAGTCCAAGGGCCCGCTAGTTAACCTGCATAGTCCAAGAACCCGCAAGTTAACCTAGTAGTCCAAGTGCCCGCTAGTTAACCTACGTAGTCCAAGGGCCCGCAAGGTAACCTAGATATTCCAATTTCCTCTTAGCTAACCTAGACAGTCCAAGTGCCTGCTAGGTACCCTAGACTGTCTAGTGCCCGCTAGGTTACCTACATAGTCCAAGTGCCTGCTAGGTAACCTAGATACACCAAGTGCCCGCTAGTTAAACTAGATAGTCCTAGTACCCGTTAGTTATCCTAGATAGTCCCAGTGCCCACTAGGGGACGTACATAGTCCAAGTGCCTGCTAGGTAACCTAGATAGTCCAAGTGCCCGCTAGGGTATGTACATAGTCCAAGTGCCCGCTAGGTAACCTAGATGGTCTAAGTGCCCGCTAGTTAACCTACATCGTCCAAGGGCCCGCAAGTTAACCTACATAGTCCAAGTGCACTATAGGGAACCTACATAGTCCAAGTGCCCGCTAAGGGACGTACATAGTCTAAGTGCTCGCTAGGGAACCTACATAGTCCAAGTGCCCGTTAGGGAACCTAGATAGTCCAAGTGCCCGCTAGGGAACCTGCATCATCCAAGGGACCGCTAGTTAATCTAGATAGTCCAAGTGCCTGCTAGTTAACCTAGACAGTCCAAGTGCCCGCTAGTTAACCTACATAGTCCAAGGTCCGCTATTTAACCTAGATAGTCCAAGTGCCCGCTAGTTAACCTACATAGTCCAAGTGCCCTCTAGTTAACCTAGATATTCCAAGTGCCCTCTAGTTAACCTAGATAGTCCAAGTGCCCGCTAGGGGATGTACATAGTCCAAGTGCCCGTTAGGGAACCTAGATAGTCCAAGTGCCCTCTAGGGAACCTGCATCTTCCAAGTTTCCCGTAGTTAATCTAGATAGTCCAAGTGCCCGCTAGTTAACCTAGATAGTCCAAGTGCCCGGTAGTTAACTTAGATAGTCCAAGTAACCGCTAGGTAACATAGATAGTTCAAGTGCCCAATAGGTAACCAAGATAGTCCAAATGCCCACTTGGGAACCTACATAGTCCAAGTACCCTCTAATTAACCTACATTGTCGAAGTGCCCGTTAGCTAACCTAGATAGTCTAAGGGCCGACTAGTTAACCTACATAGTTCAAGTGCCCGCTAGCCAACATAGATAATCCAAGTGCCCGGTAGTTAACCTATATCGTCCAAGTGCCCGCTAGTTAACCTAGATCGTCCAAGTGTCCGCTAGTTAACCTACATAGTCCAAGTGCCCTCTAGTTAACTTACATAATCCAAGTGCCCTTAGATAACCTAGATAGTCCAAGGGCCGCGACTTGACCTACATAGTCCAAGTGCCCGCTAGGTAACGTAGATAGACCGAGTGCCCGCTAGTTAACCTAGATAGTCGAAGTGCCCACTAGGGGACGTACATAGTCCAAGTGCCCGCTAGGTTACCTAGATAGTCCAAGTGCCCGCTAGTTAATCTACATAGTCCAAGTGCCTGATAGAAACCTACATAGTCCAAGTGCCCGATAGGGAACCTACATAGTCCAAGTGCCCGCTATGGAACCTACATAGTCCAAGTGCCCGTTAGGGAACCTAGATAGTCCAAGTGCCCGCTAGGGAACCTGCATCGTCCAAGTGCCCGTTAGGTAACCTAGATAGTCCAAGAGCCTGCTAGTTAAACTACATAGGCCAAGTGCCCGCTAGGGAACCTACATAGTCCAAGTGCCCTTTTGGGAAACTAGAGGTTCCAAGTGCCCTTTAGGGAACCTATATAGTCCAAGTGCCCGCTAGGGAACCTGCATCGTCCAAGTGACCGCTAATTAACCTGATAGTCCAAGTGCCCGCTACTTAAACTAGATAGTCCAATTGCCCGGTAGTTAACCTAGATATTCCAAGTGCCGGCTAGTTAACCTACATAGGCCAAGTGTCCGCTAGTTAACCTACATAGTCCAAGTGCCCGTTAGGTAACCTACATAGTCCAAGTGCCCGCTAGGTAACCTAGAGAGTCAAAGTGCCCTTTAAGTATCCTAGATAGTCCAAGTGCTGCTAGGTAACCTACATAGTCCAAGTGCCCGCTAGGTAACCTAGATAGTCAAAGTGCCCGTTAGGTAACCTATATAGTCCAAGTGCCGCTAGGTAACCTACATAGTCTAAGGGCCCGCTCGTTAACCTAGTTCGTCCAAGTGCCTGCTAGGTTACCTGCAAAGTCCTAGTGCCCGTTAGGTAACCTAGATAGTCCAAGTGCCCGCTAGGTAACATACATAGTCCAAGTGACCGCTAGGTAGCCTAGATAGTCCAAGTTCCCGTTAGCTAACATACATAGCCCATGTGCCCGTTAGGTAACCTAGATAGTCCAAGTGCCCGCTAGGGAACCTACATATTCCAAGTGCCCGCTAGGTAACCTAGATAGTCCAAGTGCCCGTTTGCTAACATACATCGTCCAAGAGCTCACTAGGTAACCTACATAGTCCAAGTGCCCGTTCGTTAACCTAGATAGTCCAAGTGCCCGCTAGGTAACCTAGATAGTCCAAGTGCCCGCTAGGGTATGTACATAGTCCAAGTGCCCGCTAGGTAACCTAGATGGTCTAAGTGCCCGCTAGTTAACCTACATCGTCCAAGGGCCCGCAAGTTAACCTACATAGTCCAAGTGCACTATAGGGAACCTACATAGTCCAAGTGCCCGCTAAGGGACGTACATAGTCTAAGTGCTCGCTAGGGAACCTACATAGTCCAAGTGCCCGTTAGGGAACCTAGATAGTCCAAGTGCCCGCTAGGGAACCTGCATCATCCAAGGGACCGCTAGTTAATCTAGATAGTCCAAGTGCCTGCTAGTTAACCTAGACAGTCCAAGTGCCCGCTAGTTAACCTACATAGTCCAAGGTCCGCTATTTAACCTAGATAGTCCAAGTGCCCGCTAGTTAACCTACATAGTCCAAGTGCCCTCTAGTTAACCTAGATATTCCAAGTGCCCTCTAGTTAACCTAGATAGTCCAAGTGCCCGCTAGGGGATGTACATAGTCCAAGTGCCCGTTAGGGAACCTAGATAGTCCAAGTGCCCTCTAGGGAACCTGCATCTTCCAAGTTTCCCGTAGTTAATCTAGATAGTCCAAGTGCCCGCTAGTTAACCTAGATAGTCCAAGTGCCCGGTAGTTAACTTAGATAGTCCAAGTAACCGCTAGGTAACATAGATAGTTCAAGTGCCCAATAGGTAACCAAGATAGTCCAAATGCCCACTTGGGAACCTACATAGTCCAAGTACCCTCTAATTAACCTACATTGTCGAAGTGCCCGTTAGCTAACCTAGATAGTCTAAGGGCCGACTAGTTAACCTACATAGTTCAAGTGCCCGCTAGCCAACATAGATAATCCAAGTGCCCGGTAGTTAACCTATATCGTCCAAGTGCCCGCTAGTTAACCTAGATCGTCCAAGTGTCCGCTAGTTAACCTACATAGTCCAAGTGCCCTCTAGTTAACTTACATAATCCAAGTGCCCTTAGATAACCTAGATAGTCCAAGGGCCGCGACTTGACCTACATAGTCCAAGTGCCCGCTAGGTAACGTAGATAGACCGAGTGCCCGCTAGTTAACCTAGATAGTCGAAGTGCCCACTAGGGGACGTACATAGTCCAAGTGCCCGCTAGGTTACCTAGATAGTCCAAGTGCCCGCTAGTTAATCTACATAGTCCAAGTGCCTGATAGAAACCTACATAGTCCAAGTGCCCGATAGGGAACCTACATAGTCCAAGTGCCCGCTATGGAACCTACATAGTCCAAGTGCCCGTTAGGGAACCTAGATAGTCCAAGTGCCCGCTAGGGAACCTGCATCGTCCAAGTGCCCGTTAGGTAACCTAGATAGTCCAAGAGCCTGCTAGTTAAACTACATAGGCCAAGTGCCCGCTAGGGAACCTACATAGTCCAAGTGCCCTTTTGGGAAACTAGAGGTTCCAAGTGCCCTTTAGGGAACCTATATAGTCCAAGTGCCCGCTAGGGAACCTGCATCGTCCAAGTGACCGCTAATTAACCTGATAGTCCAAGTGCCCGCTACTTAAACTAGATAGTCCAATTGCCCGGTAGTTAACCTAGATATTCCAAGTGCCGGCTAGTTAACCTACATAGGCCAAGTGTCCGCTAGTTAACCTACATAGTCCAAGTGCCCGTTAGGTAACCTACATAGTCCAAGTGCCCGCTAGGTAACCTAGAGAGTCAAAGTGCCCTTTAAGTATCCTAGATAGTCCAAGTGCTGCTAGGTAACCTACATAGTCCAAGTGCCCGCTAGGTAACCTAGATAGTCAAAGTGCCCGTTAGGTAACCTATATAGTCCAAGTGCCGCTAGGTAACCTACATAGTCTAAGGGCCCGCTCGTTAACCTAGTTCGTCCAAGTGCCTGCTAGGTTACCTGCAAAGTCCTAGTGCCCGTTAGGTAACCTAGATAGTCCAAGTGCCCGCTAGGTAACATACATAGTCCAAGTGACCGCTAGGTAGCCTAGATAGTCCAATGTTCCCGTTAGCTAACATACATAGCCCATGTGCCCGTTAGGTAACCTAGATAGTCCAAGTGCCCGCTAGGGAACCTACATATTCCAAGTGCCCGCTAGGTAACCTAGATAGTCCAAGTGCCCGTTTGCTAACATACATCGTCCAAGAGCTCACTAGGTAACCTACATAGTCCAAGTGCCCGTTCGTTAACCTAGATAGTCCAAGTGCCCGCTAGGTAACCTAGACAGTACAAGTGCCTGCTAGGTCACCTACATATTCCAATTCCCCGTTCGCTAACCTAGATAGTGCAAGTGCCCGCTAGGTAACCGACATAGTCCAAGTGCCTGCTAGGTAAGCTACAAGTCCAAGGGCCCGCTAGTTAACCTACATAGTCCAAGGATTCGCTAGTTAACCTTGATAGTCCAAGTGCCGGCTAGTTAACCTAGATCGTACAAGTGCCCGCAAGTTAACCTAGATTGTACAAGTGCCCGCTAGTTAACCTACATAGTCCAAGGGCCCACTAGTTAACCGATCATCCTAATGTCCTCTAGTTCACCTACATAGTCCAAGTGCCCGCTACGTAACCTAGATACTCCAAGTGCCCGCTAGGTAACCTACATAGTCCAAGTACCCTCTAATTAACCTACATTGTCGAAGTGCCCGTTAGCTAACCTAGATAGTCTAAGGGCCGACTAGTTAACCTACATAGTTCAAGTGCCCGCTAGCCAACCTAGATAATCCAAGTGCCCGGTAGTTAACCTATATCGTCCAAGTGCCCGCTAGTTAACCTAGATCGTCCAAGTGTCCGCTAGTTAACCTACATAGTCCAAGTGCCCTCTAGTTAACTTACATAATCCAAGTGCCCTTAGATAACCTAGATAGTCCAAGGGCCCGCTACTTGACCTACATAGTCCAAGTGCCCGCTAGGTAACGTAGATAGACCGAGTGCCCGCTAGTTAACCTAGATAGTCGAAGTGCCCACTAGGGGACGTACATAGTCCAAGTGCCCGCTAGGTTACCTAGATAGTCCAAGTGCCCGCTACTTAAACTAGATAGTCCAATTGCCCGGTAGTTAACCTAGATATTCCAAGTGCCGGCTAGTTAACCTAGATCGTCCAAGTGTCCGCTAGTTAACCTACATAGTCCAAGTGCCCGTTACGTAACCTACATAGTCCAAGTGCCCGCTAGGTAACCTAGAGTCAAAGTGCCCTTTAGGTATCCTAGATAGTCCAAGTGCCCGTTAGGTAACCTATAAAGTCCAAGTGCCGCTAGGTAACCTACATAGTCAAATTGCCTGCTAGGTAACCTACATAGTCCAAGTTCCTGTTAGCTAACCTAGGTAGTCCAAGTGCCCGCTAGGTAACCAACATAGTCTAAGGGCCCGCTCGTTAACCTAGTTCTTCCAAGTGCCTGCTAGGTTACCTGCAAAGTCCTAGTGCCCGTTAGGTAACCTAGATAGTCCAAGTGCCCGCTAGGTAACATACATAGTCCAAGTGACCGCTAGGTAGCCTAGATAGTCCAAGTTCCCGTTAGCTAACATACATAGCCCATGTGCCCGTTAGGTAACCTAGATAGTCCAAGTGCCCGCTAGGGAACCTACATATTCCAAGTGCCCGCTAGGTAACCTAGATAGTCCAAGTGCCCGTTTGCTAACATACATCGTCCAAGAGCCCACTAGGTAACCTACATAGTCGAAGTGCCCGTTCGTTAACCTAGATAGTCCAAGTGCCCGCTAGGTAACCTAGACAGTACAAGTGCCTGCTAGGTCACCTACATATTCCAATTCCCCGTTCGCTAACCTAGATAGTGCAAGTGCCCGCTAGGTAACCGACATAGTCCAAGTGCCTGCTAGGTAAGCTACAAGTCCAAGGGCCCGCTAGTTAACCTACATAGTCCAAGGATTCGCTAGTTAACCTTGATAGTCCAAGTGCCGGCTAGTTAACCTAGATCGTACAAGTGCCCGAAAGTTAACCTAGATTGTCCAAGTGCCTGCTAGTTAACCTACATAGTCCAAGGGCCCACTAGTTAACCTAGATCATCCTAATGTCCTCTAGTTCACCTACATAGTCCAAGTGCCCGCTACGTAACCTAGATACTCCAAGTGCCCGCTAGGTAACCTACATAGTCCAAGTGCCCATTCGTTAACCTAAATAGTCCAAGTGCCCGCTAGTTAACCTAGACTGTCCAAGTGCCCGCTAGGTAACCTACATAGTCCCAGCTCACGCTAGGTAAACTAGATAGTCCAAGTGCCCGTTAGGTAACCTACATAGTCCAAGTGCCCGCTAGGTAACCTACATAGTCCAAGTGCCCGCTCGAAAACCTGGATAATCCAAGTGCCCACTAGGTAACCTAGATAGTCCAAGTGCCCGGTAGGTAACCTACAAAATCCAAGTGCCTGCTAGGTAATCTATATAGTCCTAATGCCACTAGGGCACCCACATAGTCCAAGTCCCCGCTAAGTAACCTATATAGTCCAAGTGCCCGTTAGCTAACCTAGATAGTCCAAGGGTCAACTAGTTAACCTACATAGTTCAAGGGCCCACTAGGTAACCTAGCTAATCCAAGTGTCCGCTAGTTAACCTAATTCGTCCAAGTGCCCGCTAGTTAACCTAGATTGTCCAATTACCCGATAGTTAACCTACATAGTGCAAGGGCCCGCTAGTTAACCTAGATCGTCCAAGTGTCCACAATTAATCCTACATAGTCCAAGGGCCCGCTAGTTGACCTAGATAGACCAAGTGCCCGCTAGTTAACCTAGATAGTCCTAGTGCCCGTTAATTAACCTAGATAGTCCAAGTGCCCACTAGGGAACGTACATAGTCCAAGTGCCCGCTAGGTAACCTAGATATTCCTAGTGCCCGTTAGTTATCCTAGATAGTCCTAGTGCCCACTAGGGGACGTACATAGTACAAGTGCCCGCTAGGTAACCTAGATAGTCCAGGTGCCCACTAGGGTATGTACATAGTCCAAGTGCCCGCTAGGTAACCTAGATAGTCTAAGTGCTGGCTAGTTAACCTACATAGTCCAAGGGCACGCTAGTTAACCTACATAGTCCACGTGCCCGCTAAGGGACGTAAATAGTCCAAGTGCCCGCTAAGGAACCTACATAGTCCAAGTGCCCGTTAGGGAACCTAGATAGTCCAAGTGCCCGCTAGGGAACCTGCATCATCCAAGTGCCCGGTAGTTAATCTAGATAGTCCATGTGCCCGCTAGTTAACCTAGATAGTCCAAGGGCCCGGTAGTTAACCTAGATCGTCAAGTGCCCGCTAGTTAACCTACATAGTCCAAGGGCCCGCTTGTTAACCTACATAGTCCAAGGTCCGCTACTTAACCTAGATAGTCCAAGTGCCCGCTAGGAGACGTACATAGTCCAAGTGCCCGCTAGGTAACCTAGATAGTCTAAGTGCCGGCTAGTTAACCTACATAGTCCACGTGCCCACTAAGGGACGTAAATAGTCCAAGTGCCCGCTAAGGAACCTACATAGTCCAAGTGCCCGCTAGTTAACCTAGATAGTCCAAGTGCCCGGTAGTTAACCTAGATCGTCAAGTGCCCGCTAGTTAACCTACATAGGCCAAGGGC
Source organism: Tenrec ecaudatus (assembly GCF_050624435.1). Lineage (NCBI taxonomy): Eukaryota > Metazoa > Chordata > Mammalia > Afrosoricida > Tenrecidae > Tenrec > Tenrec ecaudatus. Next base: position 2,767,153 of record NW_027457610.1, on the reverse strand, counting down.
CCGCTTGTTAACCTACATAGTCCAAGGTCCGCTACTTAACCTAGATAGTCCAAGAGCCCGCTAGGTAACCTACATAGTCCAAGTGCCCGTTTGTTAACCTAGATAGTCCAAGTGCCCGCTAGGTTACCTAGACAGTAAAAGTGCCTGCTTGTTCACCTACATAGTCCAATTCCCCGTTCGCTAACCTAGATAGTCCAAGTGCCCGCTTGGTAACCTACATAGTCCAAGTGCCAGGTAGTTAATCTAGATAGTCCATATGCCCGCTAGTTAACCTAGATAGTCCAAGTGCCCGGTAGTTAACCTAGATCGTCAAGTGCCCGCTAGTTAACCTACATAGTCCAAGGGCCCGCAAGGTAACCTAGATATTCCAATTTCCTTTTAGCTAACCTAGACAGTCCAGGTGCCCGCTAGGTACCCTAGACTGTCCAGTGCCTGCTAGGTTCCCTACATAATCCAAGTGCCCGCTAATTAACCTACATAGTCCAAGGGCCCGCTAGTTAACCTGCATAGTCCAAGAACCCGCAAGTTAACCTAGTAGTCCAAGTGCCCGCTAGTTAACCTACGTAGTCCAAGGGCCCGCAAGGTAACCTAGATATTCCAATTTCCTCTTAGCTAACCTAGACAGTCCAAGTGCCTGCTAGGTACCCTAGACTGTCTAGTGCCCGCTAGGTTACCTACATAGTCCAAGTGCCTGCTAGGTAACCTAGATACACCAAGTGCCCGCTATTTAAACTAGATAGTCCTAGTACCCGTTAGTTATCCTAGATAGTCCCAGTGCCCACTAGGGGACGTACATAGTCCAAGTGCCTGCTAGGTAACCTAGATAGTCCAAGTGCCCGCTAGGGTATGTACATAGTCCAAGTGCCCGCTAGGTAACCTAGATGGTCTAAGTGCCCGCTAGTTAACCTACATCGTCCAAGGGCCCGCAAGTTAACCTACATAGTCCAAGTGCACTATAGGGAACCTACATAGTCCAAGTGCCCGCTAAGGGACGTACATGGTCTAAGTCCTCGCTAGGGAACCTACATAGTCCAAGTGCCCGTTAGGGAACCTAGATAGTCCAAGTGCCCGCTAGGGAACCTGCATCATCCAAGGGACCGCTAGTTAATCTAGATAGTCCAAGTGCCTGCTAGTTAACCTAGACAGTCCAAGTGCCCGCTAGTTAACCTACATAGTCCAAGGTCCGCTATTTAACCTAGATAGTCCAAGTGCCCGCTAGTTAACCTACATAGTCCAAGTGCCCTCTAGTTAACCTAGATATTCCAAGTGCCCTCTAGTTAACCTAGATAGTCCAAGTGCCCGCTAGGGGATGTACATAGTCCAAGTGCCCGTTAGGGAACCTAGATAGTCCAAGTGCCCCCTAGGGAACCTGCATCTTCCAAGTTTCCCGTAGTTAATCTAGATAGTCCAAGTGCCCGCTAGTTAACCTAGATAGTCCAAGTGCCCGGTAGTTAACTTAGATAGTCCAAGTAACCGCTAGGTAACATAGATAGTTCAAGTGCCCAATAGGTAACCAAGATAGTCCAAATGCCCACTTGGGAACCTACATAGTCCAAGTACCCTCTAATTAACCTACATTGTCGAAGTGCCCGTTAGCTAACCTAGATAGTCTAAGGGCCGACTAGTTAACCTACATAGTTCAAGTGCCCGCTAGCCAACCTAGATAATCCAAGTGCCCGGTAGTTAACCTATATCGTCCAAGTGCCCGCTAGTTAACCTAGATCGTCCAAGTGTCCGCTAGTTAACCTACATAGTCCAAGTGCCCTCTAGTTAACTTACATAATCCAAGTGCCCTTAGATAACCTAGATAGTCCAAGGGCCGCGACTTGACCTACATAGTCCAAGTGCCCGCTAGGTAACGTAGATAGACCGAGTGCCCGCTAGTTAACCTAGATAGTCGAAGTGCCCACTAGGGGACGTACATAGTCCAAGTGCCCGCTAGGTTACCTAGATAGTCCAAGTGCCCGCTAGTTAATCTACATAGTCCAAGTGCCTGATAGAAACCTACATAGTCCAAGTGCCCGATAGGGAACCTACATAGTCCAAGTGCCCGCTATGGAACCTACATAGTCCAAGTGCCCGTTAGGGAACCTAGATAGTCCAAGTGCCCGCTAGGGAACCTGCATCGTCCAAGTGCCCGTTAGGTAACCTAGATAGTCCAAGAGCCTGCTAGTTAAACTACATAGGCCAAGTGCCCGCTAGGGAACCTACATAGTCCAAGTGCCCTTTTGGGAAACTAGAGGTTCCAAGTGCCCTTTAGGGAACCTATATAGTCCAAGTGCCCGCTAGGGAACCTGCATCGTCCAAGTGACCGCTAATTAACCTGATAGTCCAAGTGCCCGCTACTTAAACTAGATAGTCCAATTGCCCGGTAGTTAACCTAGATATTCCAAGTGCCGGCTAGTTAACCTACATAGGCCAAGTGTCCGCTAGTTAACCTACATAGTCCAAGTGCCCGTTAGGTAACCTACATAGTCCAAGTGCCCGCTAGGTAACCTAGAGAGTCAAAGTGCCCTTTAAGTATCCTAGATAGTCCAAGTGCTGCTAGGTAACCTACATAGTCCAAGTGCCCGCTAGGTAACCTAGATAGTCAAAGTGCCCGTTAGGTAACCTATATAGTCCAAGTGCCGCTAGGTAACCTAAATAGTCTAAGGGCCCGCTCGTTAACCTAGTTCGTCCAAGTGCCTGCTAGGTTACCTGCAAAGTCCTAGTGCCCGTTAGGTAACCTAGATAGTCCAAGTGCCCGCTAGGTAACATACATAGTCCAAGTGACCGCTAGGTAGCCTAGATAGTCCAAGTTCCCGTTAGCTAACATACATAGCCCATGTGCCCGTTAGGTAACCTAGATAGTCCAAATGCCCGCTAGGGAACCTACATATTCCAAGTGCCCGCTAGGTAACCTAGATAGTCCAAGTGCCCGTTTGCTAACATACATCGTCCAAGAGCTCACTAGGTAACCTACATAGTCCAAGTGCCCGTTCGTTAACCTAGATAGTCCAAATGCCCGCTAGGTAACCTAGACAGTACAAGTGCCTGCTAGGTCACCTACATATTCCAATTCCCCGTTCGCTAACCTAGATAGTGCAAGTGCCCGCTAGGTAACCTAGACAGTACAAGTGCCTGCTAGGTCACCTACATATTCCAATTCCCCGTTCGCTAACCTAGATAGTGCAAGTGCCCGCTAGGTAACCGACATAGTCCAAGTGCCTGCTAGGTAAGCTACAAGTCCAAGGGCCCGCTAGTTAACCTACATAGTCCAAGGATTCGCTAGTTAACCTTGATAGTCCAAGTGCCGGCTAGTTAACCTAGATCGTACAGTGCCCGCAAGTTAACCTAGATTGTACAAGTGCCCGCTAGTTAACCTACATAGTCCAAGGGCCCACTAGTTAACCGATCATCCTAATGTCCTCTAGTTCACCTACATAGTCCAAGTGCCCGCTACGTAACCTAGATACTCCAAGTGCCCGCTAGGTAACCTACATAGTCCAAGTGCCCATTCGTTAACCTAAATAGTCCAAGTGCCCGCTAGTTAACCTAGACTGTCCAAGTGCCCGCTAGGTAACCTACATAGTCCCAGCTCACGCTAGGTAAACTAGATAGTCCAAGTGCCCGTTAGGTAACCTACATAGTCCAAGTGCCCGCTAGGTAACCTACATAGTCCAAGTGCCCGCTCGAAAACCTGGATAGTCCAAGTGCACACTAGGTAACCTAGATAGTCCAAGTGCCCGGTAGGTAACCTACAAAATCCAAGTGCCTGCTAGGTAATCTATATAGTCCTAATGCCCACTAGGGCACCCACATAGTCAAAGTCCCCGCTAAGTAACCTATATAGTCCAAGTGCCCGTTAGCTAACCTAGATAGTCCAAGGGTCAACTAGTTAACCTACATAGTTCAAGGGCCCACTAGGTAACCTAGCTAATCCAAGTGTCCGCTAGTTAACCTAATTCGTCCAAGTGCCCGCTAGTTAACCTAGATTGTCCAATTACCCGATAGATAACCTACATAGTGCAAGGGCCCGCTAGTTAACCTAGATCGTCCAAGTGTCCGCAATTAATCCTACATAGTCCAAGGGCCCGCTAGTTGACCTAGATAGACCAAGTGCCCGCTAGTTAACCTAGATAGTCCTAGTGCCCGTTAATTAACCTAGATAGTCCAAGTGCCCACTAGGGAACGTACATAGTCCAAGTGCCCGCTAGGTAACCTAGATATTCCTAGTGCCCGTTAGTTATCCTAGATAGTCCTAGTGCCCACTAGGGGACGTACATAGTACAAGTGCCCGCTAGGTAACCTAGAGAGTCCAGGTGCACACTAGGGTATGTACATAGTCCAAGTGCCCGCTAGGTAACCTAGATAGTCTAAGTGCCGGCTAGTTAACCTACATAGTCCAAGGGCCCTCTAGTTAACCTAGATAGTCCAAGTGCCCGCTAGGGGACGTACATAGTCCAAGTGCCCGCTAGGTAACCTAGATAGTCTACGTGCCGGCTAGTTAACCGACATAGTCCAAGGGCACGCTAGTTAACCTACATAGTCCACGTGCCCGCTAAGGGACGTAAATAGTCCAAGTGCCCGCTAAGGAACCTACATAGTCCAAGTGCCCGTTAGGGAACCTAGATAGTCCAAGTGCCCGCTAGGGAACCTGCATCATGTAAGTGCCCGGTAGATAATCTAGATAGTCCATGTGCCCGCTAGTTAACCTAGATAGTCCAAATGCCCGGTAGTTAACCTAGATCGTCAAGTGTCCGCTAGTTAACCTACATAGTCCAAGGGCCCGCTTGTTAACCTACATAGTCCAAGGTCCGCTACTTAACATAGATAGTCCAAGAGCCCGCTAGGTAACCTACATAGTCCAAGTGCCCGTTCGTTAACCTAGATAGTCCAAGTGCCCGCTAGGTTACCTAGACAGTAAAAGTGCCTGCTAGTTCACCTACATAGTCCAATACCCCGTTCGCTAACCTAGATAGTCCAAGTGCCCGCTAGGTAACCTACATAGTCCAAGTGCCCGGTAGTTAATTTACATAGTCCATGTGCCCGCTAGTTAACCTAGATAGTCCAAGTGCCCGGTAGTTAACCTAGATCGTCAAGTGCCCGCTAGTTAACCTACATAGTCCAAGGGCCCGCTTGTTAACCTACATAGTCCAAGGGCCCGCAAGGTAACCTAGATATTCCAATTTCCTGTTAGCTAACCTAGACAGTCCAGGTGCCCGCTAGGTACCCTAGACTGTCCAGTGCCCGCTAGGTTACCTACATAGTCCAATTGCCCGCTAGTTAACCTACATAGTCCAAGGGCCTGCTAGTTAACCTACATGGCCCAAGAACCCGCAAGTTAACCTAGTAGTCCAAGTGCACGCTAGTTAACCTACATAGTCCAAGGGCCCGTAAGGTAACCTAGATATTCCAATTTCCTGTTAGCTAACCTAGATAGTCCAAGTCCCCCTAGGTATCCTAGACTGTCTAGTGCCCGCTAGGTTACCTACATAGTCCAAATGCCTGCTAGGTAACCTAGATACACCAAGTGCCCGCTAGTTAACCTAGATAGTCCTAGTACCCGTTAGTTATCCTAGATAGTCCCAGTGCCCACTAGGGGACGTACATAGTCCAAGTGCCCGCTAGGTAACCTAGATAGTCCAAGTGCCCGCTACGGTATGTACATAGTCCAAGTGCCCGCTAGGTAACCTAGATTGTCTAAGTGCCCGCTAGTTAACCTACATCGTCCAAGGGCCCGCAAGTTAACCTACATAGTCCATGTGCGCGATAGGGAACCTTCATAGTCCAAGTGCCCGCTAAGGGACGTACATAGTCTAAGTGCCCGCTAGGGAACCTACATAGTCCAAGTGCCCGTTAGGGAACCTAGATAGTCCAAGTGCCCGCTAGGGAACCTGCATCATCCAAGGGACCGCTAGTTAATCTAGATAGTCCAAGTGCCCGCTAGTTAACCTAGATAGTCCAAGTGCCCGCTAGTTAACCTACATAGTCCAAGGGCCCGCTTGTTAACCTACATAGTCCAAGGTCCACTACTTAACCTAGATAGTCCAAGTGCCTGCTAGTTAACCTACATAGTCCTAGGGCCCTCTAGTTAACCTAGATATTCCAAGTGCCCTCTAGTTAACCTAGATAGTCCCAGTGCCCGCTAGGGGTTGTACATAGTCCAAGTGCCCTCTAGTTAACCTAGATAGTCCAAGTGCCCGCTAGGGGTCGTACATAGTCCAAGTGCCCGTTTGTTATCCTAGATAGTCCAAGTGCCCACTAGGTAACCTAGACAGTCCAAGTTCCCGCTAGGTTACCTACATAGTCCAAGTGACCGCTGGTTAACCTGATAGTTCAAGTGCCTGCTAGTTAACCTACATAGTCCAAGTGCCCGCTAGTTAACCTACATAGCCCAGGGCCTGCTAGTTAACTTAAATAGTCCAAGTGCACGCTAGTTAACCTACATAGCCCAGGGACGGCTAGTTAACCTAGATAGTCCAAGTGCCCGCTAGTTAACCTACATAGTCCAAGTGCCCGCTGAGGAACCTAAATAGTCCAAGTGCCCGATAGGGAACCTACATATTCCAAGTGCCCGTTAGGGAACCTAGATAGTCCAAGTCCCCGGAGGGAACCTATATAGTCCACGTGCCATCTAGGGAACCTACATAGTCAAAGTGCCCGCTAGGGTACCTGCATTGTACCAGTGCCCGCTAGTTAACCTAGATCGTCCAAGTGCCCGCTAGTTAACTTAGATAGTCCAAGTTCCCACTAGTTAACCTTGATCGTCCAAGTGCCCGCTAGTTAACCTACATAGTCCAAGTGCCCGATAGGGAACCTACATAGTCCAAGTGCCCGCTGAGGAACCCACATAGTCCAAATGCCCGATAGGGAACCTACATATTCCAAGTGCCTGTTAGGGAACCTAGATAGTTCAAGTGCCCGTAAGGAACATATATAGTCCCAGAGCCCGCTAGGGAACCTACATTGTCAAAGTGCCCGTTTGGGAACCTATATAGTCCAAGTGCCCGCTAGGGAACCTGCATCATCCAAGTGCCCGGTAGTTAATCTAGATAGTCCAAGTGCCCTTAGTTAACCTAGATAGTCCAAGTGCCCGCTAGTTAACCTAGATCGTCCAAGTGCCCGCTACTTAACCTAGATAGACCAAGGGCCCTCTAGATAACCTAGATAGTCCAAGTGCCCGCTAGGGAACGTACATAGTCCAACTGCCCGCTAGGTAACCTAGATAGTCTAAGTGCCGGCTAGTTAACCTACATAGTCCAAGGGCACGCTAGTTAACCTACATAGTCCAAGTGCCCGTTAAGGGACGTACATAGTCCAAGTGCCCGCTAAGGAACCTACATAGTCCAAGTGCCCGTTAGGGAACCTAGATAGTCCAAGTGCCCGCTAGGGAACCTGCATCATCCAAGTGCCCGGTAGTTAATCTAGATAGTCCAAGTGCCCGCTAGTTAACCTAGATAGTCCAAGTGCCCGGTAGTTAACCTAGATAGTCCAAGTACCCGCTAGGTAACATAGATAGTTCAAGTGCCCAATAGGTAACCAAGATAGTCCAAGTGCCCGCTAGGTAACCTAAAAAGTCCAAGTCCCCGCTAGGTAATCTATATAGTCCAAATGCCCGCTGGGGAACCTGCATAGTCCAAGTACCCTCTAATTAACCTACATTGTCCAAATGCCCGTTAGCTAACCTAGATAGTCTAAAGCCCGACTAGTTAACCTACATAGTTCAAGTGTCCGCTAGCCAACCTAGATAATCCAAGTGCCCGGTAGTTAACCTATATCCTCCAAGTGCCCGCTAGTTAACCTAGATCGTCCAAGTGTCCGCTAGTTAACCTACATAGCCCAAGTGCCCTCTAGTTAACTTACATAATCCAAGTGCCTTTAGCTAACCTACATAGTCCAAGTGCCCGCTAGGTAACGTAGATAGACCGAGTGCCCGCTAGTTAACCTAGATAGTCGAAGTGCCCACTAGGGGACGTACATAGTCCAAGTGGCCGCTAGGTTACCTAGATAGTCCAAGTGCCCGCTAGTTAATCTACATAGTCCAAGTGCCTGATAGAAACCTACATAGTCCAAGTGCCCGATAGGGAACCTACATAGTCCAAGTGCCCGCTATGGAACCTACATAGTCCAAGTGCCCGTTAGGGAACCTAGATAGTCCAAGTGCCTGCTAGGGAACCTGCATTGTCCAAGTGCCCGCTAGGTAACCTAGATAGTCCAAGGGCCTGTTAGTTAACCTACATAGGACAAGTGCCCGCTAGGGAACCTACATAGTCCAAATGCCCTTTAGGGAAACTAGAGGTTCCAAGTGCCAATAGGGAACCTATATAGTCCAAGTGCCCGCTAGGGAACCTGCATCGTCCAAGTGACCGCTAATTAACCTGATAGTCCAAGTGCCCGCTACTTAAACTAGACAGTCCAATTGCCCGGTAGTTAACCTAGATATTCCAAGTGCCGGCTAGTTAACCTAGATCGTCCAAGTGTCCGCTAGTTAACCTACATAGTCCAAGTGCCCGTTAGGTAACCTAGATAGTCAAAGTGCCCTTTAGGTATCCTAGATAGTTCAAGTCCTGCCAGGTAACCTACATAGTCCAAGTGCCCGCTAGGTAACCTAGATAGTCAAAGTGCCCGTTAGGTAACCTATATAGTCCAAGTGCCGCTAGGTAGCCTACATAGTCAAATTGCCTGCTAGGCAACCTAGATAGTCCAAGTTCCTGTTAGCTAACCTAGATAGTCCAAGTGCCCGCTAGGTAACCTACATAGTCTAAGGGCCCGCTCGTTAACCTAGTTCGTTCAAGTGCCTGCTAGGTTACCTGCAAAGTCCTAGTGCCCGTTAGGTAACCTAGATAGTCCAAGTGCCAGCTAGGTAACTTACATAGTCCAAGTGACCGCTAGGTAGCCTAGATAGTACAAGTTCCCGTTAGCTAACATACATAGTCTATGTGCCCGCTAGGTAACCTACATAGTCCAAGTCCCCGTTTGCTAACATACATAGTCTAAGAGCCCGCTAGGTAACCTACATAGTCCAAGTGCCTGTTCGTTAACCTAGATAGTCCAAGTGCCCGCTAGGTTACCTAGACAGTAAAAGTGCCTGCTAGTTCACCTACATAGTCCAATTCCCCGTTCGCTAACCTAGATAGTCCAAGTGCCCGCTAGGTAACCTACATAGTCAAAGTGCCCGCTAGGTAAGCTACAAGTCCAAGGGACCGCTAGTTAACCTACATAGTCCAAGGACTCGCTAGTTAACCTTGATAGTCCAAGTTCCGGCTAGTTAACCTAGATCGTAGAAGTGCGCGCTAGTTAACCTAGATTGTCCAAGTGCCCGCTAGTTAACCAACATAGTCAAAGGGCACACTAGTTAACCTAGATCATCCTAATGTCCTCTAATTCACCTACATAGTCCAAGTGCCCGCTACGTAACCTAGATAGTCCAAGTGCCCGCTAGGTAACCTACATAGTCCAAGTGCCCATTAGCTAATATACATAGTCCAAGTGTCCGTTAGCTAACATACATAGTCCAAGTGCCCGCTAGGTAACCTACATAGTCCAAGTGCCCGTTCGTTAACCTAGATTGTCCAAGTGACCGCTAGGTAACCTAGACAGTCCAAGTGCCTGCTAGGTAACATACATAGTCCAAGTCCCCGTTCGCCAACCTAGGTAGTCCAAGTGCCCTCTAGGTAACCTACATAGTCCAAGGGCCCGTTAGGTAACCTAGATAGTCCAAGTGCCCACTAGGTAAACTACATAGTCCAAGTGTCCTCTAGGTAACCTATATAGTCCAAGTGCTCGCTAGGTAACCTTCAAGTCCAAGGGACCGCTAGTTAACCAACATAGTCCAAGGGCCCGCTAGTTAACCTAGATAGTCCAATTGCCCACTAGTTAACCTTGATCGTCCATGTGCGCGCTAGTTAACCTACATAGTCCAAGGGCCCGCTAGTTAACCTACATAGTCCAAGAACCCGCTAGTTAACCTAGATAGTCCAAGTGCCCGCTAGTTAACCTACATAGTCCAAGAGCCCGCTAGGTAACCTAGATATTCAAAGTTCCTGTTAGCTAACCTACATAGTCCAAGTGCCCGCTAGGTAACCTAGATAGACCAAGTGCCCGCTAGGTAACCTAGATAGTCCAAGTGACCGTTAGGTAACCTACATAGTCCTAGGGCCCGCTAGGTAACCTAGATATTCAAAGTTCCTGTTAGCTAACCTACATAGTCCAAGTGCCCGCTAGGTAACCTACATAGTCCAAGTGCCCGCTAGGTAACCTAGATAGTCCAAGTGCCCGTTAGCTAACATACATTGTCCAAGATCCCGCTAGGTAACCTACATAGTCCAAGTGCCCGTTCGTTAACCTAGATAGTCCAAGTGCCCGCTAGGTAACCTAGACAGTCCAAGTGCCTACTAGGTCACCTAAATAGTCCAAGTCCCCGTTCGCTAACCTAGATAGTCCAAGTGCCCGCTAGGTAACATACATAGTCCAAGTGCCCACTAGGTAAGCTGCAAGTCCAAGGGCCCGCAAGTTAACCTACATAGTCCAAGGGCTCGTTAGTTAACCTTGATAGTCCAAGTGCTGGCTAGTTAACCTAGATAGTCCAAGTGCCCACTAGTTAGCCTTGATCGTCCACATGCCAGCTGGTTAACCTACATAGTCCAAGGGCACTCAAGGTAACCTAGATAATCCAAGTTCATGTTAGCTAACCTAGATAGTCCAAGTGCCCGCTAGGTAACCTACATAGTACAAGTGCCCATTCATTAACCTAGATAGTCCAAGTGCCCGCTAGTTAACCTAGACTGTCCAATGCCCGCTAGGTTACCTACATAGTCCAAGTGCCCGCTAGGTAACCTAGATATTCCAAGTTCCTGTTCACTAACTTAGATACTCCAAGTGCCCGCTAGGTAACCTACATAGTCCAAGTGCCCATTCGTTAACCTAGATAGTCCAAGTGCCCGCTAGTTAACCTAGACTGTCCAAGTGCCCGCTACGTAACCTACATAGTCCCAGCGCACGCTAGGTAAACTAGATAGTCCAAGTGCCCGTTAGGTAACCTACATAGTCCAAGTGCCCGCTAGGGAACCTAGATAGTCCAAGTGCCCGGTAGGTAACCTAAAAATTCCAAGTGCCTGCTAGGTAATCTATATAGTCCAAATGCCCACTAGGGCACCCACATAGTCCAAGTGCCCGCTAAGTAACCTATATAGTCCAAGTGCCCGTTAGCTAACCTAGATGGTCCAAGGGTCAACTAGTTAACCTACATAGTTCAAGGGCCCACTAGGTAACCTAGCTAATCCAAGTGCCCGCTAGTTAACCTAGATAGTCCAAGTGCCCTGTGTTAACCTAGATAGTCCAAGTGCCCGCTAGTTAACCTACATAGTCCAAGGGCCCGCTTGTTAACCTACATAGTCCAAGGTCCGCTACTTAACCTAGATAGTCCAAGGGCCCGCTAGGTAACCTAGATAGTCCAAGTGCCCGCTAGTGTATGTACATAGTCCAAGTGCCCGCTAGGTAACATAGATAGTCTAAGTGCCCGCTAGTTAACCTACATAGTCCAAGGGCCCGCAAGTTAACCTACATAGTCCAAGTGCGCGATAGGGAACCTACATAGTCCAAGTGCCCGCTAAGGGACGTACATAGTTTAAGTGCCCGCTAGGTAACCTACATAGTCCAAGTGCCCGTTATGGAACCTAGATAGTCCAAGTGCCCGCAAGTTAACCTACATAGTCCAAGTGCCCGCTACTTAACCTAGATCGTCTAAGTGCCCGCTAGTTAAGCTACATAGTCCAAGGGCCCGCTTGTTAACCTACATAGTCCAAGGTCCGCTACTTAAGCTAGATAGTCCAAGTGCGCTCTAGTTAACCTAGATATTCCAAGTGCCCTCTAGTTAACCTAGATAGTCCAAGTGCCCGCTAGGGGACGTACATAGTCCAAGTGCCCGCTAGGGTATGTACATAGTCCAAGTGCCCGCTAGGTAACCTAGATTGTCTAAGTGCCCGCTAGTTAACCTACATCGTCCAAGGGCCCGCAAGTTAACCTACATAGTCCATGTGCGCGATAGGGAACCTTCATAGTCCAAGTGCCCGCTAAGGGACGTACATAGTCTAAGTGCCCGCTAGGGAACCTACATAGTCCAAGTGCCCGTTAGGGAACCTAGATAGTCCAAGTGCCCGCTAGGGAACCTGC